>NC_057408.1:21295240-21618933 GCF_019320065.1 Cervus canadensis | reverse complement strand
CCCAGAGGAATTGGGTGGAGAGGGGGGGAGGGAGGGGGGATCGGGATGGGGAATAAGTGTAAATCTATGGCTGATTCATGTCAATGTATGACAAAACCCACTGAAATGTTGTGAAGTAATTAGCCTCCAACTAATAAAAAAATAAAAAAAAAATAAAAAGAAGTCTTACGATGGCACTAATATCATAGATATCAAAAATAATGTTCAGAATGTATTGATCTGTTCTGTGGTTTGAGCCACGCTGAATGATGATGACTAGAAATAGTCTCTTTTAAGTGGATTTGCATGCTGTATTCATCTTTCAATACCTGTATGCATTCTGTATGCATCTCTCAATACCTCTGTCCTCCTGGAGTCCCCCCTTTGAAAGCTAGTTTCTTGCACCATACCTTTCTACAGAGACTGAAGGTGACATTTAAGACAGAGAAAGCCTCCAAGACCCACATGAGCATACCTAAAGGAAACTGACTTTCAGGCACTGAGAGAGGCTGTGCAGAGGGAACTGAAAGCAGGGTGCTTGAACTCTCTGAGAATAATAAGAGCGGCACAGAATGAGCACCTCTGAATCTGCACAGTCAAACCTCCCGGTACTATCAGCCAGTTGTGGGAATGAGCACGGAAATTCCATGGACAGAAGGGCCTGATGGACTATAGTCCATGGGGTCGCAAAAGAGTGCCTTGATTGAGCTGCCGTGGACTATTGTTGAGGTGCCAAGCCAGTGTAGCCCAGACATCTCTGATGTTCAGTTGCTTCATCTACAAGTAAACCTGTGATGTGTATACATCACTATTATAGATTCAAAACAATTCTCTGAACATTTATTGATTCCCTGAAAACTTCCAAAACTTTACATTTGCTTAAAAGAGACGTACAAAACTGAACAAATAAAAGTAAAAGCCATAAAATATAAAAAACATAAAATGATGGAAAGGAAGAAGAAAACAGTCTTAGGAACCAAAGAGGACAACAAAATCATTTAATTTTGCTTTTCCGAGAAGTTAAAACTGAAACATGATTTTATGTAGATTTCATTCAAAAAAGAAACAGGAAAGCCAGACTGTGTGTGAGTGTATACATACATATGCAACATACTAAGTAGATACATATGGAATTCAATGTTAAAAAAAATGTACGGTATAAAGTCTTAAGAGACACTAACTACTCTACTGTGTAATGTCCATCTGCAATGTTGCTAAAGATAAGACAATTTTCTCCATATGGCTATTCCCTAAAATAATCTTTGATAAGAGACAATGGCAACCCAGTCTGGTATTCTTTCCTGGGAAATTCCATGGACAGAAGGGCCTGGTGGACTATAGTCCATGGGCTCTCAAAAGAGTGCCTTAATTGAGCTGCCGTGGACTATTGTTGAGGCGCCAAGCCAGTGTAGCCCAGACATGAGGTTTTAACTGTATGTAGGAAGAGTTTAGAGGACCTATGTTATAGAGCGGGCTTCCCAGGTGATGACAGTGGTAAAGACTCTGCCTGTCAATGCAGGAGACACAAGAGATGCAAGTTTGATCTCTGGGTCAGGAAGACACCCTGGAAGAGGAAATAGCAACCCATTCCAGTATTCTTGCCTGAAAAATTCCACGGACAAGAGAAGCCTGGTGGGCTACAGTCCATGAGGTCACAAAGAGTTGGACATGACTGAAAGACTGAATACACACACACACACACACACACATGGATGTCATAGAGTAATGTCCCATGATGTGTCTGCATCTCTTTGACTCTGTTCTGCCAACAGAGCTTCTCTTTCTTCTTAGTTTCCATCAGTGAGCTGAGCAGGAAGAACAATTTCCTACTCCTGCATCTCTTACCAGTAAATGATTCATTTATACCATTTATTTCCTTCATTACAGTAAAAACCTTACTTTTTTCCATTTTCTGATAAATGTTTAAATGAGCAACTATAAGATTATGGAATTCCATATTTAAGACAAATAGTAAAACTTTGTGACTACAATCCTTGCAAATTTGGGGAATCAATAGTTTATATTAATACACCTGTTAACACCAAAATATGAGCAGATATGTGAAACTGACATATAGGTGGACAGACAGGTACTAGAGCCTGTCGGTGAGGTACTCAGTATATGTAAGCACTTTCTGGACCTAACAGTCTCACAGTTCCTGCTGCAAAGACCTAGCAAGCTCACTGACTTGTTAGTGACCTTCTTCCCCTGATGCCCCATGCCAAAGGGACCCCCTTTTGATACCATAATACAGGGGCAATTTCTTGATCCCCACCCCAGAATTTTGGAGGAGTAGAGAGAACTAAGGACTTCCCAGGTGGCTCAGTGGTAAAAAATCCACTTTCCAGTGCAGGAGATGTGGAGACGTGGGTTCGATCCCTGAGTGGGGAAGTGAAGTGAAATGAAATGGCTCAGTTGCGTCTGAATCTTTGCGACCCCATGGACTGTAGCCCACCAGGCTCCTCGGTCCATGGGATTAGTGGGGAAGATCCCCTGAAAGAGGAAATGGCAATCCACTCCAATATTCTTGCCTGAAAAATCCCATGGACAGAGGATGAGCCACAGTCCATGGGGTCACAAAGAGTTGGACACCACTGAGTGAGTGAGCATGCAGAGAGAATTAAAAGAAGAAACAAATGTAAGCCCTTTCTTCCCGGACGAAATGGAGAAAGATGTCTTTCTTTCAATCCCTGATAGACTTAATGAAGGCACATTTGAATTGTATCCTCTCACTTAACTAACTTACTCTGTGTATATAGAAGTCATCTGAACATATTTCCTTGGAGGCTGCTTGACAGCTTGTTCAAATGGTGACATTATTCTGACCTTGGCTTTTATTTTTTCCATTTCGGAATCACTTGGGAGACACCATGAGACATTTTAATTTGGGCTATAAGTGTTCTCATTCTGTCACACCCCCGACACACGGCAGATGCACTGTTGAATGACCCAGCTTTTGGTTCAATCTTTTCAAGAAGAAAAAGTAAAAAGTCTTACATTCACAGCTAATCTGTCAATAACAGAGAAGTCACATTATATTTTTTAAAGGATATTTTCAAGCAGGAAAACTAACTTTTATTTTTTTAATACACCTGAAATATTTTCTCAGTGAGAGATAGCTCTTTAAAGAGCTAGTTTAATATATGGTATATTAAAAATGTCATGAAGATATTATTATGGTTAAAATCAAACTAGGCTTGGATTTCCAAATACTATTATCTTTTGGAAATTTTTGCTTAGTAGCTTCCATAAAAATTATCCTCTGTATAATTTAATTTTTTTGAATTATTATGGATGGTGCTAACTACTAAATTCATGACATTGGGTAAAATTGCTGAGCGGCTGAATCTAGTTTTTAGAGTTATTGCAATATGAGAGACTAGTACCTTGACAGCCTTAGCATTTTCTCAACACAAGTAAATTTGGAGAAAGCATTCATGTGGTTTGGGGGCTCGATCTGGTTTTGAAGTGGACCTTGCAGGTTGGGTTGCTGCTTGGAAATGGGCAGAATTTATTACATGCTAGCAAGGCACAGAATGGTGTCCTGAAGGGTACCTTGATGATACCCTCTTAGCCGCCAATGTTTTAATATACTTCATACATGTGTGCTTAGACCTGGTTGTCGTTCAGTTGCTCAGTCATGTCCGACTCTTTGTGACCCTATGGGCTGAGCATGCTAGTCCTCCCTGTCTCCCTGTCCTCCCGAAGTTTGCGCAAACTCATGTCCACTGAGTTGGTGATACCATCCAGCCATCTCATCCTCTGTTGTCCCCTTCTCCTCCTGCCCTCAATCTTTCCCAGCATCAGCGTCTTTTCCAACGAGTCGGCTCTTCGCATCAGGTGGCCAAAGTATTGGAGTTTCAGCTTTAGCATCACTCCTCCCAATGAATATTCAGGGTTGATTTCCTTTAGGATTGACTGGTTGGATCTCCTTGCAGTCCAAGGGACTCTCAAGAGTCTTCTCCAGTACCACACTTCGAAAACATCAATTCTTTGGCACTTAACCTTCTTTATGGTCCAACTCTCACATCCATACATGGCTACTACAAAAACCATAGTTTTGGCCATAGTTAAATTATAGTTAATATTTTGATCCAAAGTTCAAAGTCAAATTGTCATCTAGCAGATTTTTTATATTATACTTGGGTAGGTTTTTAGACCTTTGCATGTTAAATATGAGTGAGGGTCACTGAATTTACTACTTTAATAAATGGTAACAATTTTTTACTAACAATATTGATTTTCATGTATACATATTCATAACATGTAACAGCTGTATCTAATACTGTTTTCATCATTTTTTTTAACCAACTTTAACCAAAGTATACAACTTTTGTTTATATGGCCGCAGAACAAAACTAGAAGGCAAGAAGCAGAAATTGTCTAGCTAATTGCTTTTTTGTGAGCATATGTTTTCTATCACTTTAACTAATTTCAAGGCTACAGATAAACATATGTACACATCTCTGTGTGTGAGAAATGGGCTCTTTCCCCAAGCATAAGAGTGTTCACACTAGTTCATCAGATGATCAAAATTTTCCTTTAAGAAAAGGAATCTACTAAAAAGAAATGATACAAATGAACCTATTTACAAAAGAGAAACAGACTTACAGACTTAGAGAACTAACTTATCATTGCGGGGTGGGGGGCGGATTTGGAGAAGGGATAGTTAGGGAGTTTTGGATGGACATGTACACTCGGCTATATTGAAAGTGAATGACTGCCAAGAACCTGCTGTAGAGGACCAGGAACTCTGTTCAATGTTATGTCCAGTCTGGATGGGAGGGGGGTTTGGGAGAGAATGGATATATGCGTATGTTTGGCTAACTCCCTTCACTGTTCACTTGAAACTATCGCAACATTATTAACCAGATATACCCCAATGCAGAATAAAAAAAGTTTTTTTTTGAAACAACTATACAAAAGTACTAAGGAGGAAACAGGCAGATCTCCTTTGAGCACACTCTTTAGGCTACTTTCTACCTCTTTAGATTAGCCAGTTGACCAAATATCTTAACAGAAGTCACATATTTTCAGTAGTTCCATTCAGTATGCCCGACGATAGGTGTCAATATAAACAGAAGTGTAGTTGGCTAAAGAGACAGGGAAAAAGAGTCAAAGAGGAGATGTAGGAATATCGTCAAAGCAAACACTGCACAGAGTAGATTTAAAGAGGCAAGGAAGACCTTATTCATGGTTACTGCAATAGAGAAGAGAGAACTCAGTCTGAGCTCAAATTTACTGAAAAAGGAAAGGGCTGGGCAATTTTTAAGAGCTAGGATTGGGAAGTGGGAATCTTAGGCCATCTGTGTTTCCTGCCCAAAGGAAAAGCAAACTTTCCCGTCACTCCATCACAAAAGATAGGTTTACAAGTTGGCAAGTGAGGCCCTTTAGAGGCAGACATGTCCCATTCCACGGAGACTGAGATGGAGGTGGGGTCTTCTTTCCTGAGGATGACACCTCCTGGAGGGGATCCCAGGTCACTGAGAATGGCATTCCCTGGGTCTTGAAACTGCCAAAAGATTTTCTTTAATAGATTTATATATCAAAGAGGCTGAGAAAGAATTTACAAGTTATCTAAAGTAAACGCTCTCAGAAGAGGCAGGTCTGGGTCTTAGAATAAGGAAAGGGACAGTGAAAATGTGAGTCACTCAGTCGCGTCTGACTCTTTCTGACCCCATGGACTGTAGCCCACCAGGCTCCTCTGTCCGTGGGATGTCCCAGGTAAGAATACTGGAGTGGGTTGTCATTTCCTTCTCCAGAAGAAACTTGCCTAGTCAAGTTGGGAAAAACTTGGAGGCTTGGGTGCGGATAGAGAGATAGGAAGTTAAGTACAGGTGTGTTGGTGGGGAGGGGGCAGGAGACTGTGTATATACTTGTTCCAGGACAAACTGAGGATCACATCAACCTACTTTTCAAATTTTATCCATGTTGTCAGTGGTGCTGGAAGTACTCCAAGTTATTAGAATAAATGATGCAAAAGCACTGATGATAGTTATTCCCTTATTTTTGTATTTTTCCTTAACTGGTAGCCATGATCCTCAAATTTGTCTTCAAGGACTATCCTGTAATATCTTGTCCAGAGGTAATGTAGTTAAAGATTTTATTTCTTGGCATTAATGGACAAAGTTGCATAAAATTTATGAGATTGTGTGTTAGAAATATCTTTAAAAAGCATTTGTAAGAAAATAACATTATAAATTCTCTAACAAATACATACAAAACAAATCATTTCATGGATAATAAGACATTATTTTGATTTTAGCTATGATCTCACCAGTTATAACATCCTAATTTTTCCAGTAGTCATGTATGGATGTGAGAGTTGGATTATAAAGAAAGCTGAGCACAGAAGAATTGATGCTTTTGAACTGTGGTGTTGGAGAAGACTCTTGAGAGTCCCTTGGACTACAAGGAGATCTAACCAGTCCATCCTAAAGGAGATCAGTCCTGAATATGTATTGGAAGGACTGATGCTGAAGCTGAAACTCCAATACTTTGGCCACCTGGTGCGAAGAGCTGACTCATTGGAAAAGATTCTGATGCTGGGAAAGATTTAGGGCAGGAGGAGAAGGGGACGACAGAGGATGAGATGGTTGAATGGCATCACTGACTCAATGGACATGAGTTTGGGTAAACTCCGGGAGTTGGTGATGGACAGGGTGGCCTGGCGTGCTACAGTTCATGGGGTTGCAAAGAGTCAGACAAGACTGAGCAACTGAAGTGAACTAAACTGAACTGAACATCCTAAGTGGTATGTGGTTTATCTAATATTTCCATAGTAAATTTCCAAAGAAAACCCTGGATTCGAGATTCAGGTTGTATTACTGGTTCATTTACAAATCAAACACATATAAAGAAGTCATGACTTGTTTTCATTACCTGAAAATATAGGACCTTGTAAAAATTATTCATGGTCCAGTTACAATCCCTATCAAACAAGTATGTGAAAATATACAACGTAATTACTACAGGTACTACTAAAGATTGTAAAACCAATGTCTAAGCATAGAGAGTGGGGGCATGCACCAAACGTATAATCTTATCTAGTCCTCATCAAAAATTACAATAGGTTACTTTTTTTTTCTTTTTTTTTTTAATAGGTTACTTTTAAGTGCCATGTCATAGCATGAAATAATGATACATGTTAGTCAGTGAGAAAATATAACTTGTAAAAATCATGCCACATAAATGTGATGCCAGTGAGGTAATTACAGTCATTTATATCACTTTCAGGAAAATGAGTCATTTATACAAACACACGTTTACAAATGTAATTCATCTAATGAACACACAGATTGTGTAATTTCCTCATGCTGTTTTCAAAGAGACAAAGTATGATTAATTAACAGGAGCCTAAGATACTAAGACGTCCCTCCATACAGAACAGAAACATGCATCCTTTATATCAATAAATACTTTAATATGATTTTATTGATTTATCTCTTTTCAATGAAATTGATACAAAGCCAGTTTATTTCATTTGAAAATTATGAAATTAAAAACACTAATGGATGACAGTAAGCTAATGCATTTGGTTAGAATACACAAAGCATTTTTTACTATAAATTGAACAGTGAAACAACTGAATTTTACCTGATACATTCTATAACAAGATCTTTAAGAAAGTTATAAATAGCAAATGTCTTGTTTCTTCAAGTTTATATGATACATATTAGTTTATACAATCCCACTTAAGTGTGGAACTAGCCATTATAAATTGTAGTTGAAATGTGGTTCTTCTCCTTTTGTGAAATGACTAAGTGAAAATGAAAAAGAAACCAAATAAAAATTAAAACAAAAAGTTAGCAACTCACAGTTTGCCCAGGTCAGTTAGGAAATGAAAGACAATCTTTCAAAACCAAGGTTAAAAGAAAGATTTATTTAGTTTTATTTTATTGTGTTTTTAAAGTGGAGCAGCTTCTACACTATAACTAAAATATAGAAAAAATAAAGTATATATGGAAATATGTTTAATGATCAAAGTCACACAATAAAAATAAAAACTTGAAGGATGACATAACATTAGAATAATAATCTGGTGAAAATGTTATCAGTTTTCTTAGCTTTAAAGTAAAGGTAATAGCAGTTTTAAATAATTAAGTAAATTAACATAAGTAAAAGGGTAAAAATAATGTTTATCATATTAAAAGTCAATAAGTATTATCCGTTATTCTTAACATCATCATTATATTTATTAACAGTTATAACCTAAACAGTATTGTTAATAGAGTTGAATAAATTATTTTTTAAAATGTCACTTATCAGAGTCTACATAGCTCTAAAATACAGGGAGTAATTAATAACTTAAATACTTATGTGTTATTGGACCCCAACCCTGGATAAGAGCTCCACTTGGTGACCTGCAAAAAGGAACAAACAAACAAACAAAAAAATCATCTAGCAAAACATAACATCAACCACATTACTGTCTCACATTAAGATAAATCTTTCTGTGGCAACAAATCTTCCATTTGGATGAGAAAGGTGCAAAATTATAACACTTTTTCTCCTGCTTTCCAATAACTTCTAAACCAATCCACACTTAGAAGTCCTACCTGGAGTGGCCACCCCAGCAAACATCCTCTCACAATGATCTAAATCCCTGTAAATATATCTCCCGCTGGTTCAGATTTGAAGCACTGTTCCTTGACAACAGTACTATGACTATCCCCTCAACTAAATCACATGTTCCTAAAAAGGCAAAGATGACCGTATTTCTTTATATCTCTTATAATACCTGTTTTCACATGGTTGATGTTTTACTACAGATACAAATTAAGTGGAGCTTCCCAGATGGTAATAGTGGTAAAGAATCCACTTGCCAACGCAGGAGACACAAGAGAGGAGGGTTCAATCCCTGGGTGGGGAAGATCCCCTGGAGAAGGAAATGGCACTCCACTCCAGTATTCTTGCTTGGAAAACTCCATGAACAGAGGAGCCTGGTAGGCTACAGTCCAAGGAGCTGCAAAGAGCCAGACACAACTGAGCGACTGAGCACACACAAACAAATTAATTAATAAAAGTAAATCAATAGTTAACGAAGAGCACTAGTTATAGATACATTAAAATATGTTCCAATTTATGCTATAGTTTTATAAGAAGGGGAGGAGGAATATGATATTTGGATGCTAGAGCCAATCAGTAGGTTAAGTTGATATCAACTCTAGGTAAGAACAGGATGTACACGAAAGAAAGCAATGCGGGTGAAGGTACACGGAGAAGCAGAGATAAAGGCTATACATCAACAGTGTGCTTCACAGAAATCTCCTCTCCAAACCCTGACCTCTGAATTCAGAGGATTTTAAGTAGCGGGTATATGTGACTCTTAGTTCTGTGGCTGAGAAAGAAACAAAGATATTTTAAAATAAAAACAACCCAAAAGACAGGCACAAGTAAAATGAGTCATCCAATAGCGCATTTTTCCCACTAAGTGTGTGAAAGACAAGATGCTGTATGTCACACTTCAGGATCAGGAATGAAATCACTCAGAGCCAGAAATGAAACCACTCTTCACCACCCATGCCACAGCATCATCCTTTTGCTCCCTTCAAAACTGTTGTGGAAGCCCCTGCTCTCCTATTCTGAATCATTGTTTAGATGGGTCTGCTCTCACCCCCAAAGTCCCAAGGCTGAGCGCAGTCACTCCAGTGATTGGATCAGCAGTTGGCAGGTGACACCTTATAGATCAAAGAGAGTTTTATAAGGGAATGTGGCAACTGCTGTTTAGAAAAAGATGCTTTCTTGATTCTCTATTGCTAAATGAGAAGGTGGTAAGATGGGAATTGCCAGTGCCTGTTTTTCCATCACTCTGAAGGAACCTGTTTGAGAATAAAATGCAGTTCTTATGAGAGTGAGAGTGGGAAGGAGGAAGGAAGAGGAGGGGGGGAGGAAGGAGAAGGAGAGAGAGTGTGGGAGAGTGGACCAGTAGCAGAGAGAGAGAAGACAGGAGAGAGATACACAGCTGGGTAGATAGGTGATGGATGACACACAGACGACAGAAGATAGATAACAGATGACAGATGTGTGTGCACATGTGTGCTCGGACATGTCCAACTCTTTGTGACCCACCCCATGGACTATAGACCACCAGGCTCCTCTCTCCATGGGGTTTTCTAGGCAATACCGGAGTGGGCTGCTGTTTCCTACTCCAGGAGATCTTCCTGATCCAGGGATCCAACCCAAGCCTCTTGTGTCCCCTGCATTGCCAGGCAGATTCTTTACCACTAGTCCTACCTGGGAAGCCCAGAGTATAGATAGATAGATAATAAATGATAGATAGATTGACAGATAGATAGATAGGTGACAGATAGAAAGATATTAAATTTTTATAACAGTGTGCATTGTTTGCACCTCCTTGTTCAAATCTTAAGTCAATCTTATCTCTGTATTTCTTGGTTTCATGAGTCAGTCGATCCTATTTGAGCAAGACTGGCCATCATTTGCAATTGAAAGGTCTTGGCTTTTATAGCAAGGCTGTATATAAATATGTGTGCTAGTCTTTTTATTAATGTACAAAGGGGTCAAAATTAATCTCACAAGAAGGGCACAATTTGAAAAGCTTAAATGTGAAATCATTTATTTTAATTCTTCTCAGATTATTGGAAATGTTCTCTGCCTTAGAGGTTAAATACACTTGAATCATACTATCTGCCCTTTACAAGATTAATATCTACAAAATAATACCTTCAAAAATATGTCACATCGATCCACTTAATGAGAAATCTTGGTTAGGGGACTACTGTGTTGAGGCTCCACTAATACAAGTACACTGACAGTCAAATATTGATGTGTCTTTTGCCCTTACGGATTTTATAGTTTGGTAGTTGAAATAAAATCGTGTAAAGTAAAGAAGATGAATAAAATCATGATATGTATTAATGAAAACTACAACTATGTTTAGGATATTAGGATTTAATCTAATCATGAAACTTCGGAAAACTTCACTTTTCCTGATGGGTACCTTTAAGTGAAGTGAAGTACCTCAGTCATGTATGACTCTCTGTGGCCCCATGGACTGTAACCCACCAGGCTCCTCTGTTCATGGGATTTCCCAGGCAAGAATACTGGAGTGGGTGTCCATTTCCTTCTCCAAGGATCTTCCTGACTCTGGGATCAAACCCAGGTCTCCCACACTGAAGGCAGACTCTTAACCATTTAAGCCACCAGGGAAGCTCAGGATATGGGGATTTAATCAAATCATGAAAATCAGGAAAACTTGACTTTTCCTGATGGGTACATTTAAGAGATAATTATAACTGATCTAAAGAAAGAAACAGCGCAACATTCTCTCCGACATAAAACTGTCAAAATATAAATATTCAGTGCAGCAACCAAAGCATTAAGGATATAAAATTAAAACACTTCACTTAGCCATTGGTAAATATGGTCTACAGCAAAATCTATATGCTTGCAAGGCATCTGTGTTTATTTTCTTTACCTTTCTCTGCCTCATTGACCATGGTCAATATAAATAACTGGACTTATTTACATTAAAGCCTTTTCACTAAGAAATCAAAACTTTTTCTAACAATGTTTCAAAAAGCACGTATAATCTCTTCAAAAGTATGTTCTAGATTCCAAAGGAAAGCAAGCTAGGATTCCCTATTAATTCTCCAACTCTTAGAATCTATAGATTATACACACACATGTGCACACACTTTTAAACACATTACTTTACACCTAGAATATAGTGTATGAATATTATCAAGGAGGATTATACATAAAAGAGGAAAGAATGAAGTTTATGGATTACAAGCTTGAACAAGAAATAAGTTCTCATTATATTCTATGAGGCCACCATCACCCTAATTCCAAAACCAGACAAAGATGCCACAAAAAAGGAAAACTACAGGCCAATATCACTGATGAACATAGATGCAAAAATCCTTAACAAAATTCTAGCAAACAGAATCCAACAACATATTAAAAAAATCATACACCACGACCAAGTGGGCTTTATCCCAGGAATGCAAGGATTCTTTAATATCCACGAATCAATCAATGTAATACACCACATTAACAAATTGAAAGATAAAAACCATATGATTATCTCAATAGATGCAGAGAAAGCCTTTGACAAAATTCAACACTCATTTATGATTAAAACTCTCCAAAAAGCAGAAATAGAAGGAACATACCTCAACATAATAAAAGCTATATATGACAAACCCACAGCAAGCATCACCCTCAATGGTGAAAAATTGAAAGCATTTCCCCTGAAATCAGGAACAAGACAAGGGTGCCCACTCTCACCACTACTATTCAACATAGTGTTGGAAGTTTTGGCCACAGCAATCAGAGCAGAAAAAGAAGTAAAAGGAATCCAGATAGGAAAAGAAGAAGTGAAACTCTCACTGTTTGCAGATGACATGATCCTCTACATAGAAAACCCTAAAGACTCTACCAGAAAATTACTAGAGCTAATCAATGAATATAGTAAAGTTGCAGGATATAAAATTAACACACAGAAATCCCTTGCATTCCTATATACTAATAATGAAAAAACAGAAAGAGAAATTAAGGAAACAATACCATTCACCATTGCAACAAAAAGAATAAAATACTTAGGAGTATATCTACCTAAAGAAACAAAAGACCTATACATAGAAAACTATAAAACACTGATGAAAGAAATCAAAGAGGACACAAACAGATGGAGAAACATACCGTGTTCATGGATTGGAAGAATCAATATTGTCAAAATGGCTATTCTACCCAAAGCAATCTATAGATTCAATGCAATCCCTATCAAGCTACCAACGGTATTTTTCACAGAACTAGACCAAAGAATTTCACAATTTGTATGGAAATACAAAAAACCTCGAATAGCCAAAGCAATCTTGAGAAAGAAGAATGGAACTGGAGGAATCAACCTGCCTGACTTCAGACTCTACTACAAAGCCACAGTCATCAAGACAGTATGGTACTGGCACAAAGACAGAAATATAGATCAATGGAACAGAATAGAAAGCCCAGAGATAAATCCATGAACCTATGGACACCTTATCTTCGACAAAGGAGGCAAGGATATACAATGGAAAAAAGACAACCTCTTTAACAAGTGGTGCTGGGAAAACTGGTCAACCACTTGTAAAAGAATGAAACTAGAACACTTTCTAACACCATACACAAAAATAAACTCAAAATGGATTAAAGATCTAAATGTAAGACCAGAAACTATAAAACTCCTAGAGGAGAACATAGGCAAAACACTCTCCGACATAAATCACAGCAAGATCCTCTATGACCCACCTCCCAGAATATTGGAAATAAAAGCAAAACTAAACAAATGGGACCTAATGAAACTTAAAAGCTTTTGCACTACAAAGGAAACTATAAGTAAGGTGAAAAGACAGCCCTCAGATTGGGAGAAAATAATAGCAAATGAAGAAACAGACAAAGGATTAATCTCAAAAATATACAAGCAACTCCTGCAGCTCAATTCCAGAAAAATAAATGACCCAATCAAAAAATGGGCCAAAGAACTAAACAGACATTTCTCCAAAGAAGACATACAGATGGCTAACAAACACATGAAAAGATGCTCAACATCACTCATTATTAGAGAAATGCAAATCAAAACCACAATGAGGTACCATTACACGCCAGTCAGGATGGCTGCTATCCAAAAGTCTACAAGCAATAAATGCTGGAGAGGGTGTGGAGAAAAGGGAACCCTCTTACACTGTTGGTGGGAATGCAAACTAGTACAGCCGCTATGGAAAACAGTGTGGAGATTTCTTAAAAAACTGGAAATAGAACTGCCATATGACCCAGCAATCCCACTTCTGGGCATACACACTGAGGAAACCAGATCTGAAAGAGACATGTGCACCCCAATGTTCATCGCAGCACTGTTTATAATAGCCAGGACATGGAAGCAACCTAGATGCCCATCAGCAGATGAATGGATAAGGAAGCTGTGGTACATATACACCATGGAATATTACTCAGCCGTTAAAAAGAATTCATTTGAATCAGTCCTAATGAGATGGATGAAACTGGAGCCCCTTATACAGAGTGAAGTAAGCCAGAAAGATAAAGAACATTACAGCATACTAACACATATATATGGAATTTAGAAAGATGGTAACGACAACCCTATATGCAAAACAGAAAAAGAGACACAGAAATACAGAACAGACTTTTGAACTCTGTGGGAGAAGGTGAGGGTGGGATATTTCAAAAGAACAGCATGTATACTATCTATGGTGAAACAGATCACCAGCCCAGGTGGGATGCATGAGACAAGTGCTCGGCCTGGTGCACTGGGAAGACCCAGAGGAATCGGGTGGAGAGGAGGTGGGAGGGGGGATCGGGATGGGGAATACGTGTAAATCTATGGCTGATTCATATCAATGTATGACAAAACCCACTGAAATGTTGTGAAGTAATTAGCCTCCAACTAATAAAAAAAAGAAAAAAAAGAAATAAGTTCTCATTATAAAGATTGAGATTTTATAAATCACAATATAACCAAACCTATCATAGTATCATGTACCCATGGCTGAAATAATCCTAGTTTGGGTGTCAAAAGTCTAGGCAAATTTGGAATTTATGGAATTAAATATAATGCAGAAAATATGAAAAGAAATTAATTGAAAATTATAAGTGTTTTGAAGCATTAAATAGAGAGCACTTCGGGGACTTCCCTGGTGGTTAGTGGTTAAGACTCCGCCTTCCAAGGCAGGAAGTGTGGTTTCCATCCCTGGTCAGGGGCTAAGATCACACATGGCTTGGGGCCAAAAAAGCCAAAATATAAAACGGGAACAACACTGTAACAAATTCAATGAAGACTTTAAAAATGGTCCACATCAAAAAAAAAAAAAAATTCTTTTTAAAGTAGAGTGTACCTCACAGAGCGAATGTTTGCACAATGTGGAGAACATGAGGTTGGAAGAAAGAGACTCTTAAGAAAGCTGATAAGAGATAGGAAATTTGAGTAAAAACCAACTGGATTTCTATCCTGCTAAGAATTACGTGTCAGCCAGGTGATTATCTCCAGCAGTTATGACTTTGAGAAAAGGTAAGACATTTATCTCACAATGTGGATTTTCTAAACTGCTAAAGGATCATCATTAAAGAAGGGATATTAGTCACTCAGTCACGTCTGATTCCTTGCAATAACTTATTAGTCACTCAGTCACGTCCGATTCCTTGCAATAACTTAGACTGTAGCCCGCCAGGCTCCTCTGTCCATGGGATTCTCCAGACAAGAATACTGGAGTGGGAAGCCTTGCCTTCTCCGGCGAATCTTCCCAATCCAAGGATCAAACCTGGGTCTGCTGCATTTAAGGCAGATTCTTTACCATCTAAGTCATCAGGGAAGCTCTAAAGAAGGGATGGAGGGAGGTGTAACATTGAGAGAGAGTATTTAGAGTAGAGAACTCAGAAAATGGCAGGGAGGAATCAGTGAGGCAGCAGCTGTGACCTCTGCATATTCATGGTCAGTCAGGTTGTAAGTGATATGAGTATGACTGAACAAGCAGGGAGCAAGTCTGTGCAATCGGGGGGACTGAACCCTGACAATTAGACACGCAAGCTTTGCTCGATCCATCAGTTATCTTCAGGAAACATCCAAACTGAAGCCCATGCTTCTGATGAAGGAAAACAGCACTCCAGATGAAGTATAAGCACGAAATGCTTTAGGGGGAGAGGAGACTTAGGTAATCAATGTGCAGGTTTCAAGGATGCAGCTGCTCTATTTTAACATGGGAGGGAGCTGTCACTGGACATCAATATACTTTTCAGGACAGAAACCGCCGACTATGGAGTAGCCAACAATCCTTGAAGAAATTGTGAGGATGACAATTCCAGCGTGTAAAGAATTACAGCCAAGCCATCCTTTTAAAAGCTATATTCACCTGTGAATCTAGATTAATCTCACAAGGCAATTGCCTGTCTGGAGATATTTCTTATACAATAGCACGGTAATGCAGTAATCAATCAAAAATGCGTAACTGCTGACAGCCCAACACCTGTGTTTTTAAGGTCTGCATTCAAAATCAGTGGCACATGGCACAATAAAGATATCTTGAGTGGATTGCTCTTAACCCTTGAATTACTTTACATATATCTATGTTACTAGTCACAGAGTGTGGGGATGGAAATGCTTGCAAGCTACAGTATGGGGAATAAAAAAGGAAGTCATTAAACATTCAACTCTATGTCATTTTATGCTTTGAATTTTATGTGAATATAGTTTCAGATTTACTCGAAACTCATCATGAATTTTTCAGAACTGAGTAACTTACATAGACTTGTGCCGTGGAAATATTTTAATAATATAAGATGACAATTAAAAGAAAGTTTTTGTGCATATCTAAGCCTCATCTTAACAGTTAAAAATAAAGTCCAATCCTTTCTTACAGAAAAAGGACTGAGACTGTCAAAACACAGAAGCAACATTAGAATGAAATAAAAAAACTTCCACTAGACATAATCAGGGGAAAAAAAGACAATATAAATGTGATAATTAGCATATGACTTTTCATGGGTGACAGCATTTCTAAATTGCAGCCAAATCTAATTTTGTGCACTTTCAAATCTCTGCTCTAGATTGTCTGTATGAAGCAGACAAAAATATTGGTGATTTGATAGAATTAAATATGAGCTAACCTGGTTTCTGAGAGTGTCAGAATTTACAGAGATTCTCTATGAAATGACAAATACCTCTGAACATTGGTAATGTTGACTTAGATCTTCTCATTACAGCAAGCAATCACTGTGCTTATGTAAAACATTTTTGTAAACATACATCTCCCCATCAGTAACAGGGCGCCTGACCCCCTACATTCAGTGAAAGAGTAATTGTGTGAGAGAGAGATACAGAGAAAGTGAAATTCCAAGTGGAACCTAGAGTCTACAGATCCATCCAGCTACAATGAACCTGTAATAGTCAAGGGTTCACATATGTGGACTTCCCCAAGCTTGTTGACTCTGCCTAGGTCTGACTACCCCTGAAACTAGGAAGAAAGAAGGAAGATGAATTTAGGCTGTATAGGACAGAATGACATCAACTACCAGTAATTATTGCAAAACACTGTCTTCAATGCTAAATAATCAAGTAAGAATTTTAAATTATGCTCTATTGGAAGACAACCAGCATGGGGTAATAGAAGCATCTATTAGTAAAAATGAGCCAAAATTTCCTTTCTCCCAATAGTAAATATTATTATTCCATTTACTAGATGAGGAATCAGAGGCTCGAATTGTTAAATGCAGCATTCTGAAAATCGAAAAGTAAACAACAGAATCGCACTCAAACAAAGACCTTCTTAACTCCTGATTTTTCTATGATTATGGTGATAGATAGATAGAAATCATTAGACAGAAATGCCCCTCACACATGCATGCCTGTAGATGATAAAATTAAATCGGAAATGAACTATCTTTGAACCAAATAATCGATTTCTTTTCATTCTTTCTGTTAACAGAATTAGCACTTGGAATCAGGAAAAAGATCTAATGAAACCAGGAAAAGAACTAGTGACAAACAAGGCACCATGGAAGCTTTGCCAATATGAATTTTGTGTTTCCTTTCAGTACAAAAAGAGAAAAAAATGTAAAAGGAAGAAACCTGTTCTTTCTGCCCTCTTTTATTTCTACCAATAAAGACTGACTCTATTCTTTAAGAAGAGAAATTCAATTTTGCATTTTAAAAATGTCTCATAAAGCCTGTCATTGAAGGATTCTTAAGCTTATCTAAAAGTGTCATGTCAGGCTCGCTGGCTTCAGGCCCCTGGTGGCTCAGAATCTGCCTGCAATGCAAGAGAGCGGGGTTCGATCCCTGGGTTGGGAAGATCCCCTGGAGAAGGAAATGGCAACCCACTCCAGTATTCTTGCCTGGGAAATCCCATGGACAGAGGAGTCTGGAAGGCTACAGTCCAGGAGGTCGCAAAGAGTCAGACAGGACTAAACAGCAAACAGGAACCTGAGAAGCCGCGTGCAAGCGAGGGGACCAGCAAGCTGCTCCGATGGAAGGTCTACACCAGCTAACTCCTCCTGGCAGGAGGCGTGGCACATTCTGTGAGCGGCTGTTTCAATGGACCAAGAAGAGCTCTGGGGACAGCTGATGGGTTGGTCCAGGAGGCCGCCACACCTGTGTCCTGGGCATCCTGAATCTCGGCAGGCTCCTCCTGTCCCTCCCTGGAATCTCAGAGCCGCTGAAAGCATCACTCCGTCTCACTGTTACCCTGAAGGCTGAGATCCTTATGGTTCCAGCGAGTCCTGCTGCATGGAACGATCTTCCTGTCTTGCGTTTCTGCCAAGAGGTTAAGATAGTAATGAGAATAAAAATATTATTGTGGGATAGGAACAGATACTTTAAAAAAAAAAAATTTTAGCCACACCACACAGCATATAGGACCTTAGTTACCCAACCGGAAATCAAACCTGAGTCCCTTGCATTAGAAGCACGGAGTTTTAACCACTAGACCACCAGGAAAGTCCTGATAATTATAATTTTTTAAAATAAAAGGGCAACTTATTGAACTGAAAACCCTAGAGAGCATCATGTAAAATCTTGAAAATGGAAAGTGAATGTAATAAGGTAATTAGTAATAAAATTAATATGCAAAAATCAATGTTAAAAATGAAACAACCATTTAAAATATAATTGAATTAAAAATCCCACTTACAACAGTAAAGAAAACACATTGAAAATCAAGATTGTCTTACAAAATGAAAAAACAAAAAACCCACAAAACTACCACATTAGCTAAATTTACTGAGCACTTATTGCCAGGAAATAGTCTATATCAAAACAACTTACACAAATAAAATTTTAAAACCTTTTGTTTGAATCAAAATAAAGATGTAAATAAATTTTAAAGCATAGCTTGCTCTTGGAGCTGATGAAATGAAACTAACAATTATCTCCTAATTGTGCTTAACATTTAATAGGATAACAATTTAACTAAACAGGCAGGGTTTGTTTGTTTGTTGTTGTTCATTTTTTTTTTCTTGAGGGTATCAAATTAATTTGCTTTTCTGGAAGAAAGAACAAATGAGAAGAGACAGAAAAAGTTCAAGAAATTTTCAGTAACAGAGAAACTTTTGTTCTACCAAGTTTTATTTTTAAAAGGTAGAGTAACTTTAAAAAGGGATTCCCTGTTAGCTCAGCAGTGAAGAATTCGCCTTCAGTGCAGGTTCAATCCCTGGGTGGGGAAAATCCCTGGAGAAGGACATGGTCCCCCACTCCAGTATTCTTGCCAGGGAAGTCCCGTGGACGGAGGAGCTGACTGGGGCTACAGTCAGTGGACTCACAAAAGAGCTGGACAGGACTACACAACAACAACTCTTAAAAGCTGAGAAGTGTGGAGGGATTAAAAAAGATAGTGCATTATAGCAGCACAGATGAAATGAGAGCTAAGTGGGAACTATCCCATTTATTTATTGCTGTAAGACACTCCACCTCAAAAGTTCCAGCAACAAATCTGCAGTTGGGGCAGGGCTCCGAGGGGCAGCAAAGGTGTCCCTGCTCAGTGTCTGGCCTCGGACTGGGAAGACCCAGACTGCTGGTGGCTGGAACACCTGAGTGCCCTCACACATTTCTCTCTCTTTGCCTGTGATCTCACCACTTATCTTCTCCACTGATGGGTGTAGGATGCTTGGGCTGATTTTGGCGTTCATGACCCCCAAGGTACATGAGCCCAGGAAGAAGCTCTATTATATATTGCAGCTGCACTTCAGAAGTCACCAGTGTCACTCCTGCCATATTCTACCAGCCACGCTGGGTACACAGGCATTCCCAGTTTGAAGGGGAGGAACCACAGACCCGTCTCTCAATGGAGGACAGTCGCTGCCATGTAGAAAGAAGGTTAGAAAGTGGGATCATATTGGTGTGTTACCATTGAAACATAAAATCTGTCACGGACGTGTGTGACCAACTTGATCATTTCAGATCAGTGAGAAAGGTATACAATAATCAGTGTGTCTAACTACAGGAAAAAAAAAGAAGCTCCTTGTTCACAAATAAGACTCACAGCAAAATAATGTCCACATCAAATAGCTAAAATTAAATAAAAGGACATCTTCTACATACAAGAAGTAACTTAGATAAATGTATTTCTAGTTCTGAAGTGCCCATGACTTTCCTAAGAAGACATGAAATCCATAAAAAGATAAAATTGTCTCCATATCAATTAAATCTTATATAAAGAAAGTTAAAATAGCCAAAACAAAATTAAACAAGACACTGAGAGAGTTTTAAAAAAAAAGTAAGACAAAGGATTTATATCCTTACTTTACAAAAAAGTTCACAAAAAGATTTAAAAAAAAAAGAAAATGTACAAAGTAAAAAATTTTGTAAGGGATACAAGCAATTATTTCACAGAAAATAGAAAAAAATTGGAAATGGCCAGAAAATATAGGGAAAGTACTGAAAACCATTCAAAATATAAGAAATGCATATCAAAAATAAAGACTGGATTTTGCTACAAAGACGTTCTTAAGTGTATCCACGTATTTTTTTAAGAGCAGAAGTAATTTCAGGGTGGTTGCATAGTATTTGTTCATCATTTATAAGACCAAACCTTTTCTTTCTTGCTCTTTTGCCCGGGTGAAATATTATTTCACATTGAAAGGACACTGAATATTGCCACATTTGACATGTGAATTGAAGGCTGTTTAGATACTAGAGGAAGTCATGAATATTTAAATGGAAAATTCTAGTTTGCATAATCTAAGAATAAAATTTGGGTGCTATAGAAAATGTTCAGACAGAAAATTCAGGCAGTTTCAAATCTCGAGACTTCAAAGTTTTTGTTCCTGTAACAATCAAAGGAAAGCACAGAGAAGAATAAAACTGAATTTGTTCAAGAGACTAAAATGCTATGATAGTAAATGTAGATTACCAATAAAAGAAGTTGAGGTTGAAAACATCTGTTTCATTGTTAACTCTGAGCAGCTGATATTGAAGAGCTTCTTTTGTTATTCATTTCTGTAGTGTGTACATCCTTAGATTTAAATAACAAAAACAGGTGATTATGATGATAGATAAATACGCCCCTACCACATGCATGCCCATGGGTGATAAAATTAAACCAGAAATGAACTATCTTTGGATCAAATAATCAATTTCTTTTCAATCTTTTTGTTAACAGAATTAGCAGTTGGAATCATGAAAAAGATCTAATAAAACCAGGAAAAGATCTAGTGATAAACAAGGCACCGTAGAAGCTTTGCCAATATGAATTTTGTGTTTCCTTTCAGTTCAAAAAGAGAAAAAAATGTAAAAAGAAGAAACCTATTTTTTCTGCCCTCTTATTTCTACCAGTAAAGACTGACACCATTCTTTAAGAAGAGAAATTCAATTTTGCATTTTAAAAATGTCTTAGAAAGCCTACCATTGAAGGATGATTCAGTTCAATTGAGTTCAGTTCAGTCGCTCAGTCGCATCCGACTGTTTGCGACCCCATGTATTGCAGCATGTCAGGCCTCCCTGTCCATCGCCAACTGCCGGAGTCTACCCAAACCCATGTCCATCGAGTCAATGATGCTATCCAACCATCTCATCCTCTGTCGTCCCCTTCTCCTCCTGCCCCCAATCTTTCCCAGCATCAGGGTCTTTTCCAATGAGTCAACTCTTCCCATCAGGTGGCCAAAGTATTGGAGTTTCAGCTTCAGCATCAGTCCTTCCAATGAACAACCGAGACTGATCTCCTTTAGGATGGACTGGTTGCATCTCCTTGCTGTCCAAGGGACTCTCAAGAGTCTTCTCCAACACCATAGTTTAAAAGCATCAATTTTTTGGCACTCAGCTTTCTTCACAGTCCAACTCTCACATCCACACATGACCACTGGAAAAACCATAGCCTTGACTAGACAGACCTTTGTTGGCAAAGTGATGTCTCTGCTTTTTAATATGCAATCTAGGTTGGTCATAACTTTCCTTCCAAAGAGTAAGTGTCTTTTAATTTCATGGCTGTAATTACCATCTGCAGTGATTTTCGAGCCCCCACAAATAAAGCCTGACACTGTTTCCGCTGTTTCCCCATCTATTTCCCATGAAGTGATGGGACCAGATGCCATGATCTTAGTTTTCTGAATGTTAAGCTTTAACCCAACTTTTCCACTCTCTTCTTTCATTTTCATCAAGAGGCTTTTTAGTTCCTCTTCACTCTCTGCCATAAGGGTGGTGTCATCTGCATATCTGAGGTTATTGATATTTCTCCCGGCAGTCTTGATTCCAGCTTGTGCTTCTTCCAGTCCAGCATTTCTCATGGTGTACTCTGCATATAAGTTAAATAAGCAGGGTGACAATATACAGCCTTGATGTACTCCTTTTCCTATTTGGAACCAATGATGCTGTGAAAGTGCCGCACTCAATATTGCAGCAAATTTGGAAAACTCAGCAGTGGCCACAGGATTGGAAAAGGTTAGTTTTCATTTCAATCCCAAAGAAAGACAATGCCAAAGAATGCTCAAACTGCTGCACAACTGCACTCATCTCACAGTCTAGTAAAGTAATGCTCAAAATTCTCCAAGCCAGGCTTCAGTGAACCGTGAACTTCCAGATGTTCAAGGTGGTTTTAGAAAAAGCAGAGGAACTAGAGATCAAATTGCCAACATCCACTGGATCATCAAAAAAGCAAGAGAGTTCCAAAGAAACATCTATTTCTGTTTTACTGACTATGCCAAAGCCTTTGATGATTAAACTTATCTGAAAGTGTCACGTCAGGCTCATTGGCTTCAGCTCCCAGGTGATTCAGACGGTAAAGAATCTGCCTGCACTTCCTGGGTCAGGAAGATCCCCTGGAGAAGGAAATGGGTAACCACTCCAGTATTCTTGCCTGGAGAATCCCATGGACAGAGGAGCCTGACGGACTAAAACCCATGGGGTCACGAAGAGTCAGACATGAGATAGCAACTAATGTTTCCTTGTAAAAAGTAAAACTGTCTACTTATAGGACATTTCTACTTGCAAAGGGTCATCTCTTGAGCATCTCTATTATATCTTGATTTCTAATGCATTTCTTTTTTGTCATTTACTTCATTTCCTATCAGCATATTCTGTGTCTTTTGCATCTTTCCCTGACTTCTTCATTTGGATGTTTGCATAATAATTTTTAAACTTGAGTGATTTTTTATTTAACTTATACACCTAAAACTCTAAATTTCCACAGGATCTTCTTGAACTACATCACTGAAGTTTTGATTGGTAGCATTTTTGTTACTTTTCAGTGCTATCTTGTGGAAGAAAGGTATAAGCTCCTCGTCTTGTAAGTAAGCAGAAAAATGAAGCCGTGCATCTCTTATTCAGCCCAATTCAGTGAAAACACAGAAATCCAGGTCTTAGCTAATGCTCAATCTATTAAGATGCCTTAATGTAATTCCAGAGGAAATGCCTTCTGTCAAATGTTGACTCCCCAGGAGCCTTCAAAAACATGTGAATCAAGAAAAACTGAGCTTATTAGATTTGTTGCAGTAATACTTGACAGAATCTAAATAGTGTCTCATATTGAGGAAATTAAGGAAGAAAATTTGCAAGGATTCAGGATCTAGGCTGGACAATTCTTTCCAGTCTGGTATCTAGTTTGGTTTGGACAGAGTTTATAACACCCTGTAAATTCAATGTTATTTCTTACTTGTTTTATGAGACAGTCTGAAGTTTGGTTTTCTTTTTGTTTTCAAGTGTAACTTTATCTTTCAGTTATTGATTTCTGGCTAATTGCACTCTAATCAAAGAAGTTAACTTCTTGTGTGACACTTATTTTAAAAAAAACAGCTTAAGATTTGTGGCCTATTGGGTATGCAATTTCTGTCATTTCATGCTTGGGAAAAATTTACATCCTCTAACTTGGCAATATACAATCAAGTTTCATGTTGTTTAAATATTCTTTAATCTTAAGTACTTTTTGCCAATTTAAACAATTGTTTTCAATAATGGTGAGTTTGTCAGTCTCTCCTTACAGAGATGATAGCTCTCTGTATTTGGATACAATGATAGCTCTGTATTTGGTACAATGATAGCTCTTTGTATTTTTGTCACTTGATATCTTTATTTTCATTAGTTAATCAATTTCTCTTTTTTCCCTCACAATGTTTTATATACTTTTTTGTTTCCCAACAATGCTTGTAACTTATAAATTCTACCTTGATTCTTAGTGGACTTAATCTTGAAATTTTGCTATGCATGCTTAAATTATTGAGGGCTAAAATGATTCATTATTTCTACTCTGTTTTTTTAAATTTATTTTTTAATTGGAGGAAAATCCCTTTATAATATTGTGTTGGTTTCTGCCATATAACACAAGTCTGTCATAATTATATATATATACATATCCTCTCCATGTATATATATAATGATATATATCCTTTCCTCTTTACTCTCCTTTTAAATAAATCAGAATATTAAAATTATCTTACTCTAACTTTCTCATTCCAGTCCACCTACCTTAAAGTTAGGGTGCTATTGTTCAGACGCTAAGTCATGTCCAGCTCTTTGCACACCCATGGCCTGCAGCACACCAGGCTTCCCTGTCCTTCACTTTCTCCTGGAGTTTGCTCAAACTCATGTCCATTGAGTCAGTGATGCCATCCAACCATCTCATCCTCTGTCATCCCTTCTCCTCTTGCCCTCAGTCTTTCCCAGCATCAGGCTGTTTCCAATGAGTGGGCTCTTTGCATGGTATGTGGTCAAAGTACTAGAGCTTCAGCTTCAGCATCAGTCCTTCTGATGAATATTAAAGGTTGATTTCCTTTAGGATTGACTGGTTTGATCTCCTTGCTGTACAAGGGACTCTGAAGAGACTTCTCCAGCATCTAAAAAAATTGGGATGAAGTCTTTATAAATTCCATATCTTATTATTAATGTAATGTTTGATATTATAATGTATTTCCTTCCTTTCATTTTTGTTTTACATGTATTATAGGAGCCAATTGGGAGAAACCTCACTGGGGAATGTCAACCAGTTCTCATCTTGAAATGAATATCACTAATTTAAAATCTTTCTCCTTGACTCCAAAGATACAGCATCATAAGTGCCTATGTCCTTGGTGTATCATAGATGTGATGTGGTAGGAATTGATACCAAATCCAGATAAAAACAGGGTTTATTGTCATTAAGATCTCAAATCTGTATTGCCACATTTTTTCATTTGAGTTTAAAATTTTTAAGAGTGTGAAGTGTGAGGTGTAATGATTTCTACTTTGTACAAATTATATATAATCTTTGAATATTTTCAAACTTGAAATTTATTTTTCTAGTTTAATTTTGAGTGGCTGTCTTTAAAACATATGAATGACACAAAACATAAACATTAATGGAACAATCTATCAGATGTCAAATGTATAGTTTTGCCAATATTTTGCTTTTAGTATTTGTCTGTATTTTTGTCACTAAGTCGTGTCTGACTCTTGGCCACCCCGTGGACTGTAGCCCATAAGGCTACTCTGTCCATGGGATGTCCCAGGCAAGAATACTGGGGTGGGTTGCCATTTTCTTCTTCAGGGGACCTTTCTGACCCTGGGATCAAACCTGTGTCTCTTGTATTACAGGCAGATTCTTTACCACTGAGCCACCAGGAAAGCCCAAAGACTGGTAACCTGTCCTTTTATTCCTTGATAAAGTAACCCATTCCTATCCAAATGTAAATATTTTGGTTGTTATTTAAGTATGTGCAGTATCTCAGATAACCAGAGTTTAATAAAATATGACCGTCAAGGCATGAGTTATTCTTCATCAAATATGTACCTCCCCTTCAATCCCTCTGGCTTCATGGGAAACCATAAGGAGGTCAAACAACAAAACTGACAAGTGGATCAAGGACTAAAAGACAAGAGAATTTGAGAACAGACAGTCATCCAGTCAGGATTCAAGGACAGAAGTCAAGTCTAAATAGAAAAGTGATGCTGCCTTAAGAATCAAGGAGTTAATTGCCATTTAAGTATATAAACCAATGTAATAACTCCAAGAAACCAAAGAGTCAAAGTTCAAAAGTCTAGGCAGATACAGAAACTGTTGAATAAAAAGGCATACTTCTTATCCTGCAGGAATTTGGAGAAATTTGCTGTTATCTCAGTGAAAGCAGCCACTGGCTTCTGATTATTGTGAATTCAATAAGAATTTCATGTGAGAGGCCCTTGTCAACATGGAAAATATTGATCTAGTGGAATTTAATTAATTAATAGGGCAAAAGTGGAGATAATTGAAGCAACACCTCTAGCTCTCTGAAATACGTGAAAACATTTTATGATCATTACCAAAATAAGTTTGTCATATAGAGCAGAAGATATTCAAAATAATCTGTTCTTGATGTCAATAGGCTAAGTTTGCTTTTGCTGGGCTTCAAAATAAAACATCTAGTGATTTTATTTTTCCCAAACGTGATTAACTTCACAAATGTCAGCTGTTAGGAATTAGAGAGTTATTTGATATCCAGATGTAACCTTCTAGCAACACATTCTAGAAATTAACAAAATTTTTCACTTAGATTAAAAAGAAACTTTTGGAACAACGTTTGAAGGCCCAAAAGGTTTTAATACAACAGATGGACTCAGAATATGTTTCTGTGTCAGAAGATGATTTACTCATTGTGTGTTGACCTTTTCATTAATTAGTGGTTTAAATGGTTTTACTTCATGAAGTAAATGAACTCAAGGGTGAGTGTTATTTTGTTACAGTAAAGTCTTTAAAATATGTTAACTGTTGGAACTAGTGTTTGAGTATTGAGTATTTGAGTATCATACTCAAAACCTATTTGCATGGCAATCACTATTGCAGTAGATTATTTCAAATACAGATATCAGAATGTCTAATAAGACATGTAACATATTTTTCTCTTAAAATTATCTCAATACTAGTGAGATGATTTTACTCAGACTGAGCACAATACTTACATTCATGTTAATATAAAGCAAAATGCAGATGCTTTATATTTCATCATGGAAGTTAATCCATTTTTAACAAATGCTTAAAAAGTCTCCAGCAAAAGTGTAGCTACAGAACACCTTTGATGTTCTTTGGTCACTAAGTTGTGTCTGACTCTTCTGTGACCCCATCGACTGGAGCCTGTGAGGCTCCCCTCTCTCCATGGGATTTCCCAGGCAAAATGGAGTGGGTTGCCATTTCCTTCTCCAGGGGATCTTCCCAACCCAAGGAGGGAAACTGCGTCTCCTGCACTGGCAGATAGATTCTCTACCACTGAGCCACCAAGAAAGCCCACAGAATATCTTTAGCTTTTGTCTTATATGAACACCTACTATTAGTGAATTAGGGTCTCCCTGGTGGTTCAGAAGGCAAAGAATCTGCCTGCAATGTGGAAGACTTGGATCTGATCACTGGGTTGGGAAGATTCCCTGGAGGAGGGCAGGGCAACCCACTCCAGTATTCTTGCCTGGAGAATCCCATGGAGGGAGGAGCCTGGTGAGCTGCAGTCCCTGGGGTCGCTGGGAGTCGGACACACTGAAGGACTCAGCACACAGCACTTAGCCTGGGACTCAGTACATGACTCTGCTCATAATTCAGCTAACACAATTGTAACTACAGTCAAGACTCTGCTGTCCAGAAAGGATAACGTAAATGTGCCTCATATTAGAATGCAAATCAGCTTTTAAAAATTTTAAAGCAAAGAATTTCAATGATACAGTCTCTAGAGATCACCATCCTGGGATATAGATTAAGGCACAGAAGATTAGCTCAGTCTAGTTCAGTTCAGTCTCTCAGTCATGTCTGACTCTTTGCGACCCCAAGGACTGCAGCACACTAGGCTTCCCTAGTGCTTCCCATCACCAACTCCCAGAGTTTACCCAAACTCATGTCCATTGCATCGGTGATGCCATCCAACCACCTCATCCTCTGTTGTCCCCTTCTCCTCCCAACTTCAATCTTTCCCAACATCAGCATCTTTTCCAATGAGTCGATTCTTCACATCAGGTGGCCAAAATATTGGAGTTTCAGCTTCCGCATCAGTCCTTCCAATGAATATTCAGGACTGATTTCATTTAGGATGGACTGGTTGGATCTCCTTGCAGTCCAAGGGACTCTCAAGAGTTTTCTTCAACAAAACAGTTCAAAAACATCGATTCTTCGGCACTCAGCTTTCTTTATATCCCAACTCTCACATCCATACGTGACTACTGGAAAAACCATAGCTTTGACTAGATGGACCTTTGTCAGCAAAGCAATGTCTCTGCTTTTTAATGTCTCTCTCTCTCTCTTTTTTTTTTTTTTTTAATAGGCAGCTCCCCTGGTGGCTCAGATGGTAAAGTGTCTGCCTGCAATGTGGGAGACCCAGGTTCGATCCCTGGGTCTGGAAGATCCCCTGGAGAAGGAAATGGCAACCCACTCCAGTACTCTTGCTTGGAAAATTCCATGGACTGAGGAGCCTGGTAGGCTACAATCCACGGGGATGCAAAGAGTTGGACACTACTGAGCAAGTTCACTTTCTCCTTTTTAATATGCGGGCTAGGTTGGTCGTAACTTTTCTTCCAAGGAGCAAGTGTCTTTTAATTTCATGGCTGCAATCACCATCTGCAGAGATTTTGGAGGTTAAGAAAGCCATTAAAAAAAATGAGAAAGCTGAGTGCCAAAGAACTGATGCTTTTGAACTGGGGTGTTGGAGAAGACTATTGAGAATCCCTTGGACTGCAAGGAGATCAAACCAGTCAATCCTAAAGCAAATCAGTCCGATGCTAAAGTTAAAACACCAGTACTTTGGCCACCTGATGCAAAGAACCGACTCATTGGCAAAGACCCTGATGCTGGGAAAGATTAAAGCAAGAGGAGAAGGTGACGACAGAGGATAAGATGGTTGGATGGCATCACCGACTTGACTCACATGAGTCTGAGTCAATGAAGGGCAGGGAAGCCTGGAGTGCTGCAGTCCATGGGGTCACGAGATTCAGACATGAGTGAGTGACTGAACTGAACTGAATATTGACTTGATCTAAGATATAATCAAAGTTTGTACACTGAATTTGGTTTTTGTGTTTGTCCATTTAGTGAGTCTTAATCTACAAAATTCACCCAATGTTTTCCCTGACAATTTATTTCAAAAGGCATGTTCTTCCTAAATTGTTAATTTTATTCCAGGGTTCTGAATGTGTTTATGTCTCTTAGGATTGGGTTTCAAACCAACAGGGATTCCTCAACAATACTGGGTGATTGTTTGCTCTTTTTAAGTAGTACATAAAGAAGTCTATCATCTGGAAAATGTTGGCCATGCTGAGTTCGCTCACTTGGTTACCATGGTGATCACAGGCTCTCCCCAAGCACAGGTAAGTGTTTCCCTTTGTTATTAATGAGTAAAACCTGGTAGGTAATTGGGTCCCACTTGAATAACTTTTTCAACTGTCTCTCTTCCTGTCTTTTAGTATCTGTTGATGGTTTTCACCAGAATCTGTTTTTGTGTTGGCAGTCCTGTGATGATTTTTCTAATCTATCTTCACTTCTACATTAAATAGCTGAAATTATTTTTATAGAGAATTGTTTTCTTTTTTCCCCCTTCTCTTTTTCGTGTGACATTAATTTCATGAATAATCTAAATTGTATCCTACTCTGATTAAACATGTTTTTTATTGTTCCAGAACAAAGAGTAAGGTTTTTCAGTACTCAAGTCTACTTGAAATCTCCCCACTGAAGTGACCATGAGGTGCTTGACAGTGTGACTCAGGGGAGTCAGTTTTTTTAAAAAAATCACAAATTACTGGTTGTGTATAGTAATTTAAGGGAAAATTTTAAACATACTTACTCAGACAAACAGATCTTTTAAAAGGGCTGTGAATCATGAGCTGCTAAAATTCAGACAAACATTACTTAAACAATTCAAAATGTTCAGTTAATTGCTTGTTGTGTTTAAATATATTTATAGGGACATCTCACCCACTGAGTTACCTCTGTTATTTTCAACAATGAACTTCCTGAATTTGTACCAAATTAATGGTACAAAGTCCTGGTAGTTTCTGAAAGCTTCAAATAGAAAAAGCTGTGAACACTGAAGCGATGTCTATACATTTAACAACAAAATTGATACAACAAAAGTACATGAAAAATCTTTACTTCATTGCTTAATTTGTATTTTTGCTCTTGCAATAATTTTAAAATAAATTTTAATTATTTTGATAAAATAATACATTCTAGTGGCACAAAATTAGATAGGAAATCTCCTTCTCACCTCCTTCCACAGACATTTGACCAGTTACCTTTCCAAGGACCTTGTATATCTTAAGTATTGACTGTGTACACAAATCTAAATGTATTTGTATGAATATGTATAAATACATGGACACATACACTTCTGTTATTTTTCACAAATTATAGCAAACAACTGAGTGACTAACACTGACAATGATAGCAAACTGTACATAATTATCTGTGTCTCACTTGTTTAGTTATCAGTATATTTTAGAAATTCTGTGAGAGAATATGCATGAAGCTGAGAATATTTAGCAGCTGCATGGCATTTTATCAAAGCATCATAATTCACTTAAGTAGTTTTTATGAGATATTTAGATATTTATACCACTCCTAATCTTTACTATTTTAAAGAATGCTTCAACAACATTCAAAAATAAATTCTTAGAAATAGCATTTCTGAGTGAAAGAATTTCCATTTTAATTGTTCTGAGTCTCTTCAAATTCCCTTCCCATGGAAGCTCTATGTTACCTTTCCACCATTAGACATGAGTGTCCTTGCTAACTGTTTTTATATATTATGCTTCTCTCCTTCAAACAACTATTAAATTACAATCTGTGTTAACTCATTGTTGTTGCTTAATCACTCAGTCATGTCCAACTCTTTTGCAACCTCATGGACAGTAGCCCGCCAGGCTCCTCTGTCCATGGTATTTCCCAGGCAAGAATACTGGAGTGGGTTGCCATTTCCTTTTCCAGGGGTTCTTCCCAATCCAGGGACTGAAAATACATCTCCTGCACTGGCAAGCAGATTTTGTACCTCTCAGCCATGAGAGAAGCCCTACGCTTACAAAAAGCGTACATTAAAGGTTATTCAAATTTTACCAAATCAGTTCAGTTCAGTCGCTCAGTCAGGTCCAACTCTTTGCAACCCCAGGAACCTCAGTAAGACAGGCCTCCTTGTCCATCACCAACTGCCGGAGTCTACCCAAATCCATGTCCATTGAGTTGGTGATGCCATCCAACCATGTCATCCTCTGTCGTCCCCTTTTCCTCCTTCCCTCAATCTTTCCCAGCATCAGGGTCTTTTCAAATGAGTCAGCTCTCGCATCAGGTATCCAAATTATTGGAGTTTCAGCTTCAACATCAGTCCTTCCAATGAACAACCGGGACTGATCTCCTTTAGGATGGACTGGTTGGATCTCCTTGCAGTCCAAGGGACTCTCAAGAGTATTCTCCAACACCATAGTTTAAAAGCATCAATTGTTCAGCGCTCAGCTTTCTTTGCAGTTCAACTCTCACTTCCATACATGACTACTGGAAAAACCATAGCCTTGACTAGATGGACCTTGGTTGACAAAGTAATGTCTCTGCTTTTTAATATGTTGTCTAGGTTGGTCATAACTTTCCTTCCAAGGAGTAAGTGTCTTTTAATTTCATGGCTGCCATCACAATCTGCAGTGATTTTGGAGCCCCAAAAAATAAAGTCAGCCACTGTTTCCAATGTTTCCCCGTCTATTTGCCATGAGTGATGGGACCGTTTGCCATGATCTTAGTTTTCTGAATGTTGAGCTTTAAGCCAACTTTTCCACTCTCCTCTTTCACTTTCATCAAGAGGCCCTTTAGTTCTTCTTCACTTTCTGCCATAAGGGTGGTGTCATCTGCATATCTGAGGTTATTGATATTTCTCCCGGAAATCTTGATTCCAGCTGTGCTTCCTCCAGCCCAGCGTTTCTCATAATGTACTCTGCATATGATTTAAACAAGCAGGGTGACAATATACAGCCTTGATATACTCCTTTTTCTATTGGGAACCAGTCTGTTGTTCTATGTCCAGTTCTAACTGTTGCTTCCTGACCTGCATACAGGTTTCTCAAGAGGCAGGTAAAGGGTCTGGCATTCCCATCACTTTCATAATTTTCCACAGTTATTGTGATCCACAGAGTAAAAGGCTTTGGCATAATCAATAAAGCAGAAAGATGTTTTTCTGGAACTCTTGCTTTTTTGATGATCCAGCAGATGTTGGCAATTTGATCTCAGGTTTCTCTGCCTTTTCTAAAACCAGCTTGAACATCTGGAAATTCACGGTTCACTGAAGCCTGGCTTGGAGAATTTTGAGCATTACTTTACTAGTGTGTGAGATGAGTGCAATTGTGCGGCAATTTTAGCATTCTTTGGCATTGCCTTTCCTTGGGATTGGAATGAAAACTGACCTTTTCCAGTCCTGTGGCCACTACTGAGCTTTCCAAATTTGCTGGTATACTGAGTGCAGCACTTTCACAGCATCATCCTTCAGGATTTGAAATAGCTCAACTGGAATTCCATCACCTCCACTAGCTTCCTAAGGCCCACCTGACTTCACATTCCAGGATGTCTGGCTCTAGGTGAGTGATCACACCATCATGATTATCTGGGTCATAAAGATCTTTTTTGTATAGTTCTTCTGAGTATTCTTGCCACCTCTTCTTAATAACTTCTACTTCTGTTAGGTCCATACCATTTCTGTCCTTTATCGAGCCCATCTTTGCATGAACTCTTCTCTTGGTATCTCTAATTTCCTTGAAGAGATCTCTAGTCTTTCCCATTCTTTTGTTTTCCTCTATTTCTTTGTATTGATCACTGAGGAAGTCTTTCTTATCTCTCCTTGCTGTTCTTTGGAATTCGGCATTTGAATGGGAATATCTTTCCTCTTCTCCTTTGCTTTTCACTTCTCTTATTTTCACAGCTATTTGTAAGGCCTCCTCAGACAGTCATTTTGCTTTTTTGCATTTCTTTTTTCTTGGGGATGGTTTTGATTCCTGTTTCCTGTACAATGTCATGAACCTCTGTCTGTAGTTCATCAGGCACTCTGTCTATCAGATCTAGTCCCTTAAATCTATTTCTCACTCCACTGTATAGTCATAAGGGATTTGATTTAGGTCATACCTAAATGGTCTAGTGATTTGCCCCACTTTCTTTGATTTAAGTCTGAATTTGGCAATAAGGAGTTCATGATCTGACCCACAGTCAGCTCCCAGTCTTGTTTTTGCTGACTATATAGCTTCTCCATCTTTGACTGCAAAGAATATAATCAATCTGATTTCAGTGTTGACCATCTGGTGATGTCCATGTGTAGAGTCTTCCCTTGTGTTGTTGGAAAAGGGTGTTTGCTGCGATCAGTGCGGTCTCTTGGCAGAACTCTATCAGCCTTTGCCCTGCTTCATTCTGTACTCCAAGGCCAAATTTGCCTGTTACTTCAGATGTTTTTTGACTTCCTACTTTTGCATTCCAGTCCCCTATAATGAAAAGGACATCTTTTGGGGGTGTTAGTCCTAGAAAGTCTTGTAGGTCTTCACAGAACCATTCAACTTCAGCTTCTTCAGCATTTCTGGTCAGGGCATAGATTTGGATTACCGTGATATTGAATGGTTTGCCTTGGAAATGGACAGAGATCACTCTGTCGTTTTTGAGATTGCATCCAAGTACTGCATTTTGGACTCTTTTATTGACTATGATGGCTACTCCATTTCTTCTAAGGGATTCCTGCCCACAGTAGTAGATATAATGGTCATCTGAGTTAAATGAACCCATCCTAGTCCATATTAGTTTGCTGATCCTTAGAATGTCAATGTTCACTCTTGCCGTCTCCTGTTTGACCACTTCCAATTTCCTTGATTCATGGACCTAACATTCCAGGTTCCTATGCAATATTGCTCTTTATAGCCTCAGACCTTGCTTCTATCATCAGTCCCATCCACAACTGGGTGTTGTTTTTGCTTTGGCTCCATCCCTTCATTCTTTCTGGAGTTATTTCTCCACTGATCTCCAGTAGCAAATTAGGCACCTACCGACCTGGGTAGTTCATCTTTCAGTGTCCCATCTTTTGCCTTTTCATACCGTGGTCCACTAGAGAAGGGAGTGGCAAACCACTTCAGTAAGCTTGCCTTGAGAACCCCACGAACAGTATGAACAACATTTTACCAAATATCATTTGACTATTACCTGGTGCGTGGGATTGAGGAAGGTGCTCACAACACTGTTGATTTCCTCCATTAATCAGATACATGTTAGTGTTATGAGAAGAACCCAAAGACTATGTTAATGTTATGATTGACCCCATCAGTTTCTATGACAGAGTGACACCTGTGAAAGTGGGCAATAGAAGTGGGTGGAGATGAAATGGTCTCACCGACAAACAACTCCTAATATAAGCACTTATTTTCATGAGTGGAAGGGACACTGCTCCAATCCCCCTGTATTAATTTTGTTCCTTTCCAGGCAGAATAGAAGGGCTATGTTTGTGTTCCCCATTCTTCTCCGACCCCTGGAGACATCTCTTGGGAAATCATACAAAATTTCATGGAAGATTTAATGAATCTCTGTCACCACTAAGCAATTTTCCTGTACAAACAAAAACTCTTTGCTCCCTAGGGCCAACCCCACTATTTTATAGTAAGGTTGCAATATCTCAGTTTTCATTTCTGTGGCAGAATGCCTGCCAGCTGATCTTACAACTGGGCTTACAAGAATTTAAATTCCTCAATGTATGTCATGTTATGTCTCTGATAGATTGATAATTAGCAAATACTATTTTTTTAATTATTGAACATCATCTCTGAAATAATGTATAATATTAAATACTGCTGTGCTTGCATATAATCTGTAGTCATAGCTACTAAGAAATAATTGTGGAAGATAACAAACAGGTTCATTTGTAGACTACTAGGAAAAATTGCCAGCATCACACAGTGAGTACTGTAGTCTTGATTTATGTATTGATGACCTGAAAGATGGGGGAAAATAATTAAGCAATTAAAAACAAACACATATCCTGTGCTAGTCAGTAAACTTTCTTCCACAGAACAGAATGTAAAATTTATAAGGTATGTAACAACATCTAAGTACACACATATCTCCAAATAAAACAAAAATAAAATGCATATACATATTTTGAAATTAACTTTTCTGCTTGATCTCAACTCACTTCTTATACTGATGAAAAGAAAAAAGTGGCACCCATAATTGAGTGGTATGTTTTTATTTTTTGTCATTTGAGCACAAGTCTTCGCAAGCTTCAAAAACTTCAAATTGAATAATAATAACACAGTTTCTAGAAATTATCACTTCCTTATTCTGTTTCAGTTTGACTTAGCTCTCAAGTGATGATGGACAAATATAGACTCAAGTTTGGACCATTTGATGATCAAAATATTTATCTATTTCTCAAATTTTCAATGTAAGTCAATTCTGTGCCATGACAACTCTATCAAGAAGTTAGAAATGCATATGATAGCTGTGGATTCAATAGTGTTATTTTAAAGTGGGAATTCTGTGACCACACTTCAACAGTAGGACAATAGTATGAATGATTAAAGTAACAGAAGATAAAAAATTAAAATCAATTAGTTCTTTGAAGAGTATTTGGAAAGCCAAAGAAAACACACAGAAAATGCATCTGAGTCTGGACATTTGACTAACAGACTCTGAAATTCAAGGCTGATAGTGATAATTCCACCCACAAAACAACAATAAGAGAATGCTATCCATTATAACATTCTCCCATCAATAGTTGTCACATTGATTATATGATTTTTTTCACATTGTCTCCCCTCTTAAAGTAAAATACAAAATGGAGACTATACTTGAGAATTCCCTGAGCAGACAAAACCATTCAAGCTATGTAAGCAAAACTCAGTCTAGCTTGATTCATGAACTTAACATTATTTCTTTTTTTTTTCTATTTTGGTCTTTTTTTTTTTTCATTTATTTTTATTAGTTGGAGGCTAATTACTTTACAATATTGAAGTGGGTTTTGTCATGCGTTGACATTAATCAGCCATGGAGTAACATGTATTCCCCATCCCGATCCCCCCTCCCACCTCCCTCTCCACCCGATTCCTCTGGGTCTTCCCGGTGCACCAGGCCCGAGCACTTGTCTCATGCATCCAGCCTGGGCTGGTGATCTTTAACATTATTTCTTAAATGCCTCTGATCATCAGAAAAGAAACGTAAGTCATCTTCATAAAATGGCATAAAATAACCAGTTTTAACTAATCCCCTTCCACCTGAAAGCCCCCAATGGAATAACCAATCATGGTAGATATTAAACAGCCTCCTCATTTTCACTTAATAATTCATCTGGTGACATTCTTCCCTTGTGGGCTCTCCTGGTGGCTCAGCTGGTACAGAATCTGCCTGAAACATGGGAGACCTGGGTTCGATCCCTGGGTTGGGAAGATCCCCTGGAGAAGGGAAAGGCTACCCACTCCAGTATTCTGGCCTGGAGAATTCCATGGACTCTATAGTCCATGGGGTCACAAAGAGTCAGACACAACTGAGCAACTTTCACTCTCATGACATTCTGCCTCTGAACTTCATAGCAGGTTGGGTTCTAGGACTCTCAGTTCATTAAACAGTTCTTTTATGCCCAGGAAAATAAATCCAGTTTTACTGCTCTGGTGATATTAATTTTGCTACTTCTATATTTTTGGCATAGCTATGCAGGCCAATAGTTAGGAAGCAGCTTGTTATGAGTTAAACTTTTATATAAAGACACATTTGTGCTTCAAACCTATGAAAATACAGTTACTGTCATTATTCATGGGTTCAGTGATTATTTACCAATCTGCCTGTTGACAAAATGCATTTTAACCTCAAACAATGTGTGTGCCACTTTTCAGATCATTTTTGCAGACATGTGCAGAGGGGTGAAAGGTTTGAGTAGTCCCACGTGACCTTTCCCACTTCGCGTTTCAGCTCATGCTGTACATGTCCTTTTCTTGGTGTCTTTCATACCAGTGTTTTTTTTCCCCCCATTTTTGTGGTTTCTGTTGGGGATTTCATGATTTTAAATGGCCTATGAGTGTCCTAATGAAGTGTTGTGTAGGATTCCTAACCACAAGAAAAATACAATGAACCTTAGAGAGAAAACACTTGGATTTGGATTACTTAAGCTCCCTCTGGGCATGAATTACTGTTCTGCTGTCCAAGAATTCAGTGTTCATGAATCAACAATAAGTACTAAATAAGGTGTCTTTAAACAGAAGCACACATAAAGCAAAGTTACGTATTGAATTGATTCGTTGTCAAAAAATATTGTGACCGGAGGCTGAAGGAAACCTAATTCTTTCCCCTTGAGGAGCAATGGTTCAATATTCACTAATTCAGTGTTTAAGGTGACTTCATAGAATAGAAAAATAGTGGATAACAAGAATCACTATATTTAGATATAGCCAGATTATTTTTCAGGTTTTATACAGAAAGTACTTACACTCTTTATTCTTTTAAATTTGTTTTTCATCTGAATTTCTCTAGGGTTTTAAGCTTTGTCTCGAGGATGCTGAAGTCTTTTTTCTCTCCTTCTCATGTCTACCATAATGTCTGACACATGGGGGTACGGGCTGAGTGATGAATGTCTTGAAAACACAAAGCTTTAAAAATATTAGCAGCATGTTCACAAAACATACATAGATACCAAGAAGGTTGGCTATTTTCACTTGCAATCAATGTAAGTCTTAGTTTGAATCATGGGACAAAGTTGAATCTTGTGTAAAATTATGACATACACAAAATGTATACTTCCATCTCAATAAATTGATATGTGTCCCACCTTACTCTTAGAATGCTAATCATTTTGAAAATCCTACTTTAGCTAAAATGCTCATGATGAATACCTCTTTCAAGGTCACATATTTATGATTTAATCATAAGCTCAAATTTCAAAGAAACGATATGGGAATATTTCGTTCAGGAGTTGAAGGCAACTTTGGATATCAACTAGAACCTAGGCCCCAAGTATTTCTTCATCAGGTATTTCCCAGAAAAGGATGTATAAAAGGCCAGTTATTATAGAACTCCATGTTCAGCCTCACTACTAATGGAAGAAATGTTAATAAAATCATTGGCTATGTTGTATTGATTAATCTGACTGTTAGCTACACAACAGTTATTTTAAAGTATTTAAAAAATAAACATCAATAAGTATTTTAAATACTCTTCTGAATATATGAAATATTTCATAATTAAAGAGTTAAAGAAATTCAGGAAGATAAGCCATTTCTTTAGAAAAGCAACTTCTATAGGAAACTTAATTGTTTTGTAACTCCATATTTCACATAAACCAATAGCTATGTGATTTTCTTCCTAATATTCCAGAGAAGCTGGAGAATAGAGATGGAAAATCTAATTTTAGTGTACAAGCCACACAACTGTGTAACAAGAGAGGAAGTGGAAAGTGGAGCCTACCATCTCTAAAAGAAATTAGAAATAAAGCCTAAACATCTCAAGGAAATATTTTCTAAACTTCTTGTGGCTTTTTTTTTTTTCTTTTCCTTGAATGAGTCACACCCTACCTTTGTGAATGAGAGGGATCTATTATAGATACTTCTTAAATGAAATTAAAATTGCAGAGAGCAGAATTGGTACACAGTGACTTACCTGCTGAAGATTAGTTAATTTTGTCAATAACATTTAAGGAAGAAAAAAGGAAGGAAGCAAGGGAGGAATGAGGGGAGAAAGAAGCAAAGAGGACAGAAGGGGTGGCCACCCCAGGGAGGTATCAGGCACCTCTCCATGGAGGGTTTCCAGTAAGAATCCATCAGTGACTCCACTATAAACCATGGACAATAATAGGCAAAGACAAAGGCACTTAGTGGTTCTTGGCCTTGACTTGGCATTAGCATCTCCTCAGGAGCTTTGAACCTATCTCCACTCAGTTAAATCAGTCTTTGGATGTCAGGCTGAGGAACTGGGGTTTTTGTTACAGCCCTCATTGTGCTAAGTTGCTTCAGTCATGTGCGACTCTTTGAGACCCCATGGACTGTAGCCTAGGAGGCTCCCCTGTCCATGGAATTCTCCAGGCAAGAATACCAGAGTGAGTTCTATCTTCTCAACCCAGGGATCGAACGCGTATCTCCTGCATTGCCTGCTGGGTGTTTTACCACTAGCAACCCTAGGGAAGACCATAAAGCCCTCAAATTGATGCTAATTTGCTAAAAGGCTTGATAAATGGCTTAGAAGAATAACCGAAAGAATACACGATTAAAAATAAAATTAAAATGATACAACACCTAACTGGAAGAAAATAATGAGAGACTGACATAGTTTCAACCTCACTTTTCAAATTTGCATTTTTCTGACCTAGTCAAGTCTTGATATATTAGCAGAGTTTTGATATTAACTTGGATAGAGACAGAAGAGGGATTTGGGGGTAATTTGATCAGATATGGTGTTCTTTGGTCCCAGGGAATATGGCTGAATGTATAGAGCTGGGTTTTAGTGAAGATATTTTCCATTATTCCCTCCGGAAACATCTCAGGTTCCATGAGTAAATACAAGTTTTGCGAAATTTTAGTTAAATAATTTTCCTGCTTTTTTTTTTTCTCCTGGCAAAAGGAAAATCTAAATATACACGTTAAGAGCAGAGGAGAAATGCAATTTTTCCACTCACCTTGCAGTAGTCTGTTTTATGGGATTTAGAATGACTACTTCTACATTCCAGGTTTTATCAATATGTGGTATAATTTTCCTCACAATTATAGTGATTTTTTTCTAAATCAGAACTTGAATAGTTCTATAGCTTAGGTGTTGCCCACATAACCGCGGGTCTACTGAAAAAAAAAAAAAAGCAAACTTGGTCATTCTAAGTAAAATCACCCTGGTTTTGGACACCACATTTACATTGAGCTGTGTGGTTACTCTAAGGCTGTCACAGCACAGGGACAGAAAAGAAAGTCTTGTGATTAACAAAGAAAGTTAGCTTCTGCTGCTGTCTGCCATTCGTAAGCAATTTACTGGTTGAATTGTGCTCAGACGATCATGACTCTATTGTACGTGTTCCATCCAGCAAAGGGGAGATAAACTGCATTGCTGGGACACGGAGGTACCACAGGTTCCTGAGTTCATGGATAAGTTCATTTTCTATTACACTGATGGGATGTTATTAATTAAAAATCAGGGATGTGTTAATATTTTGTTTTCAAATCTAAAAAAAATAGGCAGACTTTTTAATCAAAAATTAGTATGTGTAATAAGATTTGTAATTTAAAACAAAATATATTGTTTTGCACAGAATCCAGAGAATATTTGTGAACCTGCTAGTTATGTCATTTTTTTTCCTTTGAATGATTCACACCTTCTGTCTATGAATATGTGTCTACTAGAGACACTTCTTTGAAATAAATGAAAATTTCAGAGTGTGGCATCAGTGTACAAGTGACCTAACTGCTGAATATCAATGTAATTTCCTCAATAACAATGAAGAGAAGAAACAGAAGTAAGAAAATTTGAGAAAGAGGGAGAAAAAAAGAGAAAGGAATCTTTGCACAGATCTTTTAAAAACTCAGGGTAAAAAATGGACGTAATTTCTCTGGCTCTAGTAAGCCATTAAAGAAAATTGTTGTTTTCTCTGCTTCTGGGAGAGTTAAGGGGAGTCACTGGGGAGTTATTTGTCCAAACTCACAAGATTAAACTTCACACGTGCTCGAAATGCCTAAGAGTCAAATATGTTCAAATAGACAATGACCTAGACACATACGATGAGAACAAGCTACTGAATGAGCTGACATCCAATGAAATAACTGGAACTTGAAGCTGATAACTTATCTGTAAATCAGAAACAATTGATTATAGTTTAGAAATAAAAGATTTTCATGAGTGATTTACACAAATCCTTAAGGGTATGATTGTAATGTTTACTTCTATAAATGCTACAAGGAGGGTTGAAATTGATCTGCATCACTGCAGGAATACTATAATGTGAGACCGGTTTTATTCATTTTTATTTTGTTACTCAGTCGCTCAGTCATGTCCGACTCTTTGCGACCCCATGGGCTGCAGCATGCCAGGCTTACCTGTCCTTCACTATCTCCTGGAGATTGTTCACCCTCATGTCCATTGAGTTGGTGACACCATCCAATCATTTCATCCTCTGTTGCACCCCTCTCCTCCTGCCCTCGATTTTTCCCAGCATCAGGGGCTTTTTAAATGAGTTGACTTTTTGCATCAGGCAGCCAAAGTTTTGGCATTTCATCTTCAACATCATTCCTTTCCAATCAATATTCAGGGTTGATTTCCTTTAGGATCGATTGGTTGGATCTCCTTGCAGTCCAAAGGACTCTCAAGAGTCTTCCCCAGCACCTTAATTCAGAAGCATCATTCCTTGGTCCTCAGCCATCTTTTGGTCCAACTCTCATATCTGTACATGACTACTGGAAAAACCCTAGCTTTGATTATATGGACCTTTGTCAGCAAAGTGATATCTCTGCTTTTTAAGAAATGTTAATATTATGATGAGCTAAGTTATAGAAAAACATGCCCAATGATCACAACATCCAACTTCCTTCCCCAGGAAATCATGTTATTTATGCAAAACTGGAAACTTTCATTCAAAATGACTTCTGAAGATTTCCATTTTTCAGTCCAAACACATGGTAAAATTGACCCTTTCATCAAAAGATGTGGCAGGTGGTACCTGGAATGGCAACTGACATTTGCAGTATTGGTTGGCATTTCAGGAGAGTACGGGAGTAGAAACCAGACACCAAAGAGATTTTAGAGGAATCGTGTTATACAACTCTTGCTGTGATACTTGTCTGACAAAGAACTGTAAGGGATCAACTTGTGTCTCTTACATTCCTGCATTGGCAGGCAGGTTCTTCAACATTAGTGCCACCTGGGAAGCCCCCAAAATATTATGGAAACTCATAAAAGGACATAATTAATTATTGACACTAGAAAACCACAAAGTTCAAATGAAAGCTAGAACCTCGTACTAAATATTCTCCTAAGTATCATAAATTATCATATTCATTGCATACAAGTGTGTCGCTTTAGTGTCAGACAGACTATAGAGTTTTGATTCTGGCTGTGCCATGACACTGTGCAATATCACTGTGTGGATCACAACAAACTGGAAAATTCTTCAAGAGATGGGAATACCAGACTACCTGACCTGCCTCCTGAGAAATCTGTATGCAGGTCAGGAAGCAGTAGTTAGAACTGGACATGGAACAACAGACTGGTTCCAAATCGGGAAAGGAGTACCTCAAGGCCGTGTATTATCATCGTGCTTATTTAACTTATATGCAGAGTACATCATGCGAAATGCCAGGCTGGATGAAGCACAAGCTGGAATCAAGATTACCGGGAAAAATATCAATAACCTCAGATATATAGATGACACCACCCTTATGACAGAAAGCAAAGAAGAACTAAAGAGCCTCTTGATGAAAGTGAAAGAGGAGAGTGAAAAAGTTGGTTTAAAACTCAACACTCAGAAAACAAAGATCATGTCATGTGGTCCCACCACTTCATGGCAAATAGATGGGGAAACAATGGAAAAAGAAAGAAACTTTATTTTGGGGGGCTTCAAAATCACTGCAGATGGTGACTGCAGCCATGAAATTAAAATAAGCTTGCTCCTTGGAGGAAAAGCTATGACCAACCTAGACAGCATCTTAAAACACAGAGACATTACTTTGCCGACAAAGGTCCACCTAGTCAAAGCTATGGTTTTTCCAGTAGTCATGTATGGATGTGAGAGTTGGACTATGAAGAAAGCTGAGCACCAAAGAATTGATGCTTTTGAACTGTAGTGTTGGAGAAGACTCTTGAGAGTCTGTCGGACTGCAAGGAGATCCAACCAGTCTATCCTAAAGGAAATCAGTCCTGGGTGTTCATTGGAAGGACTGATGCTGAAGCTGAAACTTCGATACTTTGTCCACCTGATGTGAAGAACCATCTCATTGAAAAAGACCCTGATGCTGGGAAAGATTGAAGATGGGAGAAGGGGACGACAGAGGATGAGATGGTTGGATGGCATCACCGACTTGATGCACATGAGTTTGAGAAAGCTCTAGGAGTTGGTGATGGACAGGGAGGCCTGGCATGCTGCAGTCCATGGGGTGGCAAAGAGTCGGACACGACCTAGCGACTGAACTGAACTGTGTCCCTTGACCTCTGAGCAAGTTGGCAGACCTGTTAAAGGATTATAGTTTAATTCCCTTGTTGCCGTTGTTGCTGTTGCTCAGTTGCTGAGTCATGTCTGACTCTTTGCGCCCGCATGGACTGCAGCACACCAGACTTTCCTCAAGAGTCTTCTCCAGCACGGTGGTAATGAGACTTTCAGAAGATTAAATGTACCGAGGCATATAAATCACTCAGCACTAATTTGCTCATAGTAAGCACTCACAATATTATAGCGTAGTTTCCCTGCTTAACCATCCACCTGATTTCATTACTGACACAGGCTTGCTACATTCCCAGCATCACTGTAAAACATGAAGACCTCCGTGAATGACCAGAGAGTGACCCCCATCATCACGGAGTTCACACTGGGGATGGGAAGCCAGACAGTCAACAAGGTGTTATGATTCAGAATGATAAGCTCCATAACCCACTAGTACCTGCTGTGTTCTGCTTAGTCACGCAGTTGTGTCCGACTCTGGGCCCCTGTGGACACAGGCCTGCCAGCCTCAACACAGACATATAGGATGATATGAAATTTTACAGCAGAGGTATCAAACTGAACATAAATGTGTCAAAAAATGTGAAGCTAACAAGAGTAAATGAAGGACCAGAGAAGGGTAAAGCTTCCTAATGTAAAAGGAACGTGTGCTCCTGGAGAAAGAACTGCCCGCTGAAAATCGGGAGAGGGAACTTCTTATTTGAGGAATTTTAAAAGTTCAGAAAAATAGGTTCATACTGTATGGTTAGAGAAATGGCAATGGACATGTCTTAATGCTAAATTGTATTAATACTATTTCACCTCTACTGCAGTGAATAGAGTCACTGTAGTACATAGATTAAGAAATGACAGCTTAATATTATAATTAAAAATATAAAGAGCATTCATGCTTAAAAAGATGTCAATAATATCATTATTATTTTGATAAGATAAGCAATATTAAGTTGATGGACAAATAGAATGCCTATAATCGTTTACTCTAATAGCCACTTTGCATTATAAAATGTTAAATTCTATTTCTCGCTTTCACAACTTTCTTAAGAGTGGTGATTTTGTTAATTATCTCTAAGTTCCCAGAAACTATGTGGAGGCATTTATTTCATACTTTAGTTATTAGATAATTGAATGGATAATTATTTTTTAATTAATCTGCATGTAATAATCATAATAGAGGTCCGTAAGGCTGTATGTGTTTGATTATTGAGTGTGTTATGAACATTGGAAATCATTTCAATAGAGAATATGTAATGAGTGTTTACAAAATGGTTTCCATTTCCACCTTTCAGTTTTAAAACAAAGCCCTCCGAGTAAGACACAAGTGTCATTCACCCAATATAAGAACTAACCATAATAGGATCATGCGTGAAATTGACAAGGCTGGCCAAATATTTAAACATGTAAGTGGTCACAGTTCAGAAGTGGCCAAAATATAATGCAAGAATTTCCAATATTTATACTTTTAAGGACAGAATTTTGAAAGATCAGGTAAAAGGAATCTTATTTTCTACCTCCCTTGAAGCTGTCTGTGATCAAGAGAAAGACTCTTTATTCTTCCCTAGAGCTGTTCTGAAGGAAAGAACCCAATCTGGGAGCCAGCCAAAAGAAACACAAATGCTAAAGGACACAGAGTCTACAGACACTATTGCAAACTGAGTAAATAAATGATTTACCAGAGAGGAAAAACTTCATGTCAGAAGTGATTTATTAATGAATGCTTAATGATATAAAGTAGAAAATTGTTTATCATTGTAATACAAGTACTTTGACTTCCTAGGGCATCTTAAGGAACTGAATTCTGTTAGAAATAATTTCTATCATCCTGAAAAATTAATTTTAGAGTATTTGAATACATCTAGTTTGGGGGTCATTCAATAATTTCACAATTTATTTAAAGCAGAAGGCCTAGTTGTAAAGCCAGTTATTTTCCAACAAGCAGCTTAGAGTAGAAATGCATACAATAATAAAATATATGTGAAAGTAATTACGAGGTTGTATCTCAGTGGTAAAGAATCTGCCTACCCACTCAGGAGACATAAGAGATGTGGGTTCAATCCCTGGGTCAGGAAGATCCCTTGGAGAAGGAAATGGCAACCCACTCCAGTATTCTTGCCTGGAGAATCCCATGGACAGAGGAGCCTGGCGGGCTACAGTCCACGGGGTCGCAAAGAGTAGGACACAACTGAGAGACTAACATTTTGATCATAAATTCTATACTTTTACTCAGACATATATTACTTTGATAAAGTTAAAGAAATCGACTAATTTAAAAAACAAAGCATATTGTCCTCTACAAATTTTTCTCCATATTTTTGGTCTGACAATATCTATTGCTTTCCAACTTCAAAAGATAAACCTTTCATAAAAAGCATAAGCAATTAAAAATTTTTTAAGTGTTTTAACCTATTTGTGTCAGAACACAAATTCAGCTTTTTAGATTGATGCTCTTTGTTCAGTGATCTTCTTGAATCGAAGCAATCTTTGCCCTCATTTCATTGCATAATGTCCTTTGCATTGTCTTTTTTATATTCCTCTCCTAGCAAAATACGGAAGAAGAGGCCAAGGTAATTAAAATAAACAGAAATGGAGAAACAAACAAAAGCAGCAGCTGAGGCTATGGTGCCCACAAGGCTTGGAAGGATTTTTATGCCAAGGCTGGACTAGGTCCAGTGCCTCAAAGACTGGTAGATTTGCACACATAATGTGAATAATCAGAAAAATAATCTGAGCCAATCAACCTCAGAGCATGATTTGGTTTAGAACTTGTTTCTGCTTTGCTGATTTTTTTTTTTAATTATTACATTGAAAATAACTTTGGGAAGAAAGAGAACAATCCAAAGATGCATTCAGCAAACATTCATTTAAGATGACTATGTGTCAGGCATTCTTCTATGCACTGGGGATACTTCAGTGAACACAACAGGTTAAGATCCTGACTTTGTAATTAATCAGAAAGAATGAAGACAGTCCTCTGATTATTTGAAGAGAAGGGTCAAATTGTTGCACCTAAATCGTTCTGTTTTTATTGGATTTATCACAGATATTTGTTCATGAACTATGCAGATGTAATATGGAACAAAGAACTAACAGTGCTTAAAAAGGATAAGCCACAATTTATAAAACTTGAATGTAAAGGTAGCATACAACTGTCAAAAGGTTAAGAATGAAATACGATCTGATATGAATATGAGCCAAAACAGCTGTTTCCTATAAACTGAGGTAAGAACAGAATGAGAAAAAAAAAAAAAAATACAGATGTTCTATCAAAATAGAAAATGGCTCAAACTTCTAGGTGTTAAGGAAACATAGGCTTCCCCAGTAGCTCAGTGGTAAAGAACCACCTGCAGTGCAGGAGATGCGGGGGTTCGATCCCTGGGTCGGGAAGCTCTCCTGGAGGAGGAAATGGCAACCTTGCCTGGAAAACCCCATGGACAGAGGAGCCTCGAGCTACCATCCACGGGGTCGCCGAGAGTCGGACACGAATCAATCACTGAGCACAGGCGCACACATATGTGAAAAGTAATTAGATGGCAACATTTCACATTTACAGTTTTACCATTTCTTTAACAAACACAGATCCCTCAGATGATGCAGGTACAATGCAGGCCCTTCATCAATATTACTGCATTAATCCTCACAACATTCTGAGGATGAGATACTATTAGCGTCCCCAGGTTACACGTGAGATAGTTCAGACCCAGAGCTTAGAAAACTTAGCCGAAGCACACACTGAGGAAGCGGAGGAGCTGACATTTGAACCCAGGTAGTTTAGTCCCACCCTGTTTTGTTTTAGGTTCTCCCTGAGTTGGGAAGAAAACTAGACTGATGCTTGTTAGGAGAATAAAATGCTCCACTTTCAGAAAGGAACCTCACTATGTATATTAACATTTCAAGTGCACAGATCTTTTGGTCTTGAAATGTTATTATATACAGGAGTTTGTTTTGATAGAAATTATAGCCCATATATCATGCAACATTGACTGTAGTGGCAAAAGGATCAAAAAAAAAAAAAAAAAAAAAAGCTATGGGGCTTTCCTCCTGGCTCAGTCCATAAACAATCTGCCTTCAATGCAGGAGATCTGGGTTTGATCCCTGGGTCAGGAAGATCCCCTGAAGAAGGGAATGGCAACTCACTCCAGCAGTCTTGCCTGGAGAATCCCATGGACAGAGGAGCCTGGCAGGCTACAGTCCATGGGGTTGCAAGAGTCGGACAGGCCTTAGAAAAGAAACTGCCACCACCACCTCCTTCCCCTCTTCCGCCTACCCTTCTCCCTCCTCCTCCCCTTCCTTCCTTTCTTCACCCTCCTTCCCCACTCTCCTCTCTCTCTCCTTCTCCTCCTCTCCTTCTGCCTTAATTTCCCGCTCAGCCCATCACCTTCACCATCCCAATCATTCTGAAGACTCACTCACCAAGGAGGAAATCCTTCTTTCGGAGTCCCCTACTCCTGCAAATGACTTGGCTGCCATCTCTTCTAGTTGGTTCCTAAGATAAAAAAAAAAAAAAAAATGGAAGTTTCAGAAATAGACAAGGAAAGTTGATAACAAAGTCCCACGGAGCCTGAGCTCTCATGGAGGGGCTCAAGCTGGTGGGAGCAGGCTGTCCTTTCTTTTCCAATGCTTCAGTTTTCCAAACTGCAAACCTTAAAGTCAGGCTGCCCTTCTCAAGTTAGTTTTGGAGCACAAGAAATAATGGTCCAGATTTGTTTGTTTTTCACTTTGGAAACAGGATCATCTAGGACATTTCTTGTGGGAAACATTCTGTTTTTTCTTGAATTTTGAGAAACAGAAGACAGTTCTCACTTCTAAGGAGAGAAAGGAGAAAAATGACAGGCTTGAGCAGGCCCACTGCAGAGTATTTTTATTTCTAAAGGGGTCATACCTTAGATGAGCTTCATGCTTAAATAGAACAGCGGTAACAAGACAAAAGATAGCCTAGAAAACCAAACAGAAAATAGTGACCTTCTTTACAAAATCATAAAGTGAGAGCCTGTGCAATACTGAGTTTTATATATATATATATGTAATTAAATTCTAGCTTTGCAGCAAAGCTAGAATTAATTCCTATTAAATTCTATGTTAGCACTAAAGGCTGCATATTTCTGTTATAGAAATGTTCTTCAGACTGAGCATCTATTAAGTAAGATATAAATCAGTGCATCTATATTCTGTATTGATATTTTTATGTGCATACATGTATATGTCTATGTATGTACCTATTATAAAAATAGATCTTCTTTCACCAGAGTGGACCCCATTGAAAATTTGCAATAGGTTAAACAATTTTTCTTTGTTTGAAATTTTCATTATAGTTGAATATCATTAATTTTATAGAATATCATATTTTTGGAATAAGATACTAATCCAAGATTAATTTTCTTTTATATTTAATCATTTCACTTACATTATAAATCATATCATAAATAACTAAGATGTTTAAAATAAGAGCTAATAATAATGATATCATATAGCTGGTCATTTGTCTATATTTACAGCATGGGACATCCTGGACATCTTGGAATGCGAAGACAAGTGGGCCTTAGGAAGAATCACTACGAACAAAGCTAGTGGATGTGATGGAATTCCAGCTGAGCTATTTCAAATCTTAAAAGATGATGCTTTGAAAGTGCTGCACTCAATATGCCAGAAAATTTGGAAAACGCAGCAGTGGCCACAGGACTGGAAATGGTCAGTTTTCATTCCAATCCCAAAGAAAGGCAATGCCAAAGAATGCTCGAACTACCACACAATTGTACTCATCTCACACACTAGCAAAGTAATGCTCAAAATTGTCCGAGCCAAGCTTCAACAGTATGTGAACCATGAACTTCCAGATGTTCAAGCTGGATTTAGAAAAGGCAGAGGAACCAGAGATCAAATTGCCAACATCCACTGGATCATCAAAAAAAAGCAAGAGAGTTCCAGAAAAACATCTACTCCTGCTTTATTGACTACGCCAAAGACTTTGACTGTGTGGGTCACAATAAACTGTGGAAAATTCTTCAAGAATGGGAATACCAGACCACCTGACCTGCCTCCTGAGAAATCTGTATGCAGGTCAAGAAGCAACAGTTAGAACTGGACATGGAACACCAGACTGGTTCTAAATCAGGAAAGGAGCATGTCAAGGCTGTATATTATCACCCTGCTTATTTAACTTATATGCAGAGCACATCATGTGAAATGCCAGGCTGGATGATGCACAAACTGGAATCAAGATTGCCAGGAGAAATATCAGTAACCTCAGATATGCAGACGGCACCACACTTATGGCAGAAAGCAAAGAAGAACTAAAGAGCCTCTTGATGAAGTAAAAGAGGAGAGTGAAAAAGTTGGTTTACAACTCAACATTCAGAAAATAAAGATCATGACATCTGATCCCACCACTTCATGGCAAATAGATGGGGAAACAATGGAAACAGTGACAGACTTTATTTTCTTGGGCTTCAAAAATACTGCAGATGGTGACTGCAGCCGTGAAATTAAAAGATGCTTGCCCCTTGGAAGAAAAACTATGACCAACCCAGACAGCATCTTAAAAAGCAGAGATATTACTCTGCTGATAAAGGTCCATCTAGTCAAAGCTATGGTTTTTCCAGTAGTCATGTATAGATGTGAGAGTTGGACTATGAAGAAAGCTGAGCATCGAAGAATTGATGCTTTTGAACTGTGGTGTCGGAGAAGACTCTTGAGAGTCCCTTGGACTGCAAGGAGATCCAACCAGTCCATCCTAAAGGAGATCAGTCCTGAATATTCATTGGAAGGACTGATGCTAAAGCAGAAACTCCAATACTTTGTCCACCTGATGCGAAGAACTGACTCATTTGAAAAGACCCTGATGCTGGGAAAGATTGAAGTTGGGAGGAGAAGGGGACGACAGAGGATGAGATGGTTGGATGGTGTCACTGACTCGATGGACATGAGTTTTAGTAAGCTCCAGGAGCTGGTGACGGACAGGGAGTCCTGATGTGCTGCAGTCCATGGAGTCACAAAGAGTCGGACTTGACCAAGCAGTTGAACTGAACTGAACTGAACTGAACTGAACTAACAGCATGGGAATTGAGTAGATTGGGACAATGACTTTTTAAATTTTATTATTATTGGAATATAATTGCTTTACAGTGTTGTTAGTTTCTGCTGTACCACCAGGTGAATCAGCTATATCTATACATACACCCCTCCGTCTTGGGCCTCCCTTCCACCCTCCGATCCCACCCCTCTAGGTCATCACAGAGCACTGAGCTGAGCCCCCTGCATGGTACAGTAGCTTCCCACCAGCAGTCTATTAAATCCGTGGTGGCGTATGTCAGTGCTCTTCTTTCAATTCATCCCACACTCTCCTTCCCACCTTGTCCACATGTTTGTGCTCTACTTCGGCGTCTCATTCCTAACTGGAATAGGTTTAATTAATGCATCCCTGATAGCTCAGTTGATAAAGAATCCACTGGCAATGCAGGAGACCCCAATTTGATTCCTGGGTTGGGTAAGATCCCCTGTAGAAGGGAAAGGTTACCCACTCCAGTATTCTGGGCTGGAGAATTCCATGAAGTGTATAGTCCATGGGGTCTCAAAGAGTCGGCCATGACTGAGCAATATTCAAAAAAAAAAGAGAGAGAGAAATCAAGAATTAAACAGCTCTGTGCAGAAATACAACACCACAATTATCTGCTTTCTTTTGGCTAGTAATTCTTTTGTTTTTTTTTACTTTTCAATTTCTTTCTTTCAAAATATTCTACCTTTTCATTTCCATTAGGAATCCCCCCACCAAGTGATGATCTATTTAATAGGCTCTCACAGACTATTTATGGAGGATCATCAGCAACTAACAAGTTTTCCTAAAACAATCTCAATGTTAGCATGAACTTTTTTTTTAAATAGAAAACTTATGAGGAAAGGCGTAAATTTATAAACCCTTAAGTAGCTTTTTCCATTTTTGCCAAGAAGAGAAATTCCACTGTGAATAATCACTAGGTGGTTAAAAGTATAACCCCATTTGAAGAGCATGGAAAGTGTTTTTCTAAACACAAAATGTTCACTCAAAACACTGATTTTATCCAAAACTGGATAATTTCTTCTTCCAAGTTGTTGCATATACAATTATTCCCAAATGAAATGCGTGTTCTTTTCATTCAGTTTAGGTTTCTTTGTTTGTAACCTTATTCAAACAACCCATTAAAAAAGAAAACAAGCTGCCCATCACTCACTTTGAATTTTATTACTCTTTTGCTCACCTTCCCCTCAATGTTATTAATGTCCTATTTTTGGCTTTTGACATTAGTACTAACTTGGAATTTTAGCGTTCAATAAATATTTTCTGAAAGAATGAATGAAAGGACATAGGATGTTTTGTGCATATATAACTATGTTCTGCCTCATTTTTCAAATCAAGAGGGTAACTGTCTTACACTGTTAAGTTCTAAGTGGACTGTGATGAATTTATAAGCCACATGGCTTTGTTTGGCACCAAATGGTGTAGCTACCTTCATTTCTCCTACCAGCTGCCTCCTGGAGTCCCTGCCCTGCTAACAGGCTCTACAGGAATCAAATCTGTTATGCTATGAAGCCCAAGACAAGTATCTTAATTTGCTACACCCATGAGAGTTGAGAGATTTTAGCACAAATAAAGTGAATTTAACTTAGAGCTTCACATTATATGCCCACATAACGAAAGCATTTTAGTCAAGATTTTGTAATTACACTGAAATCTCTTTAATGGAGGTATTCAAGATTGAATAATTCTTAGGCATTTTGTATTTAATTTCTTTCAACCTTCAAATATGACTTCTGAAACTTTTCAGAACATTTTAGTGTGATTCTAATATTGTGTATGCTGCTGCAGGCCTTTATTAATTTTCTTTGTGAAAACTGAAGTTAATCCTGAAGCTTGTTCTTTAAATGTCTTACAAAATGGCACTTTCCATACAAAATTAAAATAAAGTGATCAAGATGCCGGCAACAAACCATTTATACAGTCTTTACTTTCATTCTTTATTTCTCATAATCTTTCCTAATTTAAACTGGCAGTAATTCTGCTTCTCTTGAGCATAATCTTTTAAATCCTGCCTATAACGTTTCCCAATAGACACATTCTTGCAGAAATACCAATGACTAATAACTCTGAAGGTTATGTTGCTAGGATAGATTTGATCAAGATACCAATTCTGAAGGTTGTAGTAAGCAGCAGTAATGTTTTCTAATGCTGACAAATGAAAAAGAAAGTAAAAGAGGGATTAACTGTGTCAAATTCATTGATTTCTATTTCAAAACTGACCACAAATACAAGCATTTCTGGGCTGATTAAACAGCCTTGCTGTGATAGCAGAATGAGATTCTCCTCAAGACAAGAGCTCTTATATTTTAGTTCCATATTATCTGCTTTAATGCAAAACCTTGAGGAAATGTATAATTTAGTATTAAAAGAAGCTTAACCACAAATGTTGAATAAATTATAGATATGAACTTGATTGTTGAAAAACTAGGATAATAAATCATTAAAGCAGAGTTCACACCATCAACCTTTACATTCTTTCTCTTGGATGCCCTATATGCTCTGCGAGATGTGTGTGTGCTCAGCCATGTCTGACTCTATTTGACCCTATGGACTGTAGCCTACCAGGCTCCTCTGTCCATGGGACTCTCTAGGAAACAATTCATTACCATATGAGACACCAGGGAAACGCCTAAAATGAAAGTCTATAGCAGCCTACAGTGCTTAATTAAATCCACAAAATATTGTGTTTTCTAGGTTCTAGCGTTCTCTTCCACTTCCCCCTACATGACTGATGCATGTGTTACCAAAAGTCCAAATGGCCAGAGTTGCTTTCCTTGCCTCCAGCCTTCTGCTAAGGCTGGTCTCCCCTCTCATGACAAATTCCCTGCCCTTGCTGGTCTTGTTCATCATCATTATAAGTCAAATCACACCGAAAATTCATTTCTGCAACCCTTCCTTCCTGGCCCCTTTCTTAACTACCCTCCAAAAGGTATCTAGAAAAAGAAATGGCAACCCACTCCAGTATTCTTGCCGGGAGAACCCCATGGACAGAGGAGCCTGGCAGGCTACAGTCTGTGGGGTTGCAAAGAGTCTTACACAAGTTAGCAACTGAACAACAACAAAAAGTGTCATGCAGCTCTTGTCTGAGCTCACATGAATATATTGGCTAAACATTTCAGAATTCTTATTTTTACTCACTTATGTTATGCATTAGACTCTAAAATCTGAGACTTTGGCTTACACATTTTAAGCAATGTCTTTCATGCATCCAATGTAGGTCACCATATATAACATATGTTGTTACATTACTAAATACTTACTGAATGCTTTGAATTGATATCCAATCAATAGTCCATGCAAAAGCCTGCTCTTGTATTTTCTTAAAGAACTGTTTTCTAGATTTTTGGTACTGTGTTCAGGATTCCTTTAAGATTTAGATTAAGGGACCTCTAAGAAAAAGATTTAAAAAGAAAACAAGAGGCAAAAATAATGCCAGCATGTGAATTTTAGATTTATTACATAACAAGTTTAATGGTACACATGCATGCACACAGTACAGTTTATAAATGATGTTACATATGTATGCATGCATGCATGCGTGTGTATGTGTGAATGAACACATCTATACCTGTATTTTTACAGAGTAAAAAAGTCTACCTAATTGCCTTAGATTTGCTGGGCAATCATAAGTGATTGAAATGAGCAGATAATTGTTTCATCAAACACTGAAAGCCCTGCAGCACTTTATCAGCTAAATTATGCTATGCTTGTGGAATGTAGAAGCAGCTCTTTTGTGAACACTAATTTCATCCTATCATTGGAAATACCCCAGGATGATCAACGCTGAAATGTGCACTGTCCACTCTTGATCGTACTACCTAAGTAGATTTAACTCAGATTAGAAGAGGAGTGGACTTTCTCAAATTTAAATTATAGCAGGTAGTTTGCAGACAAGCATGGAAGGCTTTGTTTATCAGAATCTTGCAGTATACTTATGAAAAGAGGAAGGAATGGGCTATATTTATGTTGTAAGGATCATTAGCCATCCTGAGAAGTCACACGGACCCTTCTGATGCTTCTCAGACACATTTGAGAATTTTCCCTCCATAAACTTTCAGCTACTCTATTTTTCAGTCATTTTCAGCAGGATGTTATATAGCTGAGAAAACAAGAATGGGAAGGAGAAAGTGGGAAAAGAGAGGCATTGACAGATGAGAAAAGTGCTGCAAGTATAATTTAGTAAGAATCTCTGTCTTCAGGAGACCTGCTGAATTCTCAGTAACAGGTTTTTTATGACTAACAGGGGGAATGAAATATCTCTATCATCACCACTATCTCACTCACCAGCCCAAATAAATAAAAACCCTTAGCCCAGCCTTACTAAACTTCAGATAGAGAAGGCAGAGCAGATCACCTGCAGCACAATGATCAGGTGATTGCATCATATTGGCAGCAAACTGCTTTTCTCTTATTGACAGAAGAAATAAACAAACACCTGAATAACAGGAGAGCTAGGCTATTTCTATGGAAAGGAAGACCCAATATTTGTTAGGAAATTTACTCTAACTACTTAATCTATGGACTTATCACCCTCCCAGAAAAAAAAAGATCTCAAAAAGTTTCTTTTTGTAAACATTAATGAGCTGATTTTAAAATATACTCGAAAGGCAAATGAATAAGAAAAAACAAAATAATACTAAAAAAGAACAAATTTGGCATGCTCACAATGCATAATTTCAAGACATACTATATAAAAGGGCAGAAAGGTATTGAGAATCAGTTCAGTTAAGTTCAGTTCAGTCTCCCAGTCGTGTCTGACTCTTTGCGACCCATGAATCACAGCACGCCAATAGTTGCATGTAAATAAATGGAAAAGAATATAAATCTCAGAAACAGACCTTTAAAGCATTTTCAATTAATACTGACATGTGCGCAAAGGTAACTTATTACAGAAAGGACAATCCCTTCAACAAATGATACTTGAAAAATTATACATCCGTTTGCAAAAATAAAAATAAAATAGACACATACCTCAGACCTGCTGCCACAAAATCTAAATTTAAATGGATTATAAACCAGAATATAAAACATAAAACTATAAAACTTCTGGTAATAATAACAAAATCTCTGTGACCTTGGGTTTGGAGATGCATTTTTATATATAAAACTAAAATCAAGAAATCAAGAACCATAAAAAAGCAAATTGATAAATAGGGCTGCCCCAAATGCAAAACTTTGCTTTAAAAAAAAAGCTACTGGTAAGAGTTTAGAAATAGAAGCCTTCTTTTGCAAGAAAAAATCTTTGAAAACCACATATCTGATAAAAGACTTGAATCCAGATGCATAAACCCCAATCAATGAATAAGCCAAGGATATGAAACAAACTTTCATCAAAGAAGATATGTAAATTGTGAATGACTGTAGAAAAAAATGCTTCACATTATTTGTTTTTATGGAAACTATATATTCTTAATAGTACCTCTTAAGCTACAGCCTTCAGCAAGAATTTTTTATACTGGCTTTCATTTAAATTCATATTTAATTTTGGTCACTTTATCTATAACAGCTAACAAAAAACACAAGTGAGGCACATGTGTCCTGCAAAACCAGATAACCTCCTAAGGTACTGCACATCTTTCTCATTGGTAGGATTCAGCAAAGACAAACATTTATCCTGTGCTGTCTGAGGAATGTCTCTTGGCTCTTTAACTCAAGTTACATCCAAGAATTTAACTGATTAGGCTGACCCTATGTATTATCTGATCAAATAAACCAACCCCACCTAGTAATACGTCCTTAGAGCAGTTCTCACAAATCCTTTGGCTTTTGCTATGATATCACCAGTGTAATGAATTAAATTGCTTAAATGATGAATCATAACTAAATCTTATCTCACCGGGTGACAGCAGAACACTGGAGAATTTAAATATTCTCAAGAGAGACACTGAATCTTCTTCTGTAGTCTTGCCTGTCTTCCTTCTATATTTACAATAACGGGGAAAGAATTACCCAAATCTCTCAAAGCTCACAAGTCACCATTAGCCAATTGGATTTTTTGTGCAGTGAAAGCTACATGTCTTAGCAGAGCCATCAATGAAACCACTTTGCTGGGAAAGATTGAGGGTAGGAGGAGAAGGGGTCGACAGAGGATGAGATGGTTGGTTGGCATCACTGACTCAATACACATGAGTTTGAGCAAACTGTGGGAGATAGTAAAGGACAGGGAAGCTTGGTGTGCTGCAGTTCATGGGGTCACAAACCGGGCACGACTTAGCAACTGAAAAACAAAATCATATTTGTTTAAGATATTCTTTAAAGCATTATGTTAAGAAATAATTTGAAAACTGAATATTTGTCATTGAGCAAAGGCTAAATATATTGTAGTATATCATGCTATGGGCTTCTCTGGTGTCTCAGATGGTAAAGAATCCTCCCACAGTGTGGGAGACCTGGGTTCGATCCCTGGGTTGGGAAGACCCCCTGGAGGCGGGCATGGCAACCCACTCCAGTATTCTTGCCTGGAGAATCCCATGGGCAGAGGAGCCTGGCGGGCTACAGTCCACGAGGTCGCAAAGAGTCAGACAAAACTGAGCGACTAAGCACACATATCATGTTAAAAATACAAAGTGGCTATAAAATGAATAGGTTAAAATATATTAATGAATATATATATATGGAAACTCTCTAATTGCTGAAAGAAAACACACAGCATATTTAATCCCACTCATAAAAGATGATATAAAAATATGTGGACATATGCTTGTATGAGTATAAAAGCACTAAAGGATTTTTATAATTTATTTTTAATTGGAGGATTATTGCTTTATAATGTCATGTTGGTTTCTGCTATACAACAGTGTGAATCAGCCATAAGTGTAAATATATCCCCTCCCTCTTGAGCTTCCCACTCCCCCACCATCCCATCCCTCTAGGCCATCACAGAGCACCAGGCAGAAGTCCCTGTGTGATGCGGCAGGTCTCCACTAGTTGGCTATTTTACACATGATAGTGTATATATGTTAATGCTATTCTCTCAGTTCATTCCACCCTCCCCTTCCCCCTCTGTGTCCACAGTCTGCTCTCTATGACTGCAGAGTCAATAGTAGCGCTAAGGGTTTGAAATTAGGCACACTTCACCCTTGACAGAGGAAGTCAGAAGACAAGACCAGGATCCTGGGCATGTGAAGAATAGATAAGAGTAATTCCTACCTTTGTATCATGTTCTTTTACAGTTGGAATTCATTAAAATTTATTAAATTCAATTTTAATGAATTTGTTTAATAAAATACAATCAAACCCTTTCCTACTATTATTTGAATAAAATTTTACTTGAGTATATATGTTTGTGGTATTTCAAAATGTTAACAGAAGCACCATTTTTTTCTACCATCTGTTAGAAAATTATATTAATTGGTGTAAGGCATTGCCCTGTAGCATGTTTTATATTCATATGCTCTTTGCAAATGATGAGGTGAAGAAACTAGCTACTCATTTCTGAATCATACATTTTACCTATGTCTAGATAATCTCCATATGTATTTAAAATTCAAGAAAACTGAATATTAATCATTTAGACTTCTATCTCAGGTGTTATGATTGTTTCACCCACAGTGAATGAATTTAAGTATCACATCTGAAGGAATGGGTTAAAGTATAAACTGTATTTCTCTACAAAATTACAAAATAATGCTCTTACTGCTGGGAAAGCTACATCTTAAACACTCCATTTTTAGGAGACAACTTTTGTTGTTAACCACAAATGGATGATACCTGTCATAGATTGGTTTGTATTTAGATTGTATTCAGTTAATCTGCACACATCTGAGTGTCTACTATGCCAGGCACTCTGCAATCTGAGCTCCAAGCTTACAACTCTGAGGAGGGAAATACATCCTGGGTGCAGTGTCTATACCTCTGGAGGGGTGGGAGAGATAATGAAAAATAATAACACTGGAAAATTGTATTTTCTGTGGTGTGTGAGGGCTTCCCTGGCAGTTCAGTGGTAAAGAATCCACCTGCCAATGCAGGAGACGTGGATTTGATTCCTGTGTTGGGAAGATCCCTTGGAGGAGTAAATGGCAATTCACTCCAGTATTCTTGCCTGGGAAATACCATGGACAGAGGAGCCTGGTGGGCTACAACTGTAGGGTCACATAGAGTTGGACACGACTGAGCTAGCACAAAATGTAAAATAAAAACATGAATGTATATGGAAACAGGAATTAAACAAGCCATTCTGAATTGTATGAATAGCAAGTAAAATTTTAAATTAATTGCATGTCATAGATTTTTCAAGCATGATCATTAGAGCATTGCAATTAGCCTTTCCAGTTTCTTCTGTCCTGAATAAGTAGCTACAGGCTTCCCAGAATGAAGTAGATTTTTATGGAAGTAAATGGATTCCAGTGGGGAGGTTATTAATTAAAGTTATCCAGAAAAACAGAACCAATAGGATAATATGAGTGTGTGCATGTGCGTGCATACAATCACTCAATTGTGTCTGACTCTTTGAGACCCCCTGGACTGTAGCCCACCAAACTCCTTTGTCCAAAGGATTTTTCAAGCAAGAATACTGGAGTGGGTTACCATTTCCTACTCCAGTGAATCTTCCTGATCCAGGAATCAAACCCACATCTCCTGCGATTCTTGCATTAAGAGGCAAATGCTTTACCACTGAGCCACCAGTACATATCATAATAGGATATATTATATCAAGATATTTTGTCTGGAGAATTTTACACAAGGGTCATTTCATTTTGACACCTACCAAGCTATGCTCTGGCATTTTTCCATCAGTTCACAAAGAGGAGGAGTCTAAGAAAAATTCTAAGGCACACATTACTTTTCTTCAAGTAAGGATAACAGCTATTACTGATGATGTTATTTACAGATCACTAAGATTCCTCTTGATGTGAACTCATGGGAGCATTTTCTTTTGAATTTCAGTGACAGAAATAGGTGTGCTTCTCCTGGCCATTCTTCTCTTATGGTAGTTCAGATCTTGCAATAAATTAGGCAACTGGATTGCTTAATGCCTTCACTGGCTTCTAAGAAACTAAGTGTAAATTTCTGCAGGCCATTTGGGTGCTAAACTTACAAATGGTTTTATCCTATTTTTTTAACCTTAATATTTTCTTTCCCAAGCTTGCTCATCTGCTTACTATAAACTTGTTCTATTATTTACAGAGTCCCTTGGACTGCAAGGAGATCAAACCAGTCAATTCTAAAGCAATCAAGTCTGAATATTCATTGGAAGGGCTGATGCTGAAGCTGCAGCTCCAATATTTTGGCCACAGATGTGAAGAGATAACTCATTGGAAAAGACCCTGTTGTCGGGGAAGATTGAGGGCAGGAGGAGAAGGGGGCAACAAAGGATGAGGTGGTAGGATACCGTCACTGACTCAATGGACATGAATTTGAGCAAGCTGTAGGAGGTAGTGAAGGACAAGGGAGCCTGGTGTCCTGCAGTCCATGGGGTTGCAAAGAGTCAGACATGACTTAGTGATTGAGCAACAACAGATCATATACAGAAATATACACTTCCAAAGACCCCTTTGAAACAGGGCTGTTTGAAAAAGCCAGTTATAATAGTTAGCCTGAAAGAATAATAACTGCAATCATACTTTAGTTACTGAATAAAGGAAGAAAGGAAATTCACACATCACTAATCAGTATATGTGAATAGTACACTCAACATTGAGGGCATGGTCACCACCGTTGTATGCAGCGGCTGTGATGGGTGATTTGGTCCTAGGATGGAAAATACTTCATGTCCTGGAGGCCAGTCTACCACACAGTGGAAAATATGTTTTCCATAGTTTTAATTTACTTGTGAAAGTTGGGATTTTTTGATTTGTAACAAATGCTTCTTGAAGAAGTAGCAGGCTCACTTGGTTCATTTTTGAGAAAATGTCTGCCAAGTACTCAAGACAGAAAAAAAAAAAAAAAATCGCCTGTCTGCCAGTCATTCCTTCAAGTGAAAATGGTGTCCAAGAAACAAGCGGCTGCTTAAAACTCAAAGAAACACATAGATGCTCTTCCAAAGGCAATGGTGGAATTGCCTTATGAGGCAGGTGTGCTTTGGGACACTGCCCATTTCATGTGCTGTGAAGACACTAGGGTCAAGATTTGTTCACACAGCACACACTGCCTCACCAAGTGTGTTCTTATGTAAAAACTGGCCTTTTCCCTTCCCCTGTGAGTAGTGCTGTGGAGAAATAAAATGACAGAAGTACAGTTCGTCACCACTCACTTGTTCAGGCTAATGTTCCAATGATTCACTCACCAAGGCTTTTGCAATGTTAGTGCAAGTGTCAACACAGTGAAAAGGGTAAATATTCTCATAACTGTTCTGAAAATACTTTCAACCTCATGGACATCCTGAAAGTCTCTCGAGAACCCCAAGGGATCAGCAAACCACCCCTTGGAAACGCCTTGTGTACAAAATGATCCCCCAGTATGCAGATTTCCTTCTCAGTTACCTGGAAGTATCTTTTACTTGATTAGCTTTTTATCTAAATTTTTTAATTGTAAATTTTAATGAATTTAAATGTCTAAACTTTTTCTCTTACCTATTTTTGTGTTCTGTTTAAGAGACTATTGTCTACCCAAATTCATGGAGATATCAATTCACGTCTTCTTATAAGAGCATTGTAATTTGAGCTTGCATATTTATGACTATGATCTACCTCAAATTAGTGTGGGCTTTGAGATATCTAATATGGATATACAATAGTTTCAGCATCATTTATTGAATAGGATGTATTTCTTCCCCCTGAATTACATAGCACCAGGTTTTGTAAATGAGGTAACCATGTATGTATGCACAGGTGTATCTCTGGATTGTCAACTTGTCCATTTGTCTTTCCAAATGCCATTAGTTCATGGTCTTAATCATTGTCGCTGTATTTTTGTTGCTGTTTAGTTGCTAAGTTGTGTCTGACTCTTTTGTGACCCCGTGGACTGTAGCCCTACCTGGTTCCTCTGTCCATGGGATTCTCCAGGCAAGAATACCGGAGTGGGTTGCCTTTTACTTCTCCAGAGGATCTTCCTAAGCCAGGGATTGAACCCGCATCTCCTGCACTGTCAGGAGGATTCTTTACCACTCAGCCACCTGGAAAGCCACAACAATCTTTAATATCAATTAGAGGAAATCTTTCATCTTTATTCTTCAAGATGGCTTTGCTATTTATGGCCCATTAAATTACCAAGTTGCAGAAGATAGTTTCTCATACATCCCATGCATATGAATTCCCAAGTTCATATGAATCTTTTTGAGGCAACAGATATGGGATAGGAAGAAAGATTATGAGTTAAGAGGGCAAAATTTCTGGCAGAATGTTAAGATAGATAATATCTTGATTTTATTCATTTAATTTTCTTTTATAAGTCATACTTTTAAGATAAACATGCATTAAACCTGAAATAAGGAAAGAGTAGTGAAAAAGGAGCCATATTTCCCTTTCTAAAAACATCGCTCATGGAGATATAATCCTTGATTCCTAAATAGCTGTGGATAAAGCTCCATTATGCCTTTTTCATTCCTGGCACTAAGTTCCTAGAAGTGATTAGCTCTATGATATGGCATACAGAAATAAATTGTAAATGACTCGCAGTTGAGATCATGTATCCAAACATGCATTGTACTTTTTGGCAAGGAAACCATAAATGTTAATCATCACACGCAGTGTGCCAAGCAAATAGATCAAAATAGCAAGAATATAATCACATATCTGTGAGTTAGATAACACCATCACCGTCCTCTCTAGATTGGTAGAGGTGAGTGTACCCAATCCGTGTTCATCCCTGCCAATGTTTACTTATTCGTTGATTGATTCTCTGGCAGTCAGTAGGTAATTGGCATATAATCAGGAAAAAAGAGATAAATATTCCAAAACCCAACTCTCTTGCCTGCTTAGTGAAATTAAAACATCTGATAAATAAAAACACTCTGAGAGAAGTAAGGGGAAAAACCAACTGGCTGTGTTCCATATGTTCCATGAAAGAAATACTTGCCATGGACCCCAGGTGCCAGGTTGCCTACCTGTTCATCACACTCTTTTGGTTCTTACTGCCTGGCTGGCTTGGCACCCACAACAGCCTCAACTTCCCATGAAGCGAGAATGCCCTCATCTGTCCAGTCAAGCCCATCCAGAGATGGAGCCAATAAGAGGATACTTAGGTAATCCTAGTTGTTGGTGAGTGTGGCTGATGGATGTCTGGGCACCTACACTGTGACCGAAATAGCTTTAAGTTAGCAAAGGAGAATTCACAATATCTGCAATGAGAAAGGGAGGAAAGGATGGCCACCTCTTGCGAGTCCTAGTGGCACAGATGATTAAAAAAAAAAATTGCCGGCAATGCAGGAGACCCAGGTTCAATCCCTGGATCCGGAAGATTCGCTGGAGAAGGGAATGGCTACCCACTCCAGTATGCTTCTCTGGAGAATTCCGTGGAGACAGGAGTCTGATGGCTGGGTTCGCAAAGAGTCAGACCCAAGGATGTGACAGAGTGACTAGCATTTTCACTTTGCAAGCCCAACCCTTCGACAGGGCTCACTTCTGTCAGAAGCTGTGTGAATAGTGAAAGCAAAGTATGCCATTTAATCATTGCACATGTCCTCTCATGTAAAAAAAAAAAAAAAAAAACCCTTTGTTGGAGCCAGAAGGACATTTTGCAACCAATAGGTGTGGGAAATCCTAAATGCAACCTGCTGCTGCTAAGTTGCTTAAGTCGTGTCCGACCTGCGAGATATCTAAATGCCGGCTTCATAGTAAGTGCATTTATCTAACATAGTGTCACACTTGTAAACTGCAGACTCTGGGGAAAGATTACAATAGCCCACTCTACCTATGTCAAAAGACTCTGAGGTTTGGACTCGGAAAAACAGTCTGGATGAGACTCTGAAATAAAACTAGGTCCTCTCTTTCTCTATTAGATCTGTCTTTCTAAGTCAGTTTGAATTGTCAAACAGATAAATTGATACAGAAAGATCAGTATGAAAAGGAACACTTAAACCTGTTTTTGATATTCTGTTTCGGTGTACAGCAAACTCTAAATAAATAAATAAATAAAACACACACCTTCTTGGCATAAAATGCAATATAATATATGCTATTTGGTTGATTGGGGGGCTTCCCCGATGGCTCAGCAGGTAAAGAATCCACCTGCAATGCAGCAGACACAGGAGACAGAGGTTCGATCCCTGGGTAGGGAGGATTCCCTGAAAGCGGAAATGGCAACCCTCTCCAGTACTCCTGCCTAGAGAATCCCATGGACAGAGGAGCCTGGTGGACTCCAATCCATGGAGACCCACAGAGTCAGACAGGACTGAGTGAGCATGCTACCTCTCCCTCTCTCCCTCTCTAAAAACGTTACTTACATCCCACACTTGAATATCATGCAGGTCTCTGCTAAGGAATAAAATATATACCTCAAATATCCTAGAGTGCTTACAGGGGTCATGCTTCATTCCCTAGTTTGAGAAACACTGACCCAAAAATCTACATGATTATTTGAAAAAATAAATCTCCACAGGAAATTATTAAAAATAACTTTAAAACATAAAATATCTCATTTTTCATTAAAACCAACTTGTAAAATATTCTCAAAGACTTTATGATCCATCTCTGAATCTCCATGAAACTAAACTTAAGAAAATGGGTTTGTCTGATTTTCCATTTGACTGTTTTCAGCAAACAACATTAGGTAACCAATCTCTTTTTAGGGACCAAAGGTAGCAAGGACTACAGACACTTATCCAGACAAGTCAGGCCTACTTTCCTTCTACTGCACAGGTGGGTATTTCAACCTATAACTGCTTCATTATAAATTAAAGGATATATTTTTGGTATCAAATGAAAGACTCAATTTTATTTCACCTAATAGTCTCCTTTAATGATATCTAATTAGGACATCTGTTCAGGGTTCACAATGTTATATCCTTCATTTGGTTTTTACCATTAAATTAGCATTATGGTGATTTAACTTTTCTATTAAAAGTTCATTATTAATGGAAATATATAGATAAATGAGTATGTAGTTCACACATATATATATATGTATATATATATATGTAGCTTACGATACTAGAATTTGCTTCCTAAGTAGGTGGAATGAACTTGTTCTTTTTTTAGCTAATAACTGGATTAATCTTATTAAGGATTTAGAATCTCCTTTTCCCCCTTCTCAGAAAATCTCTAAATTTGAGTCCCTCCATAGAAGTTCTAGCATTAACTACATATATCAGTTGACAACTGGAAGATTAAAATGATGATGTAATGAAGACACAAGTATCTGATGTCTTTTAAGATTCTGTTCTGCAGCAGTGCACTTTGAAATATCTTCTCAAATGAAAACAAAAATATAAATAATTTTTATCTCCAACTTATAAAGTTTATAGGGTCTAAAGTCTCATTATTAACTACACAAGTTGGATCTTTGAAAACATCGATGGAAAAATGTTCTTATAGGTAATATATTTTCAGCTCTTATAGTGATTTTCTTTAGTCTTACAGATCATTACCAAATTAAAGATTTAAATTAAAGTTCTGATTTTTCTTCACATGAAACTGCCATAAAGTATTTTCACTTCTAAGATATATCTAACTTCAAGGTATATCTGATTTTACTGTGGAACACTGGTTATAAATTCAGCCTTAATTCATTCTACATTTTTATTTAATTCTCCCCATTAGTTTTATAGACATTCTGAATTATTATATTCTATTAATTATACTTTAGTATTTAAGTTCATTGGGCAACTGTTTAACTCATTCTGGTCACTTATCATGTACTTGGGTTTAACATCATTATTCATAGGTCACATAATACTATATTTTCAGTTTCTATATGTCTATAGAAACAAAACAGAATCTCAAAGTGAGTGATGCTAGAAATGGAATTTTTGAGACATCTGTGGTATATCATTTTTTATATAAAACATGACAAATAAACCTGGGAAATAAATTATCACATTTCAAAGAATCAAAACACAGAGACCACTCATAGATTACTCAGGAAAATATGTTGATCACATTTAAATTACTGCTAATATAAACTACTCAAAACAATCAGGAAGGAATTATTATACTTTCTAAAATATTGGCTTTAAGCCGATTCAAGTAATTATTGTGTTCCTATTGGTATGCATTTAGAGAAAGTGTTTTAAAATGAGAAAATGCAAAAGTGTACATTCGTTTTCATTAATAGTTTTAGCAATAATGTTGATTTTTTACAGAAGTACAACCACTCTGATTTTAAATTTTAACTCAAAGCTTTAATTTTGTAAATCACAAGTATAAATGGTGGATAATATGTGAAAATACTTCAGACTTGTGGCTGGTAATGATTGTTACAATTTCTTTGACACTCTTCTTATTGAAAAGTGGAATCTATTTCCACTCTCCCTGAAACTGGGTTAGTCTGTGACTTCTTTGATGTAAGAAGTACAGTGCAAGAGGTGATACAGCATTTATGGAAATATTAATAGCCTTTAAGAGGAGTGTCAGCTCCCCCCTTGCCCTCTCGTGTCTGGTGGTGACAAGTCAGAAGTATGACTGCGCTATCAGAAAACCCTCATGAAATGACCCTGGGACCACATGGAAGGAACCCAGGATCCCATTTAAGCCCCTCCTTTCACATGCCCCCCACCAAGGTGCCAGTCATCACAGACAGCCTGGCCCAGCTGCACAGCTATCAGACAAAACCTTTCAACATCAGATGAACAAGGGACTTGCCCAGACCTGATTGAAAGTCAAACCCACAATATCATAAGATTTAATACATTGGTCACTATTTTTAACCTCTAAACTCAGGACAGTCTGATAAGTGGTAAGAGAGAACTGGAACAAAAGATTTCCTTAAAGGTAGGATTTTCTTTTTAATGAAATGATGCAGGCTGTTAGTTTTCATTCAAATTGTTAATCATAAAAAGTCTGCTATGGAAAAAATTAGCAAGAATTTTCATGCAGGTGATCTTTGAGCCACATAAATGGTTCAATGGGTAAAGGATCAGCCTGCAATGCAGGAGACACAGGCGATGTGGTTTGAACCCTGGGTCAGGAAGATCCCCTAGAGAAGAAAATGGCAACCACTCCAGTAGTCTTGCCTGGGAAATCCCATGGACAGAGGAGCCTGGAGGGCTACAGTTCATGCGGTTGCAAAGAGTTGGACACGACTGAGTGAGTGAACACGCACACACACATTCAGAAGCACTGCTAGTGCTAGATTGTTCTCAAGGGGATAACGTTATTGAGAAGCAGACCTAACAAACCTAAGATCCAATATATGGCAGATTTTAATTATTCATTATTATGTAAAAACATCTATGTCAGCGATCTGTGCTATTTCTATCAATTTTTCTTGGCAAAAAGGAATGTTTTTTCCTATTGAAGATAACAGCTATCAAAACCTTTCTGAGAAGTATAAAGATTCACTCTACTAGAAATTTATCATAAAAATATGGTGAGGGCTTTAAAGAAACTAATTATAGAGGAATACATCTTCTACAGCAGGCAGAATACCATGCAGATTAATAAATATTTTTCAACGACAGAATATAATCTATTGTACCTAAGATAGCATAAGATTCCAAGATAAATGAAACATTTCAAAAAATCAATGAACTTGACGAATTTTGAAGACTTTTCAAGAAACAATATTTTTCACATTGACAGACTGTTTCTTACAAAGTGGAGAAATTAGCACATTTCTAGCCATATGCATGTCTCCTATATGAGTCCTGAGAAGTATATGTAAGTAATGATTTTTAAGGGAGCAATCATTTTAATTCTTTTTGTGCTCAGAGTGTTGATGTGATACAGAAAGCTCCAACTCAAAATATTCATATTAATTTTCTTTATAAAACTGAGAACTACATTTTTACAAAAGAAGCTGAAACAAGAAAAGCTGATCAGTGATATTAGGCAGTGACATTGTGTTAGAAAGACAAAAATTAAAGTCTCCTCAGGCATTAGCACTGAGAGTCCAAGTGCCAAATTCGGTTAAGTACTCTGCTTCTGCTTTTCCCTCAATGTATTTATAAATCCCTAGAGCCTAAGAGGCTGAGAAGTCTAGCAAAAAAGCAGCAGGTAAGAGTTTGAGAAGATATCCAGAATTTTCAGTCAGCTTGTGATGTACAGAAAGGAAAAAAAAAAATGTTCAATATATTTGAAAAGGCGTAAATGATGTAGCATAGAGAAGAAAGAAAATATTGAAAAAGACAGAGAGATGATGTGGAACAGAGTATAAATTTGGAATCCAGTAAAGGCAGATGGAACATAAATATTATCTGAAGAGATCCTGATCAATAATTTTCTAAAATTCATGAACGTCATGCTTCGGATTCAAGAAGTGCCACAAACTGAAAGCAGAGCCAGAAAATCTATAGGGATGAAAGGTTGGTGGCTGCTTGGAATTAGGGACAAGAGTGAGGAGTAATTGCAAATGAGGTAATTCTTTCTTTCTTTCTTTCTTTTTTTTTTTTGGCCCTGCCTCAGGGCATGTGGGATCTTAGTTTCCCCTGCAGGGAAAGTAAGAGTCTTAACCACGGTACCCTCAACCTCGGGACCCTTAACAGGGACCCACAACCACAGGACCCTCAACCACGGGACCCTCAACCACAGGACACCTAACCATGGGGCCCTCAACCATGGGGCCCTCAACCATGGGACTGTCAACCACAGGACCCTTAACATGGGACCCTCAACCACAGGACCCTCAACCATGGGGCCCTCAACCATGGGACCCTCAACCACAGGACCCTTAACCACAGGGCCCTCAACCACAGGACCATCAAGGGAATCCCAGAGATTTCTCTGACATGATGGCAAAATTCTAAAACTAAATAGTGGTAATGGTTGCACAATTCCGTAAGTTTACTCTATATCATTGAATTGTACACTTAAAAATCAGTGAATCTTGTGTCATGTAAATTATACGTCAATAAATCTGGTAAAATAAGCAAAAGCAGGATTCAATATGGAGAAAACTACACCTAGAAATAAGAGGGGGTATGCAAAAGAGCAATGAAAAAGAGTAGATATCAAAAGCACTCAGATAAAAGATGTAATACCTTTGAATTTTTTAAAGTAACATTTGGTCTACTGGTGCATAGAGCATATTTTCAGTATTCTGTAACAAAATATTTTTAAATAAATATAGAAATCTGGAATATCATTCATCTGGTTGTTAACAGTGATTATGTTTTTAGGGGTAAGATTAAGATTAGAGCCAGATATTCTGGAATGTGAAGTCAAGTGGGCCTTAGGAAGCATCACTATGAACAAAGCTAATGGGGGTGATGGAATTCCAGCTGAGCTACTTCAAATCCTAAAAGATGATGCTGTGAAAGTGCTGTACTCAATATGCCAGAAAATTTGGAAAACGCAGCAGGGGCCACAGGACTGGAAAAGGTCAGTTTTCATTCCAATCCCAAATAAAGGCAATGCCAAAGAATGCTCAAACTACTGCACAATTGCATTCTTCTCACACACTAGCAAAGTAATGCTCAAAACTGTCCAAGCCAAGCTTCAACAGTATGTGAACCATGAACTTCCAGATGTTCAAGTTGGATTTAGAAAAGGCAGAGGAACCAGAGATCAAATTGCCAACATCCACTGGTTCATAGAAAAAGCAAGAGATTTCCAGAAAATCACCAATGTTTACTTTATTGACTAAACCAAAGACTTTGACTGTGTGCATCACAACAAACTGTGGAAAATTTTCAGGAGTTGGGAATACCAGACCATCTGATCTGTGTCCTGAGAAATCTGTATGCAGGTCAAGAAGCAATAGTTAGATCTGGACATGGGGCAACAGACTGGTTCCAAATCAGGAAAGGAGTACGTCAAGGCTGTATATTGTCACCCTGCTTATTCAACTTATATGCAGATTACTTCATGTGAAATGCCAGACTGGATAAAGCACAAGCTGGAATCAAGACTGCCGGGAGAAATATCAATTACCTCAGATATGCAGATGACACCACTCTTATGGCAGAAAGTGAAGAAGAACTAAAGATCTTCTTGAAGCAGAACTAAAGAACTAAAGAACCACTTTAAAGAGCTTTTAAAGTGAAAGAGGAGAGTGAAAAAGTTGGCTTAAAACTCAACATTCAGAAAACTAAGATCATGGTCCATTTCCATCACCTCACGGCAAATAGAACAATGGAAATAGTGAGAGACTTTATTTTTGGGGGGCTCCAAAACCATTGCAGATGGTGACTGCAGCCATGAAATTAAAAGACACTTGCTCCTTGGAAGAAAAGCTATGACCAACCTGGAAAGCATGTTAAAAAGCAGAGACATTACTTTGACAACAAAGGTCAGTCTAGTCAAGGCTATGGTTTTCCCAGTGGTCATGTATGGATGTGAGAATTGGACCATAAAGAAAGCTAAGCACAGAAGAAATGATGCTTTTGAACTGTGGTGTTGAAGAGTTGGACTCTTGAGAGTCCCTTGGACTGAAAGGAGATCCAACCAGTCCATCCTAAAGGGAATCAGTCCTGAATATTCTTTGGAAGGACTGATGCTGAAGCTGAAACTCTCATACTTTGTCCACCTGATGTGAAGAACTGACTCATTGGAAAAGACCCTGATGCTGGGAAAGAGTGAAGGCAGGAGGAGAAGGGGACCACAGAGGATGAGATGGTTGGATGGCATCACTGACTCAATGGACATGAGTTTGAATAAGCTTTGGGAGTTGGTGATGGACGGGGAAGCCTGGCGTGCTGCAGTCCACGGGGTTGCAAAGAGTCAGACATGACTGAGTGACTGAACTGAACTGAACTGAAGGTTAAGAATGATGATAACATTTATCTCACAATTAGTAGCTGAATATATTACAATGATAGCTATTGGAAAAAAATGTCTTAAAATATGTTAGAAGAATATAGTGAACTGGAATTTATTCAGTAAATATATAGTAAAATAGAATCTGTGCCACAAAACTACTTTCAGAGTATCATAATAATCAGAAATGCCAAGGATATTTTGTATATATAGCAAATTCTTAGAGATGGCATGATTACATCTTAAGAATGATGTAGTCGATCCAATTTATGTGCACTTGTTAGATAACCCTGAGTCCTTTTTTCCAATCTGTAAAATAGCATCATATTTGAAGCCACTGGTCAGGATTATAGTCAGAGTCTCTGTATAATGAAGTGCTTGAGAATTTGAGAAGTCTGTCTGAGAGCATTCTATTATTCTTAAAGGATCTATCCTATCACGAGTGTTCCCATCCTATAAGATAAGACACTGTGTCTCACTGAGGTCCGCAGTGAATGTCCCTGCATATCAGAAGCTGGATAGATTCTGTAGCAAAATTAGAAATGAATTGCCCAAGCCTAATTCCATGCTGGCTCAGTGGTAAAGCACCCGACTGCCAGGGCATGAGACATGGGTTGGATCCTTGAGTCAGAAAGAACCCCTGGAGAAGGGAATGGCAGCCCACTCCAGTATTTTTGCCTGGGAAATCCCATGAACAGAGGAGGCTGGCAGGCTACAGTCAATGAGCTTACCAAAGAAGTGGACACAGCTTAGCAACTAAACAACAGCAACAAAAGAATCTAAGAAGCAAAATGTTTGATCAAGACCTTGGCCAGAAATGAAGCTTAAATAATTTCAAGGGGAACCCAGGACTCAAAGGATAGTTTCATGTTGGTACTTGTTGGAAAGAGAATCCTATTTGCTGCATAATTCCAGCAAACAACCCTGTGAAGACTAGGTGAGATGGGGTTTCATGGCAATAACAAGGCCTGAAAAAGTAGTCAAGAATTCATAATTACACGAGTGTCCTGTGTGTTCAGTTGCTCAGTCATGTCCAACTTTTTGGGACCCATGGACTGTAGCCCACCGGGCTTCACTGTGCATGGGATTTTCCAGGCAAGAAAGCTGGCGTGGGTTCCCATTTCCTCCTCCAGGGGATCTTTCCAACCCAGGGATCGGATCCAGTCTCCTACATTGACAGGTGGATTCTTCACCATGGGCCACCTGGGAAGCTCCATAATTACATGATCTCTGGAAAAACAATGAAGCCTATCCAAGTTACAAAAATCAGTTTTCCTGACTCTTTTTGTTCATCAATTCACAAATAAATTTCAGTTATACTAACTTTCGCATCTGACACCCAACTTCAGGTAACTCAGGTATTTGTTTATTTTCTCTATAACATTGCAATGAGTCACAAATAACACACCTTGTCCTGCATTATTGGTATTTGTTAAAATGGAAGACAAACCATCTAACTTTACAAAGTAAAAAGGAAAGTTAGGAACAGGTACAAAAGTCCTGGTGGTTTGCTTCCAGCGTGATGATACTGCCTCAGTTTCTCACAGGAGGATAAGGTAAGGTTTCTATGAATCACACTCTTCAAATAGCAAAACTTAAATTATTTTCACTAATGTTAGTGGACAGAAAAGTCACCCTTGTCTTAATCTACAGTGTTAATGTAAGAAACTCAAACATAAAATTTTTCAAATTAAGCAGATTGTTTTAAACTATAAGGCAACTAAATGCCTTATTTTAAATACATTTGTCAATGAAATTAGCCATAATTTTAAAAAGTATGGACATGAGTTTGAGAAAACTCTAGGAGATAGTGAAGGACAGGGAAAGCTGGTGTGCTGCAGTCCATGGGGTCACAAAGATTTGGACACAACTTAGTGACTGACCAACAACAACAGCAAAGTATCTCAAGCTAACTCAAACAAAAATAAAACCTCACATTAAATTTTAATAAAATGAGTATCAATCTTGAGTTACTAGGAAATTTTGACTAAGCTATACATTGCTTAAAAACATGTTAAAATGGAATTGTATTGATTGAATATTGTTGGCTGCCCATAATTTATCCCACAAATAGTGAGTCAAGCCAGAGACTTAGGCAGTAAAGATTTGTTCCAGTTTATGTTCACAAATGTTGGAGACTATAAAATTCAAGGCACAGTTTTAAGTATTTTGCCACTGGCCATGTCAACAATACATTATATAAACTGCTTTTAACATCCAGTGATAAACTATTGGGCAGATAGCAAGACAGGATTCAAATCACCACTCTAGAGTAAACCTGTAACTCTATGTATTTCTATGAAACATACAAGATGTTCTAGAACTAACACCCAAAAAAATGTCCTCGTCATTATACGGGACTGGAATGCAAAAGTAGGAAGTCAAGAGATAGCAGGGAAATTTGGCCTTGGAGTACAAAACAAAGCAGGTCAAAGGCTAACAGAGCTTTGCCAAGAGAATGCACTGGTCATAGCAAACACCCTCTTCCAACAACACAAAACAAAACTCTACACATGAACATAACCAGATGGTCAACACCCAAATCAGATTGATTATATTCTTTGCAGACAAAGATGGAGAAACTCTATACAGTCAGCAAAAACAAGACTGGGAGCTGACTGTGACTCAGATCATGAACTCCTTATTGCCAAACTCAGACTGAAATTGAAGAAAGTAGGGAAAACCACTAGACCAACCAGGTATGACGTAAATCAAATCCCTTACTATGATACGGTAGAAGTGAGAAATAGATTTAAAAGATTAGATCTGATGGACAGAGTGCCTGAAGAACTGTGGATGGAGGTTCATGACATTGTACAGAAGGCAGTGATCATGACCATCCCCAAGAAAAAGAAATGCAAAAAGGCAAAACAGTTGTCTGAGGAGGCCTACAAACAGCTGAGAAAAAAGAGAAGTGAAAGGCAAAGGAGAAAAGGAAAGATATACCCATTTGAATGAAGAGTTCCAAAGAATAGCAAGGAGAGATAAGAAAGCTTTCCTCGATGATCAGTGGGAAGAAATAGAGGAAAACAAATGGGAAAGACTAGAGATCTCTTTAAGAAAATTAGAGATACCAAGGGAACATCTCATGCAAAGATGAGCACAATAAAGGAAAGAAATGATATGGACCTGACAGAAGCAGAAGACATTTAGATGCAGCAAGAATACACATACAAGAAGAACTATACAAAAAAAGTCTTCATGACCCAGATAACCATGATGGTGTGATCGTTCACCTAGGGCCACACAACCTGGAATGCAGTCAAGTGGGCCTTCATCACTATGAACAGAGCTAGTGGAAGTGATGGAATTCCAGCTGAGCTACTTCAGATCCTGAAAGATGATGCTGTGAATGTTCTGCACTCAATATGTCAGAAAACTTGGAAAACTCAGCTGTGGCCACAGAACTAGAAATGGTCAGTTTTCATTCCAATCTCAAAGAAAGGCAATGCCAAAGAATGCTCAAACTATCACACAACTGCACTCTTCTCACACAAAGTAATGCTCAAAATTCTCCAAGCCAGGCTTTAATAGTATACAAACCATGAACTTCCAGATGTTCAAGCTGGATTTAGAAAAGGCAGGGGAACCAGGGCAAATTGCCAACATTTGCTGGATCATTGAAAAAGCAAGAGAGTTCCAGAGAAATATATACTTTTGCTTTATTGACTATGCCAAAGCCTTTGACTGTGTGGGTCACAACAAACTGTGGAAAATTCTTCAAGAGTTGGGAATACCAGACCACCTGACCTGCCTCCTGAGAAATCTGTATGCAGGTCAAGAAGCAACAGTTAAAACTTTGCATGGAACCACAGACTGGTTCCAAATCGGGAAAGGAGTACTTCAAGGCTATATATTATCATCCTGAATTCTTAACTTATATGCAGAGTACATCATGTGAAATGCCAGGCTAGATAAAGCACAAGCTGGAATCAAATTTGCCAAGAGAAATATCAATAACCTCAGATATGCAGATGACACCACTCTTATGGCAGAACGTGAAAAAGAACTAAAGAGCCTCTTGATGACAGTGAAGGAAGAGAGTGAAAAAGTTGGCTTAAAACTCAACATTCAGAAAACAAAGATCATGACATCCAGTTCCATCACTTCATGGCAAATAGATGGGGAAACAGTGGAAACAGTGACAGACTTTATTTTCTTGGGCTCCAAAGTCACTACAGATGGAGAATGCAGCCATGAAATTAAAAGATACTTGCCCCTTGGAAGAAAAGCTATGATCAACCTAGACAGCATATTAAAAAGCAGAGACATTACTTTGTCAACAAAGGTCTGTCTAGTCAAAGCCATGGTTTTTCCAGTAGTCATGTATGGATGTGAGAGTTGGACTATAAAGAAAGCTGAGTACCAAAGAATTGATGCTTTTGAACTGTGGTGTTGGAGAAGACTCTTAAGAGTCCCTTGGATAGCAAGGAGATCAAACCAGTTCATCCTAAAGGGAATCAGTCCTGAATATTCATTGGAAGGACTGATGCTGAAGCTGAAACTCCAGTACTTTGGCCACCTGATGTGAAGAACTGACTCACTGGAAAAGACCTTGATGCTGGGGAAGACTGAAGGTGGGAGGAGAAGGGGACAACAGAGGATGAAATTGTGGATGGCATCATCGATGCGATGAACATAAGTGAGTAAGCTCCAGTTCTTGGTGATGGACCTGGAAGCCTGGCGTGCTACAGTCCATGGGGTTGCAAAGAGTCGAACATGACTGTGTGACTGAACTGAACTGAATTATGTATTTCAGGAGTGTACCTTTAGCTAAAGGCTTGTGAGAAGAAAAAAGAATGAACTAATTTTCAGAACAACAACAACAAAAAAACATGCTTTTGCAGTTGGAAAAAAAAATCATCTGTCTGTTTATTTGTCAACATTGTTTCATTATATGGGACTACCGATGTCATGTTTATATGCTAAAAGGAATATACCAGTGAGGAAGAGAAAATTATTGATGTAGAAAAAAGGAAATACAAAACTAGAACATTGTTTTCTAATTATTTATTGTGGACAATTTGAAGCATAATGGAGAGAATATTATTTCATAAACCTCCACAAATTTAGCAACCAGCTTTAAGAATTATGGACATGTTGTCAGTCTTACATATTGGTCACCACCCCTGTATTTTTCTTGTGTAGTATTTGTTTATTTATTTTAATTAATCTTTGCTGAAGTGTTTAAAGCAAATTCTACACATCATTTCTACACTGAAACTTCTGTATGCATTTTAATTGAAAAAATATTAAATTTTACACCACAACATGCCATTAATCTACCTAACAAATTTGACCTTAATCATTTAGTATTATTTGAATCATATTTAATATCTTGTGCATGTTCAGATGTTTCCAGTTGATGCACCAGTTGTTTGTATTAGTATAGATATTTAATTCCAAATTCAAATAAGGCCCATGTGTTCATTTTGATTGCTGTATCTCCTAAATCTAATTTATACTCCAGCATTTCTCCTTTTCTCTTTCTCTTTTACCATTAGCAGTTTAGAAAATCAGTTTAAAGTGGTCCGGACCAAAACTCACAGTGTCTCTGAGGTCTGCCTGTAACAGCAATTCAGACACACAGAATTGGCATTTCTAGTTGCCTATGTATATCCCCAGCTTATTCCGGACAAAGATAAGCATGCTGGAGGTTTAGTTGCTCAGTCAAGTCTAACTCTTGCAGCACCATGAACTGTATGCAGCCTGCCAGGCTCCTCTGTCCATGGATTATGGACAAGAATACTGGAGTGGGTTGCCATTTCCTTCTTCATGATAAGCATATTGCATTCCAATACTCCCTTGTTTCTTTTTTTTTTTAATTAGCTTCAAACTCTTTGTTCCATAGATTCAAATCACTGTGTCTTACATGCCTGCTACCTACAAAATCGGAAGCATCTGCTTAGCTTAGAACTATCCTAAGTCATTTGTTTCTAACCTTATACAGTTTCCTTTTGTCACAGAGAAGCATAACTAAATTCTCCAAGTCGTGAACGAGATAGATTCAAATATCACAGAATGTAACTCTTGACTATAAACAACATAATCAGAAAATCTGACCATGTATCACACAAGTATCTTATACTTGTCACTGTTTCCTTTTCACAACAAAATATGTGAGTTTATTTTTATACTATCTTTAAAGCTGCATGGATAATTAATATAGAAAATGCCTGATGCACTTTATACATGTGAAAAATGAGTTATAAATGAACATGTTGCTAGATAATGTGGGCAATTCCCATGCCTATTTCCACAGGAGTTTAAAAACTACATTTGTTTGGGACTTCCCTGGCATCCCAGTGGTTAGGACTCCCCTCCACTCTCCCAGTGCAGGGGACGAGTTCAGTCCCTCATTTAGGAACTAAGAGCTCATAGGCTGCACTGTGCAACCAAAAAAAACCTCAACCCCTCCCCCACAAAAGTTATGATTATGCTTGGTTGAAAGAGGCAAGCTGATCACTTGAATTACACTCTAAATTTTCTATGGGAGAGCCTCAGTTTAGAGTTTTAAAACTCATCTTCTGAGATTCTATATTCAGGATGGTTAGGGTCTCGCCATTTCTGGAATGGCAAAATATATGCAGATAGCACATGAAGCATCTGGTCTTTTTTCCTAATTCTTAATTCATTCCGTATTCTCGAGCAGAGCCATAAAAGTTGCAAATTAGTGCCAAAAACGTACCTCCTGAAATAACAATTTTGCTTCCAGAATGTATTAAATACCTGTAAGAATTTGACTTTACAGTTCCTCAGATGGCTAAAGTTAAAATTCTAAATATGGTGGGTATTTAGTGGGTATATCAAACTTTTAAATTTCATTGAAAATTTTTAAAGAACAATGATTTTTAACTATCATCCCAGTCAGTCGCCACCGTGATTGGTCAGGGATGGGCAGTAATCTGAGGTCCCCCCTCACCTCTCTTTCGTGGAAAAATTGTTTTCCACAAAACTGGTCCCTGGCGCCAAAAATGTTGGGGACCGCTGTCGTAGATCCCTGACCAATCCTTTGATGGGTCTGGAAATCCCACAAAGAAATGTTTTGGAGTTGCCCAGTCTGATCTGAAACACAAAAAGGCTATTCACTGTCCACCCACCTCCATCCCAGGCCAGAATATCCTGGGGAGGGAGGAAAAAACCAAGAACAGACAAATAAGACACAGGGTAATGTCCACGCTATATCATCAATGCCCTACTTGTAAAAGTCATGGCTTTGCTGCCCAAGGAGAACTTTGTAGGCAACCACTGGTCTGTCTGAAGTCCTCAATTCCTGTAAGGGATAGTTTACATGTTAGAGGAACCTGGTCATTTAGGAGGCTGAATTGTTGGGGAAACAGGAATTTGGGGGTCATCAGCAAGTCCATGTGGGGAGCGGGAGGTGCCAAGGGAGCAACAAACCATGACTTGTGATTTCCAGGCATTTGGGGCTGAACATTTGAAAGCATCCCAACTTTGAACACATCCCAGATTGGTGGTGGTGGAGGGGGAGCTGAGAATTAGTGGGAAATGATAGTTTAGTTGTTGGTTAAATAAACCCTAGATTGTTCAGTGGAATCTCCAAATATAAAATATCTCTTAGACACACTTACATGACATATTGGAATATCAACAATATTGATATTAGAGTATCAGGGCTTCCCTGGTAGCTAAGCTGATAAAGAACCCACCTACTAATGCAGGAGACTCAAGAGACACAAGTTCAATCCCTGGGTCAGGGAGATCCTGTGGAGAAAGATATGGCAACCTGCTCCAGTATTCTTGCCTGAAAAATTCCATGAACAGAACAGTGGGCTACAGTCCATGGGGTTGCTACAGTCCTCAAACACAACTGAGCATGCGTGCTGAATAAAAGAGTATCAATAGTAAAGTGGAAACCTGAGGACCCAGTAGAATCAGCGACATGGGAGGTGACAGAACCATTGCTTAATTAACAGTGTACGTTAGAATAGTCCAGGGGACCTAGGAAACTCTGGCTTGTGGCGTTCCAAATAGCTGTGGAACCTGGAGATTTCAGTCTGGTAGGGGACATGGAAACACAATTGTCCATTAGCAGTAAGACTGACGTCAAAGTGAGGCACCCGCTGCTCAGCTAGGTTGATGTGCAGATACCAGAGGCCGCATTAAGTTATGCTCTCAGAACAATGTGATTAATTCCAGAGAAGGAGAAACTTGAAGTGTAACACAGCTCAGTGAACTGGGAGAAGCTGAATGAGCCACCAAGGTAACCAGAACCTACAGCCTGAAAGAGGAAAGGAAACCAGTTATGATGACAACAACTTTCTACAACCAGTTGACAGAGACAAAATACATCAAACCAATAATAAATGATGGGCAAATGCATATGCTACCTCAAAGTACATAGCTATGAATTTACGTGAATTGTCCCCCCACTTGGAGCTAGCATTCCCTGGGAAATCGCCCTTGAGGGTTTGCCCATTTGGAAATGCTTTATTTTAAACTTCTGGTGCACTGGAAGGCCTCAACGCCAAGAGTAATTACACTGCATGTCCATTTGGTGAAGGGATTGTCAAGCAAAACCTCAATACAACTGTGATTACATTCCTTACCCCCCAAATCTCAAGCTTGTTGATTAGATTACTAATGAAAGGTGGCAGCTTCACCAAAGAAATCTCCTGACTCATGAGCACGAAATAAATCACCATCCAGCGCAGCTCAGATTCTTGAGACAGTAAAGGAAGGGAAGAGACGACTTTTTTAAGCTATGTGAACACACTTTTACTCCTCCATTTCCACGTCCTCCATAGTTTTGAACTTTGTTTTGTTGTCTAAAAATATGGGGGGAAACATGTTTATCTTTGTTGTTGCTGTTTGTTAATAGTTAGGTCGTGTCTGACTCTTTGTGACCCCATGGACTATAACCCACCAGGTTCGTCTGTCCAGGCAAGAATGCCGGAATGGGGTGCCATTTCCTTCCCCAGGGGGTCTTCCCAACCCAGGGATCGAACCCACATCTCCTGCATCTCCTGCATTGGCAGGTGGATTCTTTACCACTGAGCCACCTAGAAAACCATTCAAAGCAACTGAGATTCTCAGGAGAACGATAAAGGAAGGTAAAAGATGATTTTTAAGCTGTTTGAGTATACTTTCACTCTTTTTTTCACATTCTCCATAATTTTGAATTTTCTTTTGTTGTCTAAAAATATGGGGGGAAACATTTTTCTCCTTTAGCTTTTTTTTTTAAAAACAAGTTGTCTCTTTAATGTTGATTTAAAAGACATTTATCAAGAATGTTCTCTGTGCCAGGGCTGTCTTAGATATATTTACCAGGAAAATCTGAACCAAATTAGGAATCATTTCTGAGGCATCTGGGATCATCTGCTCCCCTCATTCGGGGTGTGAGGGATAAACCTCAGTCAAGGGTGTACACCCAAGAGTGAGCAAAATTGCAATTATACAGGAGAGCATCACAGACTATGAATTCAGATTAACAAAAGGTCACAGAGGTCACCGAGAACAAGGACAATGGAAATTGAAATGTGGAAGGGCCCCATAGGAAGTGACACAGTGGGGTGGCATTGGGGCCTGTCAATACAAATGTTTTCAGACATCAGCTCCAGGTACCTCAAGATCCCCCCTGGGTGTTCGCTGCACGTGTCCGGGTTTCTCTGATTCTGCCATGCTCACCTCCAGAAGCAGGTGTCCAGTGACCCAGTCCAAAGAACCCAGGAGGAGTAAATGGAAAAATAGCTGCTCAAAGAAGGTAACTAACTACGAGTTGTGACCTGACCCATCTACAACTTCCCCAATTTGCTGAAATATTTCTGCAAGCCAAAGGGAGGCCAGTTTTCTCAGTTTTGGTATTCGTTCTTTGGTTGAATGTTACAATCATCTTGAGAGATTTTTAACAAATACACAGCTGAACCTCACCCCAGAACTGCAGAATAAACTAGAACTGATATCAGAGAAATATGTAGAAAAGCAAGAGATAATGTCTGGGGACCTAGGGCTTCTGTTATCAGAGAGAGCCCAAGTAGTAAATTGTCTAGTTGTTCTGCAATTTCCACTGTTAGGAGTGCCTAATTCATTGCAAGGACATCCCTTATGGTACAAGGAGATTTAGATCCATATAACCCAGTGTTTTGCCTGCTTCCTGATGCAACGACCACATTATTCACCTCTGGATTTGCCATGATCCTGATCCTGAGCAAACAGAAGATGCACATGGAATAATTAACAACAAAGATGGGAAAACTAAGAAAAATCTTCACTGACCAATACATTCCCCCACCAATAACTATTAGGAGTAGCCAATTAACACAAGTAATTAGACTACATTAATGTTTATCAAATGCTTTTAATAACCTTCTCAATGAACACAAGCATTCATACAGTTCAGTTTGGAAACTCTAGTTACACAGTTAATGAGGTTATTCATTTTTGTCAGATCGATGACTTGGGCCCCTTATTTGCTTAAAAGGGATTGAGCAATTTATTAACTCCAAGAATGTTTCTAACAAGGAAATGTGCAATTGAAATCTAGCCCTGTTTATATAAGAAGAGTGTCTCAAAAGGCAGAAATCTATAGTGAATAAAGTTGAGGAGCAGCAAAGCACTAACTTAATTTGAAGGAGAGCCAAAATTGCCGAGAAAGTGAAATTTCTATCCATCATGAGTGGTTCTAGATGTTGAGTGGTCTTGATTTCTAGATTGATTTCGAGGTGGAGAAGACTTGGCTTCATGTTAAGCCATCCATCCATGAAGACTTTTTCTTCGGAAAATAATATGATTAGAGCTGTGGTTTGGGGACTCTAGCCTGGTTTGGTCAAAAAATAAAGAAAAAAAAAGGAGACAAGGGATTGGTTAAGGAATTATTGCAGAAGTGCAGTCACATTCAAAAATGTTCCAATAACATGAAAAAATATTATGAACTGCCTGCCTTGTATAAAGCCATTCTTGGGGATCTCTTTATGGTAATGATAAGAAAACCAGGTTGCCCAAACTTTAAATTAATGGTAAATTTCTTTTTGAAGTAATCTTATTGATAAAGAAACTAAGGGAGAAAATCATGAGATGTCTGATCCATGTCTGATTTTTTTTTTATGTTTCTGAAAATCATATTTCTTCTCCTATATAGGAATCATAAAAATATTTTTAAAATAAATGTCCTGCTTATTATTTGTGTACTGACTTATCTCTATCAAAAATTTAACTACTGTTTGCTATTAACTACTGTTGTAACCTTTGTTACAATTTTTATTTATTACACTAATCATGAAATGCAAGTGAAAGATAGTACATACATACAAGTTTTACAAAAAGACTAAATAATTAATCCTCAGGAATTCTGAGACACGCTGTGTGATCTTCATTTCATTTATACCTTGTGCCATTGATACTAAGGTCTTTGAAGTAAAATTTAAAATATATCCTCAAATATTATTAATTGCTTGATAAAATACATGTCCATATAAAATTTTTCTATAAAAATATAACTAATGTTTTGATTATTCTTTATATTCTAATAAAGGCTCTTTCAGAATGCAGTAACAAAGGGGGAAGTTAGTTTCTTCTATAAAGAAGTGATACATTTTTAACTAAGAGACAATGTGATTCATGAGAAACTTACCTTTCTACCTTTGTCAAAGCTACTGAAAAGCAGGAATAAGTGACATCATTCAATAGATGAGACTTTTAAAGTATACTTTCTGGTAAAACGATCTATGTTGATTCCTCATTTTTCCATACCTTGAGGGAACTCTCCATTTACTTTCCGATTTTAATGGTAGCTGTCCTATTGCCTTTGTATTTTAAATGTGTGATAACTTGCTTATTTGAAAGAGTCAGGAACAGCCAGGAATGAGGAGAAGGGGATTTAGATGTGAGACATTCCAAATATAAAGATTCTTGTGATCTTTAGGGCAGGAGAGAGATGAAATTCTGAAAAAATGAAGGGAAATAAAACTTTGAACTATATTGCTAGAAGTAGCAAAACTATAAAGTATGAATATATGGAATTTGAATAATACATTAAGTGAATAAACTACTTTGGGAGGGTTACATTGGGTTACATAGGTTGCAAAGGGTTTCACTTCATTGTACCTTCTCTATTCCATACAGTGTAATTCACTTTACAAGTTAAATGTCTTGTTAAGTAGCTGAAGGAAACATTAGCACATGCCTTTGTATTAAAGTTAAATTTATTTAGGAACATCCACTTCCAGTAATATCAAAATATGCATTCTGTTATGTCTATTAATATTTTATTTTCACTGTCCAAGAAAGAAGGTTTATATCGATTAGGTTTCATAAATATCTTGTTAACTCTAATTTCAAAGCATGCAAACTATATGAACTGGAAGTAGTAATCTTATTACTTACAAATTCTTATGTCTTGCATTATCAATTCAATTCTTGTTCTTGAGGGTTCCAAAAAATTTAGAACAATGGTGTTGTTTAGTATTGTAACTTCTTACCTTTCTCTGAATAAAAAGAATGACACGAAGATGTTAATAATTTTTTTTCTCTTATTAAAAGCTAATTAAGAAATCCCTACTGAAAGTTTTACATTTAAATGCCTAGTTCTTTGGAGAGGCGTATGAGTCAGCCAGCATTAAGAAATGAAGCACAACATCGATAGCCCTAAGAACTAGGCAACGGTTCCTAAATCTGTGATTACCAGAAAATATAATAATTCTTTAAGGAGAAGAAATCATTCAAAACCAATTTTTAATTCCCTGAATGTGTTACTCAAGAAAGACTCAATGAGCCATGTGGAATACTTAATTATTTTATCATAAAGTACACGGTTTATGATACAGTCTGAGATAATTCAGAAGGAGACTTTTACCTTTCAGAAGGAATAAAATTTCCATTCATTTATCCTCTAGCTGTGTAAACAGCATTATTAAGTCAATTTATCAAGTGATTAAATAGTATCATATGTGATAGTGTGATAAATGGAGAAATTAAATATAAACAGTATGCCTTAAACCTTAAACTTATTATTCCCTTTGGGCTGGTGTAATTAAAGTCTATGGCCAAAAATAAATAAATAAATTCTGGTAAAATGCTAATGGAAGCTAAGTTCGGAACTCATGCTCCCGATCATTTTTGCCCTTGTTTTTAAAGGCAGGATCTACTGTATTTACATTAGAGTAGCTGTATCATAAAATATCCCTTCTTTAATAGAGGCTTATTAAAAGAGCTAATGATCTCTACAGTGCATTTGTGAAAAATGCCATGTGGTGTGATCAGGGTAGACGCACAACCGGCCCTCAGCCTGCAGCCACCGGTCTAGCAGTAATGCTTGTCCAAGCCTCCAATCTGCTCTTGTTTAGTTGTTCACTCTATGAAACATTTTGATTATTATCCTTGTGAACTAGCATTTAGAGTTAAGTATCTTCTATAAGGCTTTTTTTTTTTTTATAAGGCATTTTTATAGCATGAAATGATTCACACAAAAACACTTTCCCCCAAAGACTTTATTTACACAATTGCTTTAAGTTCAAAAATCAATACATCTTTACTGAAAAATCTGTGTGAAAGATCTGCTAGATACAGGTAATAAAGGCAAATAAGCCATCTGCTCTGCCATCAAAAATGACTTTATAATCTAGCACAGAGTTTCTCAAAGCAGCACTACTGACATTCTTTGTCGTAGAGGTCTGCCCTATTTGGTGTAGGATGTCTAGCATCTGGAGGAGGAAATGGTAATCCACTCCAGTATTCTTGCCTGGAAAATCCCACGGACAGAGGAGCCTGGGAGAGTCCATGGTGTTGCAGAGTCGGACATGACCGAGTGACTGAGCATGTGCATATGTCTGGCAGCATCCACGGCCTCTACCCAACCCATGCCAGGAATATCCCTCGTCTCCAACTGTGATAACCCAAAACATCTGATCAATGTTTCCTGGGAGTCATTATAGCCTACACGTGTGAACCTCCAGTCTATCACATGAGACAAGGAAGAAATAAACTATCAAAAGTCAAAAGCTATAAATGTTCAAAAGAGAAATTCTAAGTGCTGCTGGAAGAAAGGTGTGGGTGCAGAGAGGAAGTGTTCTGTTCAGTTACTGAGAACCACAGAGTGGACTGAAAGAATGGTTAGAATTCTGACAGGTAGAGAGGGGGCACCTAGGGCATCGAAGTTGCTTTAAAAACTTCCAGCAAGGAAGGCATTCAGTCGAAGTCCATCTTTGTCACAAAGAGTCTTAAAGTACAAGTACAATTCAGAAAAGGCCCTGATGCTGGGAAAGATTAAAGGCAGGAGGACAAGGGACAACAGAGGCTGAGATGGTTGGATGGCATCACCGACTCAATGGACATGAGTTTGATGGTGAAGGTCAGGGAAACCTGGCGTGCTGCAGTCCATGCAGTCACAAAGACATGACTGAGTGAATGAACAGTTTAAAGGTTTTACCCTACATCTTACTTCACTATGCTGTCATTTCTGTCTTACCATTTATAACCATCATAGGAGCATTTCTTAAACTTAAATTTGTGTTTCCCAATCCAGCTCTAGTTCTGTATTTAGCCTTGCTATTTGTCAAATAATAGCAATATTAACTGTGCATCTATCATAATTCTAAGTATTCTATGTGACATAATACTTATAATAACCATATGTGGAAAGTATTCATATTATCTTCATTTTACCGATAAGGAAAATGAGTTACCAAATGTCTCGTTCAATTCTCCAGGTAACGATTCTCCAGGTAACAAACCCTGAGTTGGGATCTGAACCCAGGCCACCGGGCTCCATCACATATCCTTAATCACTGTGATAGCCAAGTGAATAAATGTTCCTACTCTCTTTGCTGTCATCACTGATCAATGCATGGCTCAATCTGGCCCCAAAATCACCCCCTAGAGTAACTTATAATCTGTGACTTGAATATCCTATGAAATCAATTTGTGAAGACAAATGCATTTCAAACAATATTATTTAAAAATCATTAAGACTAACTTACTAGCCTAAAATCACCTGTAAAATATTATATTAACCTCCATAATAATTTTGTACCTCAGGACGTGACAAGCACCGCTGACCTCATTTTGCATGCTGTCAAGCTAGAGAAATGGGAATGTGAGTGATTGTCTGCATTTTCAGAGACCAGGTGTGGAAGGAGGATTAGGACACAAATTTTCTAAAAGACAGTTTCTGTGATTATCTTGACACTGCGCTGCCTCCTACACTTACCCAACATAATCCTGTGGTCTCTAGACTTTAGCACCCAAGGTAAACTTTATTTATCTATCTTTTCTCATTGTAGTCCTACAATCATTTCCTCTTTCACTGCAATTTTCTTTAGTCACTCAACTTTGTTTCAGAGACTTATAAATTCCTTCCTTAGTAAAAAGCGTCCTTTCAGCACATTTTAACTTCCCAACAAGGCTTTCCTTTCCAGATTTTCCTGTGGTTTCTTTGAAGGACACTATCTTTAAAGACCTATGGGAGGGGGGATCAGGATGGGGAATACATGTAAATCCATGGCTGATTCATGTCTATGTATGACAAAAACCACTACAATATTGTAAAGTAATTAGCCTCCAACTAATAAAAATAAATGAAAAAAAAAAAAACAAGCAAAAAAAAAAGAAAAAAAGAAAAGAATCTGTAAAAAAGAAAAAAAAAAAAAAATAAAGACCTATCCCACTATTTGTGCATGTGTGTGCCCGTGCTAAGCCTCTTCAATCGTGTCCGACTCTGTAAGATCCTGTGGGCTGTAGCCCGCCAGACTCCTCTGTCCGTAGGTTTCTCCAGGCAAGAATACTGGAGTGGGTTGCCGTGTCCTCCTCCAGGGGATCGTCCTGAGCCAGGGGCTGAACCTGAGTCTCTTATGTGTCCTGGGTTGGCCGGCAAGTTCTTTACCACTAGTGCCACCTGGGAAGCCCCCATACCTTTGGAGAAATCTTATACAACAAGCATTTTAAAGAGCTATAGATTTTATTTCTATTTAAGTTGACAATATATTATGTAATCACCATATTTTAAGTAGTGAAAATGCCAGCAGTGAACTTGATTGAGTAATACTTGAAGTTCCATTTTTCACATTCCTGATTTCATTTTTTTTTGCTTATAGAAACCTGAGGTAGAGGAGCAAGTCTTCTTAAATTTTTCCACAATTTTGCCCAAAATCCGAGAATTATTTTCACTGATGTGGTGTGGAAACACACATATGTTGTTACTATAAGTATTTGTGTCTAAATGTATGTAATATTACATTTTCCTTACAATTAAATTATTTTCATAAATATATATATATTTCCTGGAGAAGGAAATGGCAACCTACTCCAGTATTCTTGCCTGGAAAATCCCATGGACAGAGGAGCCTGGTGGGCTATACTCCATGGGGTCACAATGAGTCAGACACGACTTCGTAATACTTATTTTCATAAAACTGTTTAAAGTTAACTTGTGTGCTTTAAACTATGTTTTACTTCATCTATAAAATTACTATTTTTGAGTAGTTTATGTCCATCAATATGTCAGGCAAGATAACTTGCAGTTCACTTACCTTGTGGAGAAGCCTCATCTTTATAATATAGACTTCTACCATCACAAACATAGTTCTATCTCTCCTTTCATTCACATTTTATTTTATATTTTTGAGCCATTTTTCCATAAATAATTTGCACATATATTTTTTGGTTTATTCATACCTCAGGTGTGTCCAACTTTCTGCAATCTTATGGATTGTAGCCCGCCAGCCTCCTCGGTCCATACGATTCTCCAGGCAAGAATACTGGAGTAGGTTGCCATGTCCTCCTCCAGGGGACTTTCCCTACCCAGGTATGGAACCTGCATCTCTTTGTCTCCTTCATTAGCAGGTGGGTTCATGGCAAACCACCCCAGTACTCTTGCCTGGAAAATCCCATGGACGGAGGATTCTGGTAGGCTACAGTCCATGGGGTGGCAAAGACTTGGACACGACTGAGGGACTTCACTTTCACTTTTTTTTCTTTACCACTAGCACCTAGGAAGCCCGTTATTCATACATAAGAACCTTATAGTTTGAGTAGCTCCCAGAGATATGAGTATGATTCATCCTGATTTCCTATTTGACCATTGCTGTGGTTGAAAATCCTAGTTATTTGATGAATTTTCTATTCACCATGAGTTAGCAAATTATTTTCGATTTTTCCATTTTTTCATATGAAAAAAAGTGAAAGTGAAAGTCACTCAGTCTGACTCTTTGCGACCCCACGGACTGTACAGTCCATGGAATTCTCCAGGCCAGAATATTGGAGTGGGTAGCCTATCCTTTTTCCATAGGATCTTCCCGACCCAGGAATCGAACTGGGGTTTCCTGCATTGCAGGCAGATTCTTTACCAGCTGAATTACCAGGGAAGCCCCAATATGACATGATAAAATAAATTTTAAATTCTGCCTCTCATCTTCATTTCTTGGTGACTTCTGAATGCCTTGCAAATGGCCCTGCTGGGGACCCCAGGCCTCTGAAACCAGCTGCATCTCCCCCTGCTCCTCTCCCTCGGTCAGCATGGATAGAGTCTCACTGAAGAGTAAGATCAGGGCACGTCCCCTCCACCACACTATTTATGAACAAGGGGTGTGGCAGGTGGCACAATGTGAACTTATATATTCATCTGGAATGTACAGATGTGTTCTTTTTCATTAGACAGAGCCACAAGTTACCTGAAATCTGGCAGATCAACCAACCTGAGACCTGGTTTGTAATCTGAGTGATGGCTCTTGAATAGAAGTGAAGAAATGGAGTTACATCCATACCGAGCCCTTTTCTTGGTGTCAGACGCGTGGGGAGCAGAGAATCAAGGCTTGCAGAGGATGAGGGTAACCGTGGTTACCTCAGTCAGTTCAGTGCAGTCACCCAGTCATGCCTGACTCTTTGCAACACCGTGACTTGAGCACACCAGCCGTGGTTACATGGAAGTGTCCAAATCAAAGCACATATGGGTACATGAAAGCAGTTTGAAAGGAAGAATTAAAAAACCATCACAATATTGTAAAGTAATTTGCCTCCAATTAAATAAATAAGTAGATAAAATATAAAAAAATAATAAATAAATACAATGTCAAAACAGATAGGTTAATAACAAAAATAGAACTGATATGAGGGGAATGGAAGAAAAGCAGAAGTATGGGCAAGTGGACCAGAGCCATGTGAAATATATGATAGATTAATTCCCTTAGAGCAAAACAGAGTAGTCATTTTGTTTAATTAATTCTGGTGACCATGATTGATTTGTGTTTGTATTGAAAGTCACCTCCAGTCTGTTTAGAAGTAGATTATTATATGGCATGAAAAAGTAAAAGGCCATCATTAGCAATAAAGTCCTCCTTGGTGGTGTTTTTTAACAACCAATTTTTGACAAGTTTAACTGCCCACCAACAAGGCCCTGACACACATTACAGAAAACTGCAGGCACAGTATGTAATATAAATCTTCTCTTTAAATAATAAACAGAGGCCTTGTTATTGGAGGGTCAGAAAAATCAGAAAGTGCATGATCCATTGTATCCTTGGATCAGTCAAGATTAACCAATTCCCACTCAGGCAGCTCAAGGTTTTCTGGAACACAGCTCAAAGATTTCACAAAGGGGAAAAGATGCTGTATAAGAAAAGGCCAGTGCAAATTAGAATGAATATTCACCCTTATAAAATTTCCATGGACCAGATGACAAGTCCAATATTTATTGCTCATATAACTTTTGAAAAACTGTTCAGTGGCATTTGTTACATTCACCATATGGTGTAAACACCACTCTATTTAGTTTCACAGTGTTCTTGTCAGCCTCAAAGAAAACCACTGGCCAACTAAGCAATCGTTCCATTCCTCCTCTTTCACCCCTGGCAGCCACCACTCTACTTTCTCCTCTGAATTTGCCTGTTTGAGGTGTTTCATAAAATGAGATCATATAGCACCTGACCTTCTGATTCTGACTTCTATCATTTAGCATAGTATTTTAAATGTCCTTCCACACTGCAGAATGTATGGGCCCTCCCACCATCTTTATAGCTGACTGGTATTCTATCACATGTTTCTTAATTCTTAATGTATGCTCAGTGGTGTCCAACTCCTTGTGACCCCATGGACTATAGTCCATCAGGCTCCTCTGTCCATGGGATTTTCCAGGCAAGAATCGTGGAGTAGATTGCCATTTCCTCCTCCATCTGTCTATGTGCATTTTGTCTATCCATTAATCCATTGATGGATATTAGAATATTTCCACATTTGGGCTACTGGAAATGTGCTGCTATAAACAAATGTGTATAAATATTTGTTTGAGTATCTGTTTTCAATTCTTCAGGGTACATACCTAAAAGTAGAGTTATGCAAATTCTGTTTAACATTGTAAGGTAACACCAATGTGTTTTCCAGAGCGATATCATTTTACAATCCAAGAATTTATGAGGGTTTCATTTTGTCCACATCTTTACAAAACTTGCTTAAAAAAAATAATAACAATAATAATAGCTATCCAGTGGGTGTAAGGGGGCTTTCCTGGTGGCTCAGACAGTAAAGAATCTGCCTGCAATGCAGAGACCTGAGTTTGATCCTGGGGTCAGGAAGATCCCCTGGAGAAGGGAATGGCAACCCACTCTAGTATTCTTGCCCGGAGAATTCCAGGTGGACTATAGTTCACAGGATTGGAAAGATTTAGACATGACTGAGTGGCGAACACTAGTAGGTGTGAAGTTGAAACAGAAGAGAATACTCTTGTCCTTGTCCCCCCATCCTCTGCCTGCCTTTTGTCTGTAGAAAAACATTAGCCAAAGAATACGTTTAATCAGAGAAGTGAGAAAATGCAGAAACAAAAGAAAACGGTCTAAGAAGACTAAATAATAATAGTTCAGTCATTAAGTAAACATTTGGTGCCTCTTCATAGGACATAGATAATATTCTGAGCCATATCCTGTGAGCAGTCTTATGGAGACTAAAACCTTCCCCCAACAAGTGGAAGAAGCTAACTATATGATGACCACACTGTAGCCATGCCATAAGCTGCTACAGTTCTGAGAATTGACCCAAATAAACGGGAACAAACTGATCCAACCCTGGAACGGAAAACTGTACCTGAAGCAATCAAGATGATGCCTTTCAGACCACTGATGAACAGTTCAAGGTGACCTTCAGAGGTGACTGTGCTGTTTCTGCATGGAGCCCCCTCCCTCCATCTATAAAAGCTCTTGCCCGCGGATTTTCATTGGCAGGTCGGCAGGTCAGGGACAGAGGGAATCTATCCTTGGACAGCAGTCCACCCCACTATCCCCGTTGTCAGCATCCAACCTAAAAGGCAAACTTTCCTTTCCACCAACTTGTCTCTTTTTTGGTTTTTGGGTGGTAAGCAGCTGGACCCCCACTTTTGGAAACAAAGTGATATCACAGTATGGTTTTGATCTTCACTTTTCTAATTTTAATGAAGATGAGCACCTTTTCATACATTGAGCAACTGTATTTGTTTGCTTGTTTGTTTTTTTGAAGAGTTGTCTATTTCACTTACATATACATGAATTACTGACAAGGAAGAATTTATCAATGTTTCTGCCATTTCACTATTTGTTTTCTATATATCTTATGCCCCTCATGTTTTCCATTTCCTACAGTACTTCCTTCTTTTGTGTCTAATTGTTTTGTTGTGTGTGTTTGTGTGTATTGCACTATTTTGATTCCCTTTTCATATTCTTTTCTGAATTATCTTCAGATGTTTTCCTAGGGTTTTTAATGGGGTTTCCTTTAACATCCTAAATTTATAACAATGTGATGGCACCCCACTCCAGTACTCTTGCCTGGAAAATCCCATGGATGGAGGAGCCTGGTAGGCTGCAGTCCATGGTGTCGTGAAGAGTTGGATACGACTGAGCGACTTCACTTTCCCTTTTCACTTTCATGCATTGGAGAAGGAAATGGCAACCCACTCCAGTGTTCTTGCCTGGAGAGTCCCAGGGATGGGGGAGCCTGATGGGCTGCCGTCTATGGGGTTGCACAGAGTCGGACACAACTGAAGCGACTTAGCAGCAGCAGCAGCAGCAGTCTGAATTGATACCAAGTTAGCTTCAACAATATATAAAAATCTTTTCCTATACAAATCTGGTTTCCCATTGTGTTGTTATTGCCACAAACTATATCTTTATCCATTGCATACCCATTAACATAGACATACAATTATTATTTGATGCACTTGCTTCTTTAAACCATATAGATAACAGAATGAGGAATTAGAAGCCAAAAAACAACAATGTTGGTTTTATATTTTGCAGTTATCTGTATAGCAGAGCTCTTTATTTCTTCATATAGCTTTGAGTTACTGTTTATTGTCATATTTCACTTCAAGGTGATGGACTGACTCCTTTTAGCATTACTCACAGGGTTAAGTCTACAAATGATGAACTCCCTCAGCTTTTATTTATCTGAGACTCTCTTTTTTTCCTTCATTTTTAAAGAATTTTGATGGATATAAAATCTTTGGTTGACAGGTTTTTTTTTTTTTACTGTCTCTTTTTTTCCTTCATTTTTAAAGAATTTTGATGGATATAAAATCTTTGGTTGACAGGTTTTTTTTTTTTTTCTTTCAGCACTTCAAAAATGTCATGCCACTTTCTTCAAGCCTCAGTGGTTTCTGATGAGAAATTGCCTGTTGATCCTATTGGAAATCTCTTGTATATGAGTTATTTCTCTCTTACTGCTTTCAAAATTCTCTTTGTCTTTTGACAAATAGATCATATATCTCAGTAAGTGTCTCTTTGTCTTCATCCTTATTAGAATTCATTGAGATTTTTTGATGTGTAATTTCATGCATTTGTAAAATGAGTGAGGTTTCAGCCTTTAGTTCTTCAAATATTCTTATTGCCCAATTCTCTCTTTCCTCTCCTTCTAGGACTGCAGTTATGAATACATTCATATTCTTGTCAGTGTTTCATAGGTCTCATAGACTCTGTTAATTTTTCTCATTCTTTTTCTTTCAGTTCCTTGGACTGGATCATCTAATAGATCTATCTCAGGTTCTGGATTCTTTCTTCTGCCTGCTCAAATATTCTGTCAAAAATCTCCATTGGTGCTTTCTTTCTTTCTTTTTTTTTTTTTAGTTATTGTAATTTGGGGACTTCTTGGGCGGTGCTAGTGGTAAAGAACCTGCCTGCCAAGTCAGGAGACACAAGAAACATAGGTGCAATCCCCAGGTAGGGAAGATACCCTGGAGGAGGAAATGACAACCCACTGCAGAATTCCTTCCTAGGAAATCCCAGGGACAGAGGAGCCTGGTAGACTGTAGTCAATGGGGCTGCAAAGAGTCAGATCGAGTGACCGATCACATTGTATTAATAAATTTCAGCTCCAGAATTTCTATTTTGTTCTTTTTTTTTATAATTTATATCTCTACTGATATTTTCTACTTTATCATTTATTTTTGTCCTTATTTTTTCTCTCCTCTCTGAGGATATTTAAAGTAATTGATTTAAAGTTTTTGCTTAGTAAGTCCAATGTCTGTGTTTCCTCAGGAACAGTTTCTATTATTGCTTTGTAACTGGATCATATCTTCTTGTTCTTTCACCTGCTACCTGATTTTGATGGAAAACTGGACATTTTGAATATTATAATATGGTAACTCTGAAAATCACATTCTTCCCCTTCCTAAGGGCTTGGGAGCTTTGTTATTGTTGTTTTGCTTCAGTTTGCTTTGCTTTCTGTGGGCTGTATGCTTGTTTAGTGAATCTTCCAAACTAATTTTGTAAAGTCTGTCTTTGTCATATGTGATCTGGGAAGTCTCTATTCCTTTACATGTCTAGCTAGTGTTTTGACAGAAATTTCATTGAGTACTAGGAAAAGAAAGGAAGCAAAGAAGGATAGAAAGAAGGAAGGGAGGGAGGGAGGAGGAGAAAATAAAGAAGGAAGGAAGAAGCAAAGAAAGAGTAAAAAAGAAAAAGGAAAAAAATCCTCCAGTCTTTGTGAGTTGGCTTTGTTTGGGGCACTCCATCAGCCGGCACTTGGCCAGGCTTTTTACAGTTCTACTTCTGACTTCACATTCTGCTTGCATCATGCCTAGTGATAAACTGCAGGTGGAAGCTTGGAGTCTTTTAAGGTCTTATCTGAGGCTGCATCCTCTGCACAATGAGCATTCCCTCCAAACTCCTCAGTGTACACAGACACTTCTCAGTGCCTTAATTCAGCAAAGAATGCTTTCCCCAGATTTTTCTCACAGATTTTCAGTTAGTCTATTGTTCATTTCAACTGTAATCTTTCACTCCAGGAATCTGTGTTTTTCATTTGTTGTATAAGGTTCTCAAAGAATGCTCACTAGTTTTCCATCCTAAGTTCCTAGTTAGGTGAAACAAAGGCTAGTGGCTTGCAGCCTTTCTTCAGGTCACCCTGGACAGACTAGAACAGACAAACAAACTCTGTGGGTGAAATTTGTTCTGCTCTCTCTGGACGCAGAATCAGGATCCCACACTGGGAAGGAGAGATGCCGTCTTTAAGAATGAGCCCACACCAGAAAAGTGTTGAGTTAATCAAAAACAATGCTGCCACGGGACTTTCCTACCACAGGACTTTTTATTATTATTATTATTCAGCACTCGCTTTGTTCCTATAATCCCTTGGTTGTTTCTGAAAACATTGATTCTGTCAAATTTTCCCCCAATATTTTGGTGCTCTGTACCAGGTTAGACCCTGGGAAGTTTTCTCTGCTCTTTTCACTTGGTCTAGCTGGCTTCTCTGACTTTTAAGTCTACAGTCAGGATACTGAGTCAACACACCCTATATAGTAAGATGACCCAGTACACTGCATTATTTGAAGATAAAAAATATTGCTCAATGGACATGAGTTCTGATATTTCAGTAAAATAGATGTCACACTATTTCAAAGACCCTTTGATTATACTATATGAGGATTTAAAAGACTAAGTAGAGAACTCTTCCCCACAGTGCCTTTGTGAAGACACAGCATGTCTCCTGCAGAGAAGTTTTCATCCACAGTCACTAATGGAACCTGGAAACCTAAGAATTAGTGAACTTATTCTGACAAATAAAAGCTGTGTTCAAGGCATGCAAAGACCAAGAGAGAGACCAGATCAGCTCTCAGTGAGATATTTTCAGGTGAGCAGTGAGATTGATGACAAAAAAAATCTGATATTATTCCATCTCTACTCTGCTTTTCTCCGATGCACACCATTATTGATGATTTTTACATAAGCAACTTAATTAGGTGGCCGCAGAGTAAACTGAGGTTCAAAGAGGCTGGTGACTCCTCAGTAAGACACAGATCATTGATGTAATCCCAGGTCAAATGACTCTAAAGCCTATTTCTATTACATTTTGATGATCCTTCATATCTATAAATTATCTTTTCCCTTAAGAAACAAAATTTATGAAGACTTCAGGTATTTCCTTGCAGTCGGTGCTTTCAAGCCAACTGCATCCTTGCAGGAGGCTGCACCACTCCCCTGCTGACTCATTTTCTTTGGTGACTGCAGTCTCATTGTGATTCATGCCCTTTGGCTGTGTCCCAGCCCAGGACCAGCCCCACCCTCCCTGCCCTTGTGGGGTGAAGGTCCTGGCAGAGTTTGACCTTGACTCAGCTCATGTATAATCGATCACGGATGATGTTGCTTAGTTGCTAGAGCAGTCATCACTCTCTGACAAACGGTCTGTCATGTGTCTTTGGTTCAGAATTTCTATTGTCACTGGAAATTTCCAATGATTCATTGAAGAACATATTCTTCTGAATTCCAGGAATGGTATCATTTTTCAGTTAAATCTCATCATTGGGATTAGTAAGAAATGACCTCTCAGAAATATTTCAGAAACTTTTTGATGACTTCAAAAATTTAAATAACTAAGTAAAAAAGAAAGGGAAGTATAGATCAAGAACTCTACAGTGTTCACATTTTTTTAACAAGCCATTCAAATTTTATTAAGAGCATATTACACATCAAGGTTTGTATGTCAAACACACTTGAATTATACGATGGCATTTTGAAATAGTTACCACTTGAATGATTGGAATAGTTCCCCTTACACATGGAATACTATATTTGACTTTCTTCATGAGGAAATAGCTACATGATCTAAATTCATTTCTTCATCATATATAATCAGTAGTCAGTAGGTATTTCAAACGAATTAACATATAGTTGGAGGAGCTACAAACTTTTCAAAAATGACTTTAAACATCGTTTTTCAACTTTCTTAAAATAACATGAAATGCTATCACCCCTTTAGAGAGAGAGTGACAAAGTAAGGATGAGAGTGACAAGTGAGAGAGAAAGAGAGAATCTGAGAGAAATACTGACTGTATCTTCTGAAATAAGAGGATTCTTAGACTCTAAGTCTCCTCTGCTTCCTGCAGGTCTTAAAAGGTCAAGACCACCAAGTTGAGGTTGACTAGGCCAATCAGATTTTTAGTTACATTCTGCTAGGATAAACTAATGAACTTTTTGTATATACATGTTTATTTGAAATTCGGAATCCCAGAAACAGTGTATGTGCTGCCTCTGTGGGAGACCTGCGTTTGATCCCTAGGTTGGAAAGATGCCCTGGAGAAAGGAAAGGCTACTCCCTCCAGTATTCTGGCCTGGAGAATTCCATGGACTGTACAGTTCATGGGGTTGCAAAGAGTCGGACATGACTGAGAGACTTTCACTTTCACTTTGGTAGATACGTGTTTATTTGAAATTCAGGAATCCCAGAAAAGGTGTATGTGCTGCCTCTATCCTCATACAGAACTAAAATTATATACTAAAATGTAAATACGTGTGTGCTAAAATTTTTAAATAAAACAAATAATTCAGAACAAATAAAACAAAAAATTAGACAAGATGTTTCACCAGAACATTCACAAAATATGTGAATGGTCATTAGCACATGGAAAGAGCATAATTCATCAGGCAAATGAAAACTAAATCTGTAGTGAGGTATAAACATATACACTAGTATGGCAGAAAGCATTGACAAGGAAGTTAAGGGGCATCATGGCTTTATAAAAATTTTTTTAAAGTCCATGCTGAAATATTTAATTGTACTCATAAGTAACAATATATTTCTTTATGTTCTCTGATAAAATTGTAAACTAACTCTGTCTTTGAATCTGTGCTCTTATGTAGATTAAATATTTAAATTCAACTGTTTTCATCAAAAGAAAGTTGATCAGAACCTGCAAACAGACATTTGTGGTTTTTTACATAATGATTACATGTTGAATCAAAATATTATATAAGGTTCTTTGGGTACTTAACAGTAATTGAGAAAGAAAGAAGAATTCAGAAATCTTCCATAAATCAGTGATACACCTCTGTACATTTTCTACAAAAGAATATGGTAAGACTATAATAAAAGCATTGGTTTGATATTAAATGCAATTTGAGGGCAAAGGGATATAAAATTGTCTATAACTTTGTGAACCATGTTAAGATTCAAAACCATCTGTATCTATCACCGCTGAGTTTTTATTATATGTTCAGTTATATAGTTCACTGTAAAAACTATCTAAGGTCACTTTAGTCTTTGAAAATATGACATTTATTATCAGAAAAGGCAGAACAAGGAAATGGACGGAATAGAAAAAGTTTTCTCCAAAAAAGACTTTTAGTTGAAAATAAGAAAAAGTATGTTCTTTTTTTCCCTTAGGAGTGTTAAACAGCAGAAAGTGAGGAAATGGTTGATAATTAAATATCTTTCTGTTATACATCATCCTTTGGGCTGTTTAATTCTGAAAATGACAATGCAATTTTAAGCTGATATCCGTGAGTTTTTGCTTAGAATGGTAAAGACTTGAAAAAATTATTTTTTTCATTTTGCATGTAAAATTTTAATTTACATGACATTTATGTATGCCAAATGATAAGCCAGATATGAATTATTGTACAACACAGCCAGAGAGGAGGACAGTAAATCAGTAGCATCTCCAGAAATTTCTGTGATAGTGGGAATATTCTAAACCATTCACCAGCCAGTAAGAGAGTGACCCACATCTGGTTCCTGAGCAGCAGAAACAGTTGCTGGTGCAAATGAAAAGCTGAAGTTTCAGTTTAATTTTAATTTAAATCGCTATGTGTGGCTAATGTATGCCTTATTGAATAGACGACTGAAGTGCAATATTTTCATTCTAGATACAACGACATTGAAAGGCAGAGATATCTTTCTCAAAAATACAACAAAGTTGGCAGAAACAATAGCAGACATGTCATCTATTATTGGCTTCCTAGTTGGATCAACTGGTAAAGAATCTGCCTGCCAATGCAAGAGATGCAGACAGGAGACATGGGTTCAATCACTGGATTGAGAAGATCCCCTGGAGGAGGAAATGGCAACCCACTCCAGTTGCCTGGGAAATTCCATGGATGAAGGAGCCTGGTGGGTTACAGTTCATGGGGATGCAAAGAGTCAGACATGATTGAGCAGGCACATAAGTAATGGGAAGTAAACACAGGCACAAAGCAAGGGTAAACAAGCATGTCAAACTGTTCTAGATACAAACATGGGTGTGTGTGTGTGTGGGTGGATGGGTGTGTGTGTATGTATGTGCACTCAGTCATATCCAATTCTTTGTGATGCCATAGACTGTAGCCCAGCAGTTTCTTCAGTCCATGGGATTTCCCAAGCAAGAATACTGGAGTGGGTTGCCATTTCCTACTTCAGAGGATCTTCCTGACCCAAGGATTGAACTCAAGTCTCTTGTGTCTCCTGCATTGGCAGGCAGATTCTTTACCACTCTGCCACCTGGGAAGCCCATAGCAAGGGTACAAGCACTGTAATTCAGTACCTGTCTACTCCACAAAGTGACATCACCACAAGTCTGGTTACCATCTGTCACACTGTCATTGACCCCCTTCACCCATTTTGCCCACCCCCAACACCCTTCCCCCTGGTAATTACTAGTCTGAACTCTGAATCCACAAGTTTTTAACAATGATACTTATATATCACTCACTCAGATTCCTTTTACAAAACTTTGAAATTCTGATGTCTCATATTCAGAGATGATTAATTCAGAAAACACTTTAGAAGAGAGAAAGGGAGATGGAGAGAAAAATATTAAATGTTCCTTCTTGGAGAATTAGCTTTAAGGTTATTTCACTAAGGGCAGAAGCATATTTAATAGGTAATAATATCCCACATGAGGTTATGATATTATGATTGAGTTTACTCTATAATTAAATGCTTAAATCATTATCATTGTGTGATAAGATTTCCCAAAATGCCCAAAGACTTAATCCCAGGTCCACAAACATTTGTATGAAGACCTGATTGATATGACTCTGAGATGTTTACAGAACAGTAATCTGAGATGCCACAAGCTATAGCCCAGAGACTGTGTAACCAAGAAATAGAGAATGCAGGTCAGCAGAGAAAGAAAACGAGACTTCTGTGCAGAGACTACAGGAGAAATGTAAGAGGTGGTGCAAGATACACCCTGAGTCTTGAAATACGTTCTAGTTCTCTAATTCAGAAAATCCCTGGGGTGTTTTAATTTGATGAGACACTGCTACTTTGCATAAGCGTAATAAAAATAATTATTAAAAAAGTAATTTATTTTCTTATTTCTTATTCATTTAAGTGAAATGTATTTGTTTAGTTAATACAAATTTATTTTCAATTAAATACTCCTAATTAATTCATGACAATAATGCCCTTTCTCATTTCCTCAGGCAATTAAAACCCTCAGTGTCCTCCATTACTGTTCTGACCCCATTTCTTCTATGACGCTTTCCCCAATACTAGGTTCTCATGAATATCTTGTTTCTCTGCACATCAGAAGAGTTACTGGCTTCATTACTGATTTTGACACTAAATTTTCTTCCCTTTCAATAAAGTATGTTTTAATTCTGTATGAGGCTACCCTTTGGTCTCTTCAGTTGGATTACAGTAAAAGTAGAGGTATTTCTACCAATAACAGTAGCAGAACTATTAGAAAAATGTTGTTGCTCCTTAAACAGGAACATGTAATAGTCCCCCAGAGGATTACTGAATACACATCTTATGAAAAGTAGAATGTAAAACTCTGAACTCAGAATTTATCAGATTATCCTAGCACACATGAATGTTACAATTATTTGTAGCACAACTGGGTACCTAATGCAACCGCCTAAATCTGAATCCCTTTATATATCTTCCAAAAAGGCATGATAGAGAATACAATAACAAGTATCATGTCATCAGATCAACAGGAACACAGAGAACACTATTAAAAACTGTGAGTAGAAAAATACACCTTAATTTTCACTAGCATCCTCTCTCAATCTTTCAAAACAGTCTTTGCAAAGGATGAGGTCAGTCATCTGGCAAATTTGCATAGAGAGAATTAAAGAGCCTAAGTGTGGGTTAAAATGACCCGCCAGAAAATGTGAAGTTTTGTGTAGATAAGATCACCAACTAAAGAGAAGGAACTGGAAACCTGATCAAAAATCCTGTAAAGTGAAAATTATGGGAGAGAAAGAAGTTATTAATAAAAGGACAGGAGAGGCCTCCTTTGAATGCTTGAATATACAGGACGAAGAATAGAAAGAGAGGCACTTCCCTAGTGATCCAGTGGCAATGCCGGTGATGAGGGTTTGATCCCTGATTGGGGAACTAGACAGCTCATGCCTGTGGAGGAACGAAGCCGCACACCTCAACTAGACAGTCCGTGTGCCCCGATGAAAGATCCCACAGACACAGGTAGGGAGGTGAGGCGACGAAGATGTAGCCAAATAAATATTTTAAAAAGAGAGAGAAAGGAAAATGTTAGCCAAATGCAGAGTAAGCAGCTGACAGTATCTACTGAAACTGCATGTGAATTACCCAGCAATTTTTCTTTGGACAAGTTTATACTGAAGATAGGTATACATACAACACACTAGCATTCAGCCGTAGAAAAAATTTTCTATAAACTAAAAGAGTAATTTCTCGGGTATATTGTTCAGTGGGAAGAAACAGAGTGCAAAATCATATCTGCATTGCAAACTAAAAAAAGAGGAAGAAAATATGAATGTGCTTTGAGAGAGGGAAAGAGAGAGACCGGAATGTGATCCAGAACCTAATGACACTGATGACCTGGAAAAAGTGGATGGAACTTGGGGGAAGGGAGTGGGGCAGGTGGGTGATATTTTCCTGAGAATTCATTTTCCCAAAGTTCTGACATTTGGAACATTGCTCACAGTGTACATACACAAAAATAATAAAATAAAAGAGGATAGGGATAAAATCTGAAATGGAATTCAAGCAGAAATATATAAGCCTGATTGATTTTCTAAAAAATAACAAAACTAAATTAAGGGGAAAGCACTAAAACAAAAACAAAACCTTAAGTCAAATAACTTTTGAATGTAGTGCATTAACTCTATGCCCTAAAGGTAAATACTAAAATAACCTTCAAAATGCTGAGCCTTGGTGCATCATTTTTCCACAGTAGTATGAGGCAAGAATTCTAAAACTACTTGCTGTGCTTTCTAGGATTAAACAAGCAAGTATATGTGAAGGATAATTGGAAATCAGAGTTTTATTGGGGGGCTTGTTTTTTGTTTTTTTACTATTTTAGAAATAAGTTAACAAAGAAAATCCACAGGCAGAGGAACCTGGCAGGCTACAGTCCATGGGGTTGCAAAAAGAGTCAGTCTCAACACAAACAACAACAAAAACCGAAAGGGAAGATTAGAATAAACCTGGTGGTTTGAATTGGAATTTTATGGATTAGAGTAAATCCTTGTTTTGTAAAGTTGTAGCTTAATAGAGTGCTATTAATAAATGAATTCTTTTTTTCCAATTTTTGCATGATGAGATATTTTTTTACCTTTCCCAGACATAAACTTTTATTATTACCAGATTTTTACTGTTGCATTTCCACACTTATCAACTTTCAGCATGATTAATTGTATTGTTGCAGCTGAGAAACCAAGATTAAAATAAAAATTCAGCCCCTACATTGGTAAGTAGTTTAAATGTTTAAGCTTTTCCCCCTTTATATCCATGTATTTGACATGTCTAGGTGTTTAAAACTTATTCTAGTGCACATTATATGACTGTAAATGCAAATACATGATTCCATTGGAACAACTAAAGTGTTTTCACATTTTATGATTTTTCATTTGTCTTATTTTAGGGGAAGAAAATCTTTCTCTACCTTTCTGAATTATTAGCTGAGATCCCTGTAATAAAAACCAGGCTAACAAGAGAAAAACAAGCACGTTTGTTAGCATGTCTGCCTTGCATTCATATGGGAGGTACACAGAGCAGATGACTGACTCCCCAGGCAGCAGAGCATTCAGGATCAAACACCATCTTAGTAAGGATATAGACCTCTTGTTGTTGTCTATTTGCTAAGTTGTGTCCGACTCTTTGCAACCCAATGGACTATAGCTCACCAGGTTCCTCTTTCCATGGAACTTTCCAGGCAAGAATACTGGAGTGGGTTGCTGTTTCCTTCTGCAGGGGATCTTCCCAAGCCATGGATCAAACCCAGGTGCCCTGCATTGGCAGGCAGATTCTTCACCGATGAACCACCTAGGAAGCCCTCTGTGGTTGTTGTTCAGTTGCTAAATCAAGTCCAACTCTTTGCAACCCCATGAACTACAAGCAGGCCCAGCTTCTCTGTCCAGCACTATCTCCCTGAGTTTGCGCAAACTTATGGCTATTGAGTCAGTGATGCCATCCAACCATCTCATCCTTTGTCGCCCCATTCTCCTCTTGCCTTCAATTTTTCTCAGCATCAGAGTCTTTTCCAATAAGTGGACTCTTTGCATCAGGTGACCAAAGTATTGCAGCATCAGCTTCAGCAACAGATATTCCAGTGAATATTCAGGATTGATTTCCTTTAGGATTGACTGATTTGATCTCTTTGCAGTCCAAGAGAATCTCAAGTCTCCAGAACCACAGTTCAAAAGCACCAAATCTTTGGTGCTCAGCTTTCTTTAGAGTCCAACTCTCACATCCATACGTGACTACTGAAAAAACCATAGTTTTGACTATATGGACCTTTGTCGGCAAAGTGATGTGTCTGCTTTTTAACACACTGTCTAGGTTTGTCATAGCCATTCTTTCAAGGAGCAAGCATCTTTTGACTTACAGCCTGCAGTCACCATCTCCATTGATTTTGGAGCCCAAGAAAATGAAATCTGACACTATTTCCATATTTCCCCCATCTATCTGACATGAAGTGATAGGACCAGATGCCATGATTTTGGTTTTTTGAATGCTGAGTTTTATGCCAGCTTTTTTGCTCTCCTCTTTCATCTTCATCAAGAGGCTCTTTAGTTCTTCTTTGCTTTCTGCCGTTAAAGTGGTACCATCTGCACATCTAAGGTTGTTGATATTTCACCCAGCAATCTTGATTCCAGCTTGTGATTCATCCAGCCCAGCATTTTGCATGATTCTGGCTTGTGATTCATCCAACCCAGTATTTCACATGATGTACTCTGCATATAAGTTAAATAAACAAGGTGACAACATACAGCCTTGACGTACTCCTTTCCCAATTTGGAACCAGTCCTTTGTTCCATGTCTGGTTCTAACTGCTGCTTCTTGTCCTGCATACGGGTTTCTCAGGAGGCAGGTACTGATATTTCCATCTCTTTAAGAATATTCCACAGTTTGTTTTGATCCACATGGCCATAGGTTTTACATAGTCAATGAAGCAGAAGTAGACATTTTTTAAATTCCCTTGCTTTTCTATGGTCTGATGTATGTTGGCAATTTGATCTCTGGTTCCTCTGTCTTTTCTAAATCCTCCCTGTACATCTGGAAATTCTTGGTTCACATCCTACTGAAGCCCTCTTAGAGGAGAACCAATGAATTTGAGACAAGATGAATAAGCCCTTAGAATAAATAGGAGGTATGATAAGTTGTGAATTTGTTTAGATGTGATGCCCACTTCCAATCTCCTCTCCAGGGATAAAATCTTCCCTGGTTGATGAAACTCATCAACTGTATTTCACCTGGCCCAGTTCGTCCAGGACATCAAGTCACTAGGAATTTCTTGGAGGCTAGCAGTCTGGCATTCTTAAAAAATTATGTTTCTTAAAGACCTTATACTTTAATATTCCAAATTTTAGTTTTCCTGACATTTATAAGTGTGTAACTCTGGTGTGATAAAGACATAGGAGAGAAAGAGTGAGTATATGCGTGTGTGAGAGAGAGACAGAGACAATGAAGAAGGCGCAGATTTTCCTAAGCTCATTTTCTAAGTGGATCAAGGAACTGATAACTTCAGAATCTGCTATAAAGAAAAATGAGACTATTCACTTCCAGGTCAGTAGTTTGAATTCAGCTCAGCTCTATATTACCTCTAAGTAAGAAATATGTGTTATTTATGTTGGTGCCAGAATAAAAATAGGATAGCTGCCCTATTAAGAGCCGAAAGCCATCCATAGTCTCCAAATCAACAGCACACCACTCATGGCAAGTGAGGATCAATGCAACAGGGTTCAGTAGGTGGCTTAATACAGCACCTTACTCAGGCACTCTGTAAATGTGTTCTAAACCTTCCCAAGACTCTTTTTACTCAAAATAAGAATTCTGCTCCATTTTGGTGTCACGTCAAAAGTGGGATATATGAGTATATGCTTTACTAAGACTACGGAATTAGGGGCAAGACCTTATTTAGGCTGTTAAACTGTGCTATTAAGCAGGAAGCTTTCTTTGGGGATGGATAATACACCCTAAAATTCAGTGTATTTTTTTCCACTTTAATTTTCTATAATTATGTTCTACTCTGGCATAATTCTTAGGTTCACTGTGGATGCTCCTTAATATTTTTGTAATGGGTAGATAAATGTATAGATAAGGAGTCTGTCAGGTAAAAATGGAAACAGAATTCATGGTATATCCAGTTATCTTTATATAGCTTGAAAATGTATCCAAAAAAGGTTGAATTAAAAGGGACACAGTTTCTTGGACACCACCTGGCAGAGAAAGCACAAAAGGAAAAAGCAATATGATACAGGTCGTCCAAATTCTTCCTCTGAAAAGGCTGACTCCTCGTTTTTATTCTGTATATAGAAGCCAGAGCAATATCTTTTGTCAAAATCAGATTCGTCATTTCCTTCTTTCTTGCTTCACCTTTCTTTGCAAAGTTTTATATATGTCTGTTTGCTCCTAAGTCAGGAAGCACTGAGTGCTTTCATGTGCAGAAAGGTAGTGCCATGCTGGGTAAATGCTGATTGAAATTAGTTGAATAAGCTGGTCCTATTTTCCATTTTGGGCTTCCCAGGTGGCTCAGCAGTAAAGAATCTGCCTGCCAGTGCAAGAGAGGCAGATTTGATGCCTGGGTCAGGAAGATCCCCAGGAGACGGAAATGGCAACCCATTCCAGTTTTCTTGCCTAGGAAATCCCATGGACAGAGGAATCTGGTGAGCTCCGCGGGGTTGCAAAAGAGTAGGTGACTAAACAGCAACAGCAAATCTTAGGGAATGAGCAGGAAAGATATGAGGCAGTGGTCAGAAGATGAGATGGTGGGAGCTGAGATTAAGGAGGGCCAAGGGTATCAGTACTGATGTGATTGTGGAGCTAAGTGACAGAGAGAAAGAAAAAAATCCTTCAGGGAGAGCAAGTCACTGCCCAGAAGCCAGATGATTAGAGAGCTGAGCTACGTGGATGCTGAAATAAACAATTATGGCCAAAACTATGTAAATATTCACCAAAGGAGCATGTTCCAATATGCAGAAGTATCTTTAAGCTTTCAAACCATTAGCCTAGTGTTGGCACATTCTAGGCTTTCAATAAAAGTTTGAGGACTAAATTTCCTAACACTCATTTGTGTATGCAGAGTAAAGACTGGGGAGATGACCAAATCCCTCTCACTTTGAGTTTAGATTACATAATATCACATAGGGCTTCTCCTGTAGCTCAAACGGTAAAGAATCTGCCTACAATGCAGGAGGCCTGTGTTCGATCCCTGGGTCAGGAAAATCCCCTGGAGAAGGAAATAACTACCCACTCCAGCATTCTTGCCTGGAGAATTTCATGGACAGAAGAGCCTGGCAGGCTAGAGCCCATGGGGTCATGGGGTTGTACACGACTGAACAACTAACACTTTCACTTTTTCTGCCACATAAGAAAATGTGACTCCTGTGTGTTTGTGTCTTCCTGGCAGCTATTCCTGGGTCTTCCTGGCTGTTATACTAAAACCTTCTAAACTAGCCTTAAAGCATGCTAATTGTACTTTTTTTCTAAGTATTTCTGGTCTGGAGAATCTATAGTTCTAACTGTTAGACAGTTATACTTCCTAACTGTGCTGACTCTTAGATAAACAAACACCTATAAAGATTTGGGGAGGTGTGCTACAATTAAGGCATTAAGATTCATCAAGGAGAGTAGACTGATTGGTGCTCAAAAAATGAAATTAGAGAAATATTTTAACACATGTGTACACAATCATCTCTATCCTATTTTAAAATGCAATTACTCAACATTATATATCATATAAAATGAGCAAAGTCTTAATTGAAGCACTCTGTAGCAGATGAGCAATGAAATTGTATTTTACTAATATGTGTACCTCGTATTCCTGTAAAGACTGAGATAGATCTGTGTGTGAGTGTCTCCTGTGGAGGTTCGGGTCAGCAGTGGCCTGCCGCAGGGGCCGGGGCTCTGGGTGCAGCAGACCTGGGTGTGGCATAAGCCTTCTTGGAGGAGGTTGCCATTAACCCCATCATAGAGCAGCCGGAACTTACACAGGACTGGGGAAATAGACTCTTGGAGGGCACAAACAAAACCTTCTGCACCAGGACCCAGGAGAAAGAAGCAGTGGCCCCACAAGAGACTGCCTCGGACTTGCCTGTGGGTGTCTGGGAGTCTCTGGGGAGGTGTGGGTTGGTGGTGGCCTGTTACAGGGTTGGGGGCCACTGAGTGTAGCAGTGCATATCTAGGACCTTTTGAAGGAGGTCGCCATTATCTTCATTACCTCCACCATAGTTTGGCCTGAGGTAAATAACAGGGAGGGAAGACAGCTCCACCCACCAACAGAAAATCTGATTAAAGATTTACTGAGCATGGCCCTGCCAGTCAGAACAAGACCCAGTTCCCCCTCAAACAGTCTCTCCCATCAGGAAGCTTCCATAAGCCTCTTATCCTTCTCCATCAGAGGGCAGACAGAGTGAAAACCACAGTTACACAGTCATAGAAAATGAACCAATCTGATCACATAGACCACAGCCTTGTCTAACTCAATGAAACTGTGAGCGATGCCCTGTAGGGCCACCCAAGATGGGCGGGTCATGGTGGAGAGTTCTGACAAAACATGGTCCACTGGAGAAGGGAATGGCAAGCCACTTCACTATTCTTGTCTTGAGAACCCCATTAACAGTATGAAAAGGCAAAAAGATAGGACACTGAAAGATGAACTGGTTGGTAGGTGGCAAATATGCTTCTGGAGTTCAGTGGAGAAATAATACCAGAAAGAATGAAGAGATGGAGCTAAAGCAACAACAACACCCAGTTTTGGATGTGACTGGTGATAGAAGTAAAGCTTGATGGTGCAAATAGTAACATTGCATAGGAACCTGGAAGGTTAGGTCCATGAATCAAGGCAAATTGGACATGGTCAAACAGGAGATGGCAAGAGTGAACATTGATATTTTAGGAACCAGTGAACTAAAATGGACTGGAATGGGTTAATTTAACTCAGATGACCATTATATCTACTACTGTGGGCAAGAATCCTTTAAAAGAAATGGAGTAGCCATCATAATCAACAAAAGACTCCAAAATGCAGTATTTGGATGCAATCTCAAAAACAACAAAATTATCTCTGTTCGTTTCCAAGGCAAACCATTCAATATCACAGTAATTCAAGCCTATGCCCCGACCAGTAATGCTGAAGAAGCTGAAGCTGAACAGTTCTATGAAGACCTACAAGACCTTTTAGAACTAACACTCAAAAAAGATGTCCTAGTCAAGAAATACCTGGAGTAACAGGCATATTTGGCCTTGGAGTACACAATGAAGCAGGGCAAAGGCTAACAGAGTTTTGCCAAGAGAATACACTGGTCATAGCGAACACTCTCTTCCAACAACACAAGACAATTCTCTACATGTGGACATAAGCAGATGGTCAATACTGAAATCAGATTGATTATATTCTTTGCAGCCAAAGATGGGTATGCAGCCAAAGATGGGTATACAGTCAGCACAAACAAGACCAGGAGCTGACTGTGGCTCAGATTGTGATTTTGCCAAATTCAGACTGAAATTGAAGAAAGTAGGGAAAACCACTCAGATATGACCTAAATCAAATCCCTTACGGTTATACAGTGGAAATGACAAACAGATTCAAGGATTAGATCTGATAGACACGGTGCCTGAAGAACTATGGATGGAGGTTTGTCACATTGTACAGGAGGCAGGAATCATGACCATCCCCAAGAAGAAGAAACGCAAAAAGGCAAAAATGGTTGCCTTGGGGAGGCCTTACAAATAGCTGTGAAAAGAAGAGAAGTGAAAGGCAAAGGAGAAAAAGAAAGATAAAACAATTTGAATGCAGAGTTCCAAAGAATAGCAGGTAGAGGTAAGAAAGCCTTCCTCAGTGATCAATGCAAAGAAATAGAGTAAACCAACAGAATGGGAAAGACCAGAGATCTCAAGAAAATTAGAGCTACCAAGGGAACATTTCATACAAAGATGAGCACAAAAAAGGAAAGAAATGGTATGGACTTAACAGAAGCAGCAGATATTCAGAAGAAGTGGCAAGAATACACAGAAGAACTATATAAAAAACATCTTCACAACCCAGATGATCATAATGGTATTATCACTTGCTAGAGCCAGACATCCTGAAATGTGAAGCCAAGTGGGCCTTAGGAAGCATCACTACAAACAAAGCTAGTAGAGATGATGGAATTCCAGTTGAGCTAATTCAAATCCTAAAAGATAATGCTGTGAAGGTGCTGCATTCAATATGCCAGCAAATTTGGAAAACGCAGCAGTGGAAACAGGACTAGAAAAGATCAGTTTTCATTCCAATCCTAAAGAAAGGCAATGCCAAAGAATGCTCAAACTACTGCACAATTGCATTCATTTCACACGCTAGTAAAGTAATGCTCAAAATTCTCCAAGCCAGGCTTCAACAGTATGTGAACTGTGAACTTTCTGATGTTCAAGCTGGATTTAGAAAAGGCAGAGGAACCAGAGATAAAATTGCCAACATTTGCTGGGTCATAAAAAAAGCAAGAGAGTTCCAGAAAAACATCTACTTCTGCTTTATTGACTAAGCCAAAGCCTTTGACTGTGTGGATCAGAATAAACTGTGGAAAATTCTGAAAGAGATGGGAATACCTGACCACCTGACTTGCCTCTTGAGAAATCTGTATGCAGGTCAAGAAGCAACAGTGAGAACTGTACATGGAACAACAGACTGGTTCCAAATAGGAAAAGGAGTACTTCAAGGCTGTGTATTGTCACCCTGCTTATTTAACTTCTATGCAGAGTGCATCATGAGAAACGTTGGGCTGGATGAAGGACAAGCTGGACTTAAGATTGCCAGGAGAAATACCAATAACCTCAGATATGCAGATGACACCACACTTATGGTAGAAAAAGAAAAAGAACTAAAGAGCCTCTTGATGAAAGTGAAAAAGGAGAGTGAAAAAGTTGGCTTAAAACTCAACATTCAGTAAACTAAGATCATGGCATCTGATCCCATCACTTCATGGCAAATAGATGGGGAAACAGTGGGAACAGTGACAGACTATTTTTGGGGGCTCCAAAATCAATTACTGCAGATGGTGACTGCAGCCATTAAATTAAAAGATGCTTGCTCCTTGGAAGAAAAGCTATGACCAACCTAGAGAGCATATTAAAAAACAGAGACATTACTTTGCCAACAAAGGTCCATCTTGTCAAGGCTATGGTTTTTCCAGTGGTCATGTATGGATGTGTGAGTTGGGACTATAAAAAAAGCTGAGTGCCGAAGAATTGATGCTTTTGAACTGTGGTGTTGGAGAAGACTCTTGAGAGTCCCTTGGACAGCAAGGAGATCCAACCAGTCCATCCTAAAGGAAATCAGTCCTGAATATTCTTTGGAGGACTGATGCTGATGCTGAAGCTGAAACTCCAATCCTCTGGCCACCTGATGTGAAGAACTGACTCATTTGAAAAGACCCTGATGCTGGGAAAGATTGAAAGCAGGAGGAGAAGAGGATGACAGAGGATGACATGGTTGGATGGCATCACCGAATCAATAGACATGAGTTTGAGTAAACTCTGAAAGTTGGTGATGGACAGGGAGGCCTGGCATGCTGTAGTCCATGGGGTCACAAAGAGTTGGACACAACTGAGTGACTGAACTGGACTTAACTGTATTCCCAGAAGGTACAGTTGGTAAAGACTATGCTTGCTAATTCAGGAGGTGCAAGAGATGCAGCTTCAATCCCTGGGTCAGGAAGATCTCCTGGAGTAAGGAAATGGAAAACCACACCAATACTCTTGCCTAAAAATTCCATGAACAGAGAAGCCTGGTGGGCTACAATTCATGGGGTAGAGTTGCAAAGAGTCGGACTTGACTGAGTTCGAGCACCCACGTACTTTGTATTCAGTATAGAGTGTAGCATTTAACATTGTATGCTTACAATAGAGCTTTCACAGTTGCATTTTGATTAAAAAAAGGTATTCAAAGAACTTAGAACAGTGCTTAACAGAGTTCTTGTTCAATAGGTATTAAGCAAGAAATAAACTGTATGGTATCTTCTAAACATATAAGTTTTAAAATAAGTAAATTTCTTTTTAATGTATAAAAAGTTGAATCTGCAAGCTGTTTCTTGTTTCTGTTTTTTTTTATTCCATCCAGTTATGTAACATCCAAATCATAAATAGCAGTGGTCAATTTCAGGGAAGAATTACCAGGCAATAAATGAAACAATTCATGTCTTCATATCTGAAATCAAAAATAGGGCAAAACCCAGAAACATGAAAAGAGCTGAACTATTGATAAAAAAAATGAGAGCTTGACAAAATTGTCATTTAAGTGTCCAGTTCCTTTGTCTGATTTAAGAAACCTCCAACCAACAGAAAGAGATCTGCAAAAGTTCTCTCTATGGTCAGATTATCACAGTTGGGCACCTTAATGAGACAGTTGCAAGAGCTGAAGAAAAAATTACATTTTCTTCTTGCTGTGAAGCCAGAAGGTCAAGGAAGACATCTGAAAAGAGTTGTAAATTGCAGATTAGGCTAAAACTCCTTATCAAGTTTTCTTTGATGAATCCTTTGCTATCAGCTTTGAAGTGCTACTGTATTTAGAGGCTCTTTAAAAAAGAGATTTTCTTCTGATTGCTACAGAAAATGTTGGGAAAAATTACCCAGCAATCATTGACTTTAGCTTGGTTCTTCTGAAAAATAGACTTTTCATTGTAAAGTGGCATGATCACTTTATAATGAAGCACTCACTCAAGTCTCTCAGCCACTGTCTAATAATGAGTAAGGTGTGACTTACAACTATACTTCTCCAATCACAGCACCTACTTTTGCATGAGAATTGAGTATGGGCCATGACTGCTTTCTAAACTGAATAAGTAGATGGAAGATCAAGACAAGATTATTGCATGGGAAAAGGAAGAAGTAAGAAGAGATGATGGGGAAAGTGGAGACCACTGTTCTGAGCAATAGTAGTGCTTCAGTTTCAAGATCACTTATTTTATCATTACCTTTATCCACTTCTATCTAATGTGCACAAGTAATTCTTGATGTTTTTATAAAAGAACCCTACTGGCACAATAACACAGGAAGCAGAAAGATGGAAACAGTCATATTGTGTTGTTATATACATACTATTTTGAGACTATATTTTTTTGATTGTTGCTGTAACAAATGACCACAAATGCACTGGCTTAAAACCACACAAATTGATTATCTTACAGTTCTAGAGGTCAGAATTCTGAAATAGGCCTTGTGGGGCTAACCTCCAGGTGTCAGCAGGGCTGCATTCCCTTTTAGAGGCTCCAGGAAAATCTTCTCTTGCCTTTTCCAGCTCATAGGGGCTGGCTGCCTTGTCTCATGGCCCTGACCTTGAGTCTTTGTCAGATTACAATAGTGTGAGGGAAGGGTTCTTAGGCTTCCCTCTTCCCCATTTGAAACTCTTGTGATTTACTAGCCCTTCTTGGATAAGCGAAGATAACCTCCTTAAAGCCAGCTGATTGTTAATGTTTAGTCACTCCTTCATGACTGAGTCTTTGCCACCCCATGGACTTATCCCACAAGGCTCCTCTGTCCCTGCATTCTAGCTGATAAACAACCGTAACTCCATCTGCAACTTTAATTCTTTCTTGCTAAGTAAAGTAATCTAATCACAGGTTCTCAGGATCAGTACATGACATTTTTAGAAGCCCATTATTCTGTGACCCACCCCTGTCCTACACCACCACCCACCCGTAGGATCATAGCAAACTATTTCTATTTTTAGCTCTCAGATACTTTTACTCTAGTACTGTTTTCTACATAACATTAAAAACTTCCCCTTAACATTGATTGTGGCAATGGTATCTCAAAAACAAATGATGAATAAAGAATGAATCCCTAAAAAAAAAAAAAAAAAAAAAGAATGAATCCCTGATTCAAGAGAGGATTATATCCCAAACCTTATGTATGTATTAATGATGATGTTGTCAAATTAGATGTGGTGGTGAGTTTCAAAAAATCTAGAGAATTACTTTGAATATATACATTTGCTACATGAAATTAGTGTATTTTCAAAGAATAGCTTTTGTTTGATATGTCTCATTTAAATGACCCCCCCAAAAAAATTTTTTCTATAATTCTCTGGATACTAATAAAGTTTTTCTAAAATATTAATAGTCTGAATAATCTTAAGATTTTGGTAATAATCAACCCTAAAGTTTTACTGTCAGTAAAGTTTACTACTGTCAAATTAATTTTTGATATATATGTTAAATAAAATGTTAAAACTATTTTAAATATTATATATATATTTTACATTAGATTATTATATTGAAAAGCAGAGACATTACTTTGTCAACAAAGGTCTGTCTAGTCAAGGCTATGATTTTTCCAGTAGTCATGTATGGAAGTAAGAGTTGGACTATAAAGAAAGCTGAGCACTGAAAAATTGATGCTTTTGAACTGTGGTGTTAAAGAAGACTCTTGAGAGTCCCTTGGACTGCAAGGAGATCCAACCAGTCCATCCTAAAGGAGATCAGTCCTGGGTGTTCATTGGAAGGACTGATGCTGAAGCTGAAACTCCAAAACTTTGGCCACTTCATGCAAAGAGTTGACTCATTGGAAAAGACCCTGATGCTGGGAGGGATTGGGGGCAGGAGGAGAAGAGGACGACAGAGGATGAGATGGTTGGATGGCATCACTGACTTGATGGACATGGGTTTGAGTAAACTCCAGGAGTTGGTGATAGACAGGGAAGCCTGGTGTGCTGCGGTTCATGTGGTCACAAAGAGTCGGACACGTCTGAGCAACTGAACTGAACTGAAGCGAAGCTTTATTTACACTAAATTTGTGATAATTTTGAAAAGATATATTATTCTGAAAAAAACATTCATATGGTAATCAGAATACATGGATCCCCTTTTTCAATACCAGTGCATACTTCTAAATCAAGTCATTTAATTATAAAGACCTCTGTTTACTAAATCAGTTATGAAGACCTCAGCTTACTAAATCATAAAAGAAGACATTGAACTAGAATTGTGTTACAATCTAAGTACAATTCTGTGCTACTGAACAAAATTTTTCGAAGTATGACCGTGTCAATTTCAATGAAAATGTTCAGAAAAATTATCATTGTGGTTATCTCAGAGAATCAAAAAAATCATTATGTGTTAAAACCCCTGAAAGCTCTTAATGAAGTCACTATTTATCATCACTTAACCCAGAAACTACTCTCTTGACCCTTGGAATAAACACTGGGAATTGCTGATTTAGAAAACCATGTGTGTATGAGAGGCCCTCAGTCATGTCTTTACTTTACTTTACTTTACTTTACTTTACTTTATGACTACTGGATTCTTTATGACTCAATGAACTGTAGCCCACCAGGCTTCTCTGTCCATGGAATTCTCCAGGCATGAGTACTGAAGTGGGTTGCCATTCTCTTCTCCAGGGGATCTTCCGGACTCAGAAATCAAACTCAGGTCTCCCACATTGCAGATTCTATACCATCTGAGCCACCCAGGAAGCCCTAGAATACCGTAACACTATTTTAAATGATTGAATAAGTAGAGTATAGTCCATCTTTGTCCTTATGATATCACTATTACTCCCTTTCACTTCCACTATCATTATTTTGTCTACTGACCTCCCCACCCCACCAGGGTCCATTTCAACTTTCTCATTTTATTAATAGTAGCCCTCCTCTGATTCTGAATTGTGTCTGGTCACCCAGAGACTATATTTCCAGCTTCCTTTTTCCTAGAACTGTGAATATCTGAGGTATAACTTTGCTTTAAAGCTAGAAGGTTAGCCTGGATTGATGCTGGAAAAAATTTTGAGTCTCCTAGCTCAGAGAAAAAAGATATTATTACTCACACCGATAGCAGGATCAAGATTTTTTTTTGCTTAGTTTTGTTTTTTTAGAGATGCTATAACAAAGGACCACAGACTAGGTATCTTAAACAACAGAATTGCATTTTCTTACAGTTAAGTGTCTAGAAGACCAAGATCAATATGTCAGTGAGATGGGTTTCTTTTGAAGCATCTCTCCTTAGCTTGCAGTTGGACAAATTCTCCCTGTGTCTTCATGTGGTCTCTCTGAGTTTGTCTGTGTTCTAATCCTCTCTTTTTATAAGGATACCAGTCATACTGGGGGCTTCTCAGGTGGCACAGTGGTATAGAATTCACCTGCTAATGCAGGAGACTCAAGAGACATGGATTCAATCCCTGGATCGGGAAGATCCCCTGGAGGAGGAAATAGCAACCCACTCCAGTACTATTGCCTGGAAAATTCCAAGGACAGAAGAGCCTGGTGGGCTATAGTCCATGGAGTCCCAAAGAGTCAGACACAGACGTGACTGAGCAACTGAGCACAAATACACTAGTCACATTGGATGACTAGGGCACCCACCTTTGTGCTCCCATTTTAACATAATTCGTCCTTAAAAGCTTTATCTCCAAATACAGTAGAGGCACTGGTTAATGTTTCGAAAGATGAATTTGGGAGGGACACCATTCAGTCTGTAACAATCAAGTTTAAGAATTTTCTTGCTCCAGTTCCTACAAACAGCCATGAGAAGGGTCAGATGACATCTGTCCACAAAATGGGCTGTCCCATTTTCTGTCCCAGGCTGTCCACAGAAAAGGAGCCTGCAGCTTAGGAGAGCAGAACTTGTATAAAGGCAGGAAGCTCCTTACTTGTGTTCTGGAAAAGACTCTTCTTGTTCCTTCTGAAGCTGTTCTTTAAATCAGCATCCTTAAGAGACAGTCCTGAGAAAAGGCAGCTGGTAACATATACTGCTTGCAAGATGCTCAGAAACAAGAGTTCAGGAGAATCCCACACGAATATTCAACTCTAATTGAATTCCATTGACTCAACAAAAGCTGATACCAAACCCCCTAAATTTCTCTCATTTTGAAAAGTTAGAACTACTATCAATAGAACTCCAAGCAGCCCAGTGAGGCTACCTTGACCTCAACTCTGTTCTTAGGGTCCCAGACCTAACTCGCTGGAAAAATCCCATACTCTAATTTTCCCTTAGAAAGCCAGACAACTTTCTCCATAAGTTTCTGCATTGGGTATTGCACTTGGCCTGAGACATCAATCAGATAATGTTAGATTATTAGGTAACATTACTCATCAATCAGGAGTATTAAAGATTGCACAAACCTGGACTTAGCTGGCAAGGACCAAAGCTTGCACAATTCCATGCTCAAAACCACCATGACCAGTGAGTTGTGGCTGACATGAACTTCAAGACTGAGGTGGTGTCATTTCTGTTAAAGTTAGGTACAAATTCCATGTCATCTCTTCCAACTGGATGCCTGCCATCATAGGTAAAATTGGGATACAGGAAGGATGAGTCAGTTTCTTCTCTGGGATACTCCTGGAACATCTAAGAAAGGCCTCATTTTGGCAAGATCTCTGCCATCATCAATCACAGTGACCTCATCTTTTCTCTTCCAGAAAGCCATGTCTTTGTCACCGTCCTGTCATCTTCTCCAAAACAGTCAAGAACTCCGAAAGGGGCTGGGTTCAACTCTGCTTTCAGGGCAACAAGTGAGTCTGCCACAGCTCCACAGATGCTGGGAATGTGGAGTCTTAGCCACTAGACCACCAGGGAAGTCCTTGCATTTAATTTTCATAGTTGTCGGAGGCAGCAGGCTTTTTTATATTCAGTGTTAGTGGTTGTCAAAGAGTGGTCCCCAAACAGCAGCTGGTTAGAAATGCAAGTTCTCAATGCTTACCTCAGAACTACCACAGTAGAATGTCTGGGAATGAGAAGAGAGACTGACATCTGGAATTCAGTAATTCATCTGTGAATCTGACATAAGCTAAAGTTTGACAGCTACTGGGCTAAGATGTGTATGTGATATATAATAGGAGATAAATGGCATTTATTTATCTACTCTGATAAGTTCTGTGATGTTCTTGCAACTTCATTGGTCAACTGGTCCTAAAGTGTTTTCAAATTGAAGAAGAGGGATCAAAGTTATCATTACTGTCACATTCAAATCATTAGTTCCAGCTCAGCTCCAACTGTGCAGAAATATAAAAGTCTAAGTTATACATTTACCCTGTATAAGCTCAAAAAAGTTTTACTTTTTGGGGAAATTTGGAGGAATTTTAAATTAAAAAAAATTATTAACTTTGATTTGGGTTCAAAGATTCCTATACATATACTATTTTTGTAAATATACCGAGTAGCTGTAATGAATTAGCATCAACTGGTTTCCTGTCTAATGTATGCTTTTACATATATATCAAATTTCTCAGAAAACTATAAAGAAATGAATGCTTTTTTTTCAATTAAATTCACAGTGGGTGATTCTAAATTTGACCTTTTTAATGATTCTACAAATTTCATATATTGGATTGTCTTGTATTTATTGTAATCATTTTCCTTTCACTCTTGTCTTTAGCAAATTAATTTTTTTCAGAAGCTAATCTCAAACACTGTTGCTGGCAAGATTCTTTCTTTGGTTCAGTAGTTTGCTAGCTCAAAATATTAACAATAAGCCTAGGGAGTTCTTCTTAATCTCAAACAAAACAAACAAAAAAAGTGGTATGGAAAAAATAGACTGTTATGCTATGATAGTTGCTATGGATACTAAGCTCCTTCACAGTTTTGAACTGTGTGTAGGAGCATAAATACTTGCTATTTGATTAACTTGTGATTTTATTCAGAATTGCTGCAATTCACGTGCCATATATGTACTATCTCAGATTAATGTCAGTCACAGATAAGACAACTCTGAGAAGAAAACTCTCCCTCTCTGTTTCACAATTTATTTGGAAGAATGATTAGAAACACATCAAGAATATATGAAACTTTAAATAATAAATCCCATTCATGAAAACTTGCATAGCCAGCATAGTTTTTCCTTACTATTTTGAAGTGGGAAATAAAGAATAAGGTTAAAGAAATCTTAACAATATCCTTTTGCAAAATAGTTTGGATACAATAGTTTAAGTAAGAACTGTAAATAGCAGCATTCTTAGCAGAATTATTTATAGTACACAATCTTACCTTAAAAAAGTTTCATTTATGTTTCAATCATATTATCTTTCAATCATATTGCCATTGAGATATTTATAATTTTCTCTTTTCAGTTCCAGACAACATCTTTTTTATCCTTCATTTATTTAAAAAATACAATCAAATGTTCAGAGTTATATTTAACAACAATAGAACGCTCTGCATTTCACTATTTTAACCACCTAATGACAGATATAAATGAGTCATTACATTGATGTCTGACAGCTGTTTTCTATTGCTTCTGAGATCGTCCTGTCTTATATTAGAAACACCTGATTTCCATGACAGAGAGACACCTACCACCTAATAGATTTCGATCTTTAAAAACAGATTGATAACCAGCTTAAATCTCCTCCTCCATCTCTGCTCCATGCTAACTATAGATTACAGATACAGCTCACAGCTGTCCAGTTAAATGCTTACAATGGTCCTTCCTTACTTAATCACTTTAGTTATCACCTCCATCATTTTCAACCTCTTTTTTCTTCTTTAGCTCTGTAATATTCCAATCAATTTATGCCATTTTAGATCAAAACACATTATCTGTATACCTTAGCAAATCATGGTAGCTCTTGCTCATTTTGTGTTTAGGAAATTGCTAAATTAAAGAAACTTTTTTCTATTACTACCTTTTTACTTTTCTAAATGTATCCTTTAAAAGTGTATTTTTTAATTTTAAAAACTGAAATCTTTGCAGATGGATCTCAGAACTGAGGATATAGAAATAAGTAGCTTGGAAGAAAAATAAATTATTTAGACTACTTTTCTTTTTTTAGTATTAAATAATTTTATACATTACAAATATATTAAGTGAACATTTTAAAATAAGCTTTTCTCTTATTTTCACATATTTTAGTGGCACATAGAACATATAAGAAAGCAATACACTGAGTGTGGTATAACATTTAAATCATTTAAAGCTAGTTGTTTATGATTAATTTGAAGTACTATTTCAAACAAAAAAAGAAAAAAAATCTTCAGGCAAATAATTGTTTTTCTAACTTTTAAAGAAATCTGTATTTTTTTAATACAAATGTTTAGAAATAAACATTATGAGAATTGGAAGGGAATAAGATAATTTAGTGTTTTAAAATAACATCTTATAGCTAGAACATTAAAAAATATATAGCAAATTTTAAGAATAAACAAGCTTGCAAAATATTAGGTACAAGATCTGTATGCAAAATATTAGTCATATTTCCATAAATCAGCAACAAAATTTGGAACATGACATACAAAGGTACCATTTACAAGAGAACTGCAACTACTATGCGCCCAGAAGTAAATTTAACAAATGATGCCCAAGATCTCTACATAGCAAGCCACAACATGTTACTGAGAACAACTAAAGATTCTGTAAATAAGTGGATCACAACACGTTACAGCATGTTACCATAACATCCGGTCCCATCACTTCATGACAAATAGATGGGCAAACGGTGGAAACAGTGGCTGATTTTATATTTTTGGGCTCCAAAATCACTGCAGATGGTGATTGCAGCCATGGAATGAAAAGACGCTTACTTCTTGGAAGGAAAGTTATGACCAACTTAGACGGCATATTAAAAAGCAGAGACATTACTTTGTCAACAAAGGTCCATCTAATCAAGGCAATGGTTTTTCAAGTGGTCATGTATGGATGTGAGAGTTGGACTGTGAAGAAAGCTGAGTGCTGAAAAATTGATGCTTTTGAACTGTGGTGTTGGAGAAGACTCTTGAGAGTCCCTTGGACAGAAAGGAGATCCAACCAGTCCATCCTAAAGGAGATCAGTCTTGGGTGCTCATTGGACGGACTGATGGCCGAAGCTGAAACTCCAATACTTTGGCCACCTGATGCGAAGAGCTGACTCATTTGAAAAGACCCTGATGCTGGGAAAGATTGAAGGGAGAAGGAGAAGGGGACGACAGGATGAGATAGTTGGATGGCATCACCGACTCAATGGACATGAGTTTGGGTAGACTCCGGCAATTGGTGATGGACAGGGAGGCCTGGTGTGCTGCGGTTCATGGGGTCGCAAAGAGTCAGACATTACTGAGCGACTGAACTGAACTGAAATAAGTGGAGGAAAATAAAAGTTCAAAGATGTTGAAATATGTATGATTGTGGTTACATTGTAATGTATCAATTTGTATCAGGTGGCACACCAGTTCTTCAGAATTTTTTCCCTTATATGGTTTCCAGTTAGTATTGGCAATAGGAAGTATGCTGCATGAGACATAGGGGATAGAATTAAAGTTGCTACCATACATCTCTATCAGCTTCCCAGGTTACTCAATGGGAAAGAGCCTGCCTGCAAAGCAGGAAACACAGGGGTCGACTCAAAGGTTCAATCACCAAGACAGGGAGATCCCCCGGAGGAGGGCATGGCAACCCACTCCAGTGTTCTTGCTGGAGAATCTCACGGACAGAGGAGCCTGGCCAGCAACAGTCCACGGGATCACAGAGAGTTGAACACGGCTGAAGTGACTGAGCACATACATACATCTCTATGTATCTGTCAGTCTGCCTGTCTGTCTGTCTGTCTACCCATCTACTAAAGATCCATACAAGACTCCAGGCTCTATAGTAGTTCCTGCTCACCGTGGCTTATTTGCTCCATGAAACAGCACCCAGACTCACTGCTTTGAAGAAACTGCTTAAGCGATAAAGTCCAATTTTTCACCCCTATTATGGAGTGTCTGTGTTACAAATAGCCACACTCATAGGCAGGCTATAATAAAAAAAAATAATAAAGCAATTGATATTTCCTCTTGTTTTCTTATGATGCCTGTGTGTGTTGCTAAGGCACTTCGGTGGTGTCCAACTCTTTGCCACGCTATGGCCTGTAATTTTCTTATGATAACTACATTCACAGATAATATTCAACAAGGAAAATACATAGATGCAGTATACAGGGATCTCCGAAGGACTATTAAAAGGATAAGAGTGGAGAAGTTTTGCATTTCAGCGGGTTTTGGTTAAATTTTCACAAAGCAAAATATGCTGAAAATTAGATATAGTTTCCAAAGGTGAATATACAATACTGAGACTTTGCCACTTCAGCAGAGCAGATAATTAAACAATTGCATTAATTAAAGTTGCCAGCACAAAGAAACCTGATTACTACAGGTTATGAATATAGCAAAAACAAATTTAGTAAAAGTCATTTTTTAGAACAGCAATAACATCTTGGAATTTCTACCAAATCCTATGAAAATAATAAATTTTGCATTTAATGTATCTCATAATATCCCACTGCAAACTATGAGAAAGCATCTTTTTAGAAAATTATAAACCTATGATATTGGACAGATTTTTATTATGACAGTTTCCCTGATGACTCGGGCAGTCAAGAACCCGCCTGCAATGCAGGAGACCCAGGTTCAATCCCTGGGCTGAGAAGATCTCCTGAAGAAGGGAATGGATACCCACTTCTTTCAGTGTCCTTGCCTGAAGAATCCCATGGGCAGAGGAGCCTGGCGGGCTACAGTCCACGAGGTCACAAAGAGTCAGACATGACTGAGCAACTAACACCTTCAAAGTATGAAGAAACAGAATTTCCAAGTGCTTTCTCAAAGTTGTTTTCATATAATTAATTGTTCGGCCAGTATACACGTGGTGCCATTTGATGCATTCAACCAAAAACAAAGATTCTAGGTGACTATCTGCTAGTCACAGAAACTCTGCTAAATTCTCAGCCATTTTGGCTTTCCAAACGCCTTCAGAATTGTCATGGAAAGAAAGCTTCCTGTAAGATTTTAAGTTTTTGGACATTTCCTTTTCCAGGACTTAATGACAAAGTGAAAGTCGCTCAGTCATGTCCAACTCTTTGGGACGCCATGGACCACACAGTCCATGGAATTCTCCAGGCCAGAATACTGGAGTGGGTAGCCTATCCCTTCTCCAGTGGATCTTCCAGACCCAGGGACTGAACCAGGGTCTCCTGCATTGCAGGCGGATTCTTTACCAACTGAGCTATGAGGGAAGCCACTTGATGACAAATCTGAAGCAAAAACATGGCACCCTTCCATCTGAATCTTTCATATGGTTAGACATCTGCAATATCTCTCCATTTTCTTCACCCAAACAGCCTCAATTTTTCCTAAAATGTTAAAATATTCCATAACAGCATGTGGAAAAGCCTGAACAAACATTTTAGTCTACCCAATATTGCATTCAGGATCACTTTCACAATTAAGAAAAAGTACAATGAAGGAGGGAATGGCAAACCACTCCAGTATTCTGGCTGTGAGAACATCATAGACTGTAGAAAAATGCAAAAGTACTCCAGATAACATTAAATCCTAATTTCCATGTAAATTCCCCTCCATCCTTTATTTTTCTAAAAACCCAGAAACTTCAAAAAATGAACATTCTGGAGATGGGATAATCATGAATAAAGCAGTGCAAGGACTCGTAGACATGTTGAGTATGCTGGGATTCAGGATTCCACTTTTTCAGAGTAAACTTTTCCTATCTAATTCAGGAAACCATTTGTTCATTCACCTAACTGAAGTGTGAACACCCTTAAGGAGGGTCAAATCAGTAAAAGTGATAAAGATGCAATTTGATTTGTGGTGAGAAGAATTCAGTAAATTCTAATCCACATCAGCTACTGTAAAAAATTCCAGTTAGTCAGTGGAAATACACGTACACACACACACACACACACACACACACACACACACACACACACACGGGGCTTCCCTGGTGGCTCAGGCAGTAAAGAGCCTGCCTGCTAATACAGGAGACCTGGGTTCAATCCCTCGGTTGGGAAGATCCGCTAGAGAAGGGAATGGTAACCCACTTCTTCTTGCCTGGAGAATTCCACAGATAGAGGAACCTGGTGGGCTACAGTCCATGAGGTCTCAAAGAGTCAGACACAACTGAGCAACTAACACGTTCACTTTTCTTGTGTGTATATGTGTGTGTGTGTGTGTGTGTATTTGTGTGTATGTGTGTGTATATGTGTGTATATGTTTGTGTGTGTGTATGTGTGTGTACATGTGTGTATGTGTGTATATGTGTGTGTATGTGTGTGTATATATGTTTATGTGTGTATATATGTGTGTGTGTATGTGTGTGTATGTGTGTGTGTGTGTGTGTGTGTGTGTGTGTATCAGGCCACGTTAAGTCACTTCAGCAGTGTTCGACTCTGTGTGACGACATGAACTGTAACCTGCCAGGCTCCTCTGTCCATGGGGATTGTTCAGGCAGGAATACTGGAGTGGGTTGCCATGCCCTCCTCCAGATACGTGTATATATTTATACATACGTTTATGTATACATATATATATATGCAATAAAAAGAGGAACATCATATCTGTGAGGGTAACATAGCTAAAATTACTCAAATTTTGAAGGAATTTTATATTAAATAAGAATTAGAAGTCTGTATTGCCCTAGTCATAAAATAGCTGATGACTCTAGTTCTCAAGGGACTTGACATCTTCTAACCTTACCATGCTCATATTATAGTTGATCCAATTTTTCTTCTCAAAATCCATCAGCGAAGCAAGAATATTAGAAAACTAATGCCTTGTGAATGTTTATTATGTAAAGGCAGTTTATTTAAATTATCACAATCTTTATAGTACCCTGTGAGATTGGTATGAGCTCCAATTTTTATATGCAAACAAGCTCAAAAAAGTTCAGTGACTTATCAGTTTCAAATAAAGACATTATGGCTTACTGTATGTGTCTAACACTGCTCATCCCAACATCTTCCTTTTTATGACTTCACTTTTTCAATATCAAGGTCACTAGTATCATTTATATACTATTCCATAAATAAACCACTAAATAATGACTTTCTACTCAATTATTTGTCTCTGAGATGTCTAAAGTTTTAATATTTAAATCATTCTTATAAACAATTGCTAAGGAAATATTTGTCATTTTTTGAGCCAAGCAGTAGGTTAAAATATATTTTATTACATTTTAAGTATTTTATTATATTGTCATGTTATCTTTAATCACGTTTTTTACCACCACTGTACCATACAAGTAAATGTGTTTATTGAATCAAGAAGGGGCTTCCCAGGTGTCACTAGGGGTAAAGAACCCTCCCGCCAATACAGGAGACATAAGAGACACAGGTTTGATTCCTGGGTCGAGAAGATCCCCTGAAGGAGGGCATGGCAACCCACTATACTGTTCTTGCCTAGAGAATCTCATGGATAGAGAAACCTGGCGGGTACAGGGTCATGAAGAGTCAGATCAGGGAAAATAATATTGTCATTTAACATTTCCTAATTGCTGAAAGTCATACCACATTTAATTTTGCATTCAATATAAGAGAATAAGACTGGTAGAAAAAGATTTATAGGCTACCTCATAGTACAATGACTGATATCAAAGATAACACCAAAAATATTATATTAAGAAGACGATGAAAATTAATGCTCGCAGCAACTCCCTGAAGTAGATATCAATAATGCTGTTATAAGGGCTGAAAAACTTGTAGACTCATCAAAGAAGCATAATTAAAGATGATAAAGCTGAGATTTGCAGGTTTACCTTTAATATACCCTTCCACCTTTAAATTATGAGCTCCTTGAAGAGACCATAATTTACACTGTATTTTTTGCCCAATAATCAACACAATTCATAAAAGTAATGATAGTTTGCTGAATTTATCTTTTCACTCGTAGCATTATTTTCATAGAATTGATGGTATTACAATGATACAACATAAAACTAGATACAAAAAATCATAAAAATGATAGTGTAGCTATCCATTAGACTATTCAGTTTATTTTATAATTTACTGATATTTATTCAAGGAGCAGTGAATGTAACAGAGCTCATATTTTCAAGGACCTCACAGTCTAATGGAGAATAGATAATAAATCCAGTATCACATAGCACATACAATAATAGAGGACCACAGAGGAACAGAAGACATACAACGGGAGGCCAGGGGAGACCTTATAGAGGAGGTTGTCCTGAAAGTGAAGTGTAAATGAAAGCGGTTCAGTCTGTCTAGGGAAAGCAATGTGTTTCAGAAAAAAGAAGCAATGTGTACAAAGGCAGATTCGAGAACAATGGAGTATGTTTAAATATCTTCCTACAAAAACCAGGGACCAGAGAGGGTTTAAGAGATTATGCCACACTGTGAATATGGTGGGCTGCCTCTAAGATAACCCTGCTGGTGTTAATGCCTTTTCAACTCCCCACTCTTTACTGTGGTTGGAGCTTCCCAGGGGGCGTTAATGGTAAAGAACTGCCTGCCAATGCAGGAGACATTGGTTTGATCTCTGGGTCAGGAAGATCCCTGGAGGAGGAAACAGCAACATACTCCATTATTCTTGCCTGGGAGATTCCACGGACAGAGGAGGCTGGCAGGCTACAGTCCATGGGGTCACACAGCCGAACATGACTGAGCATACTCACACACACACACACACACACACACACATCCTTATTATGCTCAGACCTAGTGACTGTTTTCTAACAAGTAGAATGGCAGTGATAGCATGTCATTCCTGAGGTTGGGCTTCAAACATTCCCTAACTTCCACCTTGCTTCTCCTTTCTCATTCTTTCTCAGAGCCTTAATTCTCGGGGGGAAAGCTGCCACGTTGTGAGTAACCTTAACAAGGCCAAAACGGCAAGCAACTAAGGGAATCTACTCAAGAGCTGCTGAGGATCTGAGCTCTGCCGAAACCCCCAAACCAGTCAGACTTTAAGAGGATTCCAGGCCAAGGAAACCGGAATGCAATTTTGTCTGCCAGAGGCACCAGCTGAACCGTGACTGCATTCTTGACACAGAAGCTGGGAGCAGGTCTGCGGCTTTAATCTGCTACATGTTGGTGTAATATGCCATGCAGTAATAGATAACTATTGCGATTTAGATAGGGGCAGGTGATAATGACCCCATAGAGATCGTACTGGGGACACTGAAATTAAACGCAAAAGCAGCAGGATACAATAAAGATTTCAGAAAGAGTGGCTGGATGAGTCAATTTGTATTGAACAAACATTACTTAAATGTTAATGAGTATGAATAGAGGATATTCGCGCAGGGGTGTCAGATGGAAGAGCCTAATGAAAGAAGAACTGGTCTCAGCCAAGAGCAAAGAAGTTGAAGAGGAGGGCGCGGTGCTCAGCAATTCACAGGATGAAGATGCAGCACAACTTCGTAATCATCAGTTCAGGGGAGAAAAGCAAGGACGAAGAGTCTATGACGATGTCAAGGTTTCCAGCGGAAATGATTGGCGTGAGGTCGGGGCCACCATCAGTCCTGAGAAAGACCACCAAGAAGAGTACGCTTGGGTTGGATGGGGAAGGACAGAGGCAAAGAGTGAGTTCCACTGTAGACCAGTCAGACCGGCACCCTGGAGTCGAATCGTGAGTAAATGAAAGAATCTGAGGGACCAAAGAGAGGCGAGCATCACCGAGAACACTAATGTCTACAGGGTGGGAAGAAGACAAGGGTGAAGCAAAAGGATGGAGGGCGTGTGTGAAGGGAGCAAAAGGTCTCAGAGAGCCCGGTGTCCTAGACATCAGGAAGGGAAGAAAGCTGGAGAAGACGGGAAGAAAGTGCCAAACGCAGCCGTGAGAATAGCTGCACGATGCCTGGAAGACGGATGCAGAACACCAGGAGCATCTGGCCACCAAAGCCAGAGCATCTGATGGGCACGTTTTCACAACAGCGACAGCTATGCTTCCCACTGCTGTTCTGTCTTCCTGGTCCAGACCCAGTGCTTTGAGAGCTCATTAACACACGTGCCCCCTTGTGCACCAAGATGTGTGCTACCAGAAGGCTGTGTGCCATTAGTACAAGGACTGTATTCTAAATGTTATTCTCTTTATATCAGTGAGAAGAAACAGCCCTGTCACCAAGGCTTTCCCAAGCAGGTTGTCAATGAAATCTGATATTAGTGCTGGGTTGTAAGGTTGAGAGGAGGGACAGAAACTTCACTCTGGGAAAACTAGGGACTAACATTGCTATGACCTACTCGGTGATGAAAACACTCAGAATAGCAGAACACACCAATGTGGATCTTATTAATGCCTCTCTCAGACATTTTCCCTGCACCATTCTTCTAATTTATTAATAAAATAGAATACCTTCCCACTTGTTAATTAGAAAAATGCAATGAAAGGCATGCTGGTGCCTATTAGTGAAAAGTGAAAAACATTGAGAGTGTTAGTCACTCTGTCATGCTCGACTCTTTGCGACCCTGTGAACTGTAGCCCAGCAGGCTCCTCTAGTCCCGGAATTCTCCGGGCAAGAATACTAGAGTGGGTTGCCATTCCCTTCTCCAGGGAATCATCCCTTTTCAGGGATCGAACTGAGGTCTCCTGCGTTGCAGGCAGATTACCATCAGCCAAGCAAAAATTCTACTTGCAACGTAGACCACCGTTTTTCAAAGCAAGATAATTTCCTCCTCCCATTTAGTGATCCCAAGGTAAGGATAATAATGTTCCCTTTAGGCCTTTCTATTCTCTGTGTTGCCTGTTTTGTCTCTCCAGTTTTGTGAAATACTAAGGCATAGGAAAAGTTTGACAACTCACTCATGTGACCCAAGTAACAAGTTGCTATGTTTACCCTGGAGGTTGGAATAGGAGTTAAGACAGATGCCGGAACATATGGGCCTCAAGGCATGACCACCCTTGGGGTAGCATTTCATGGGTATTTGGTGTACCAACTGGCAAGTTAGATAGTTTTCCGTTTACGTTTATCCCAGGAGCATGAGTGCTTCAAAATCCATGAGGGGCTACAGTTGCCAAGTCCTGTGGTTCAGAGCCATAAGCTGTGCTCTGATCGTGGGGCTCATTGTGTTCCTACTTAATAAAAGGGAAAAACATTCCACTTTCCAGCAGGGAAGAAGCATATGATCAATGTGTTTTCCCTTGCAACTGAAGGCAAGATCTTTTACTTCTGCGATACCATATGGATCCAGATCTAATTTTAAGTAAAACCCTGTGAGTGAACAGTCCTAAAGTGAGAATTCTGAAACACATGCTCATTCCTCAAACGTTCTACAAAAGGAGGGTTATGATGGAAGTGAATGAAAAGTATCATATATATATAAGTCACTATTCCTGTATTTTATACTGGTGAAAGATGTTCAGGTTTTTATTCCTCTTTATTAAGTAAAACATATGCAACTTGAGGAGGGAGGATTGTGTACAATATGCAGGCAATTTTACATCCTCTGACATGCTGCTGTTTCCAGCTACTATTACCCAGCTAGGAAAATTATTTGTCCCATCCGCCCAGGACTTTGAAGATAAATGAGCAAGAGACTTGCTAGATATCCATGGCTATCCTTAGCTAAAGTCTTTATCTCTCAAGAGAGAGCTTGGGTTTTGTTTTGGTTTGGTTTGGTTTGGTTTTTGTTTTTTTTGGTTTGTTTTTAATATATTCTGATACCTTGGTCAAGACTTTTTTCTTTTTATGCCATTTTGTTTTTACATTACAATTTTTTTTTTTTTTTTTTTTTTTTTCAACTTTCATGGCTTTATTCCTAAAGTACTTTTAAACATCTGGTACATAAGTCATTTTAAATCAGGCTTTAGAGGTCAGTTAGACAAGACACATATCTGTCTACCGTTTAAAAATGTTATGCAAGAAAATTCACCTTTAAACAAATAATGATTATAAAATGGTATTTAACATTCAAATAATCTCTTTAGAAAGTCAAGAGCTTAAAAAAAAAAAAAGAAAGTCAAGAGCTTTTAACAGAATGAAATAACTTTTGATAAAAATGATCCAAGTGTTCAATGCACAAATTTAATATTTTCTCAAACAGCAGGATAAGGTGAACCCAAGGAATTCTAACATACCATAGTACAATGAAGAAACAATACTTTGAGAGTTATCTTTAGGTGAAGAAGTTTACATTACAATTTTTTAAATGAAACTTAAATTTATATTTTAATTGTAAATTCATGTAGACTTTATACATATATATTTAAATATTTATTTAGGCTGTACTGAATTTTTTTTTAATTAATAGAGTTTTATCGACAATTTAAACCTTATAGAGCTTTTTCTATAATGTCCTGGGTCTTAATTGTGGCATACAGGATCTAGGTCTTTGACCAAGGATCAAATTCAGGTCCCCTGCGTTGGGAGCTCAGAGTTTTTAGCCACTGAACCACCAGAGAAGTCCCATATATTTTTTAATGAATACTAGTAAACAAAACAAGCAATGCAAAACTTTTCACTTGTAATTAAAGTTCTATCTACACAGATGAGATTAGATCATTTTTAATAAAAAATGTAATTTTTTGAGAAGAGTTGGGTTCACAGCAATGCAGGAGACTTGGTTCAATCCCTGGGTCAGGGAGATCCCCTGGAGGAAGGCATGGCAACCCACTCCAGCATTCTTGCCTGAAAAATCCCATGGACAGAGGAGCCTGGCGGGCTGCAGTCTGTGGGGTCCCAGAGTAAGACGTGCCTGACCACCGACGCACACATAGGACACAGGAGAAGGTGGGCAGCTGGCCGGCTGGGTGGGTGCAGCTGCTTGGTGCAGAACTTCTGTGCTGTGAGGGAGGGTCATTTTCTTCCTGTGGCTTAAGACAGGCAAATATGGGGCAGTAAACATCTTTAGTGGAAAGATTTTATGCTCAAGGCATGAAGAACATAAAAACCAGTGGCTCCACGTTAGGTGAGGGTGGGAGAGATCACTTGTGAGGTAAACTTGATGTAAACAAATTCCCTTTAAAAAAATGACATTCAGTAACAGAAAAAATGGAGTTGGGTATTTCTATATCCCCTGTCCAAACACCATCTTAATCTTACCTTTTCAATTTTGACTTTTTTGACCTTTTCAAAAGTCAGAATTTTTGTGAAGCTTCTTATTTATTATTGCTCCTTTTAAATCTGTTTTAATAATTGGTCATTCTCATTGCTACTTAACTTTTTTGATAGGTGGCAATAAATGCACAAGTATTTTCAATGAAATTGCAATTCATATTTATATAGCAAGTTAAATTAAACCTTGATCTAGTCAAACAAATTTATCCTGTCAAATCTAGTCACTAAATTACTTGAAATAAATATAGTATCCTCAAAGTTGTGAGAAGTATATATACAACATATCTGAAGTGGTTGTGTCACATAATAGTGTGTTACTGGAAATGATTATGTAATCTATGATTTTGTTCCAACGTAGAAGTGCTAAAATTTAGGTAAAAAGAGAATGTCCCTATGGACGGCATTTGCCTGTTGGAGTCCATTTTAAATAGTTTACTGACCCATAAAACACTGCTACTGGCTGAATTTAGTGATGTAAAATTCTGTTTAGTGAGATTTACTGAGCTTTTTGTTATAGGTAATTCAGTACTGGAAATATTATTTTATAACATTAAACCTTGTTGATGGAGAGAAAGTACTTTATTAGTTAGGAGTTTTACACATTGTAGTGAGGAAACACACACTATAATTCAGATCATACCTTTTTAAAATTTCCTCTGTTTTCAAGCTGAAACATAAATGACATTCTTTGCATAAATGTTGACATCACATCTATCTTTAAAAGGGTACTTTGGGAAACAGATCATGTTTAATATATGTATATAAATTAATGCAGGAGAACCATATACATTAATAATCATACTTTATCACAAATACACTTGTGCATATCTTTATTAAAGTATTTCTTATAAAGAAGATATATGTGTGCTCAGACTCTCTGTGGCCCCGTGGACTGTAGCCTGGCAGGCTCCTCTGTCCGTGAGATTTTTCAGGCAAGAATACTGGAATGGGGTGCCATTTCCTACTCCAGAGGATCCTTCCAACCCAGGGATCAAATCCACATCTCTTGCGTCTCCTGAATTGGCAGGTGGATTCTTTACCACTAGTGCACCTGAAAAGCCCATAAAGATATAGCGTGTGCTATGCACTACGGAGCTTCCCAGGAGGCGCTAGTGGTAAAGAGGCTGCCTACCAAAGCAGGAGATTTAAGAGAGAGATGCAGGTTCGATCCCTGGGCCAGAAAAATTCCCTGGAGGAAGGCATGGCAACCCACTCCAGTTTTCTTGCCTAGAAATCCTGTGGACAGATTTGACCACAGGAGTCCAGTGGTCAATGGTCCAAAAGGTCGCAAACAGTCAAGATATGACTGAAGTGACTTAGCAGGCACGAGCATGTGCTATTAGAAATGTCAACGTATACATTCATTTTCTCTTACTATATGTATACCCTGGCATTCACCCACGTGGTTATAAGTGTTGTTGAATACAGACACTTACCTTAAGTTTAGGAAAGGAGTGAAGTTGTAGGTTACTGCTCCTAAGTGTTTTACATGTGACACTTGAGTCCCACCAGAGTCTTTGATCTATTGCCTCTATAGTGCAAAATATGACATAGTAAATATTCAACTGCCTAAGATGAGGTAAATGTCTATCCACTTAGCGAGGTCACTAATTCACTAACTCAAGCAAGTACATTTTATTCTAGATTACCCTGTATAGACAGGTTTCACATTTATTAAACTAGAGTTTAGACCACAGATGTTCTTTGCAGACTACCATTTTATAACTCAGAATCACTCCATGTAACTCTAGTTTTGTGAAGCAAGATTAGACTTGGCAACTAACGAGAACACAGATTTCGAATGCCATGTGCACTGTGCGGTTAAATTATTGCACATGCCTTTGGGCCAGGTGGCACGATCCACATGCTTTGTCCTTTGGCCCCTGTGTACTTCTTCCTCTTGTTAGCACTATGCAGAAATGCCCTATTCAACCTTTAACCTAAACATCAAGAACTTTGAGGAATGGAATTATGATTGCAGATTGACAGAAATGTTTTGTTAAATATATTTGGCAACACTTCAGAAAATTTATACAGAAATTTGTACTTGAATTTGTGCACATTTCTGAGTTTTTCTTTCCAGAATTGCTCCAATCAAATCATGTTTATTAAGCAAACAGTACCCCCTCAGGATGATAGTATAGACTTTAAAGGAGTCTTATTATTTAAGTCCACTTCTTTGATGAGATTCTAACTGATCTGCAAACAAAAGTAAAACCCATGGCAATAAGTGTTACTGAAAGCAGTACATAGATGAGTTCTAGCCTGTGCCACAACATTATTGGTGGTGGAAATTTTAGAGAAACATAAGAACAATGAAAGAGGGAGATGAGAAATGTATATGGATTGAGAAATTATAGAATAGAAGTTAAATACATGGACTTGGATCATAAAGTCTGGGCTATAATTCTAGCTAAAATACTTAACAAGATATGTGACCTTGAACAAGTTAATTAAAATGGCTAAATCTCAGTAGATTTTCATCTCAAAAAAATGGAAAAGTAAAATTACTAACTCATAGGGTTTTGATAAAGTTAAATGAGGTAACAGTAATTAACAATTACAAAACATCACTTCCAATCACTCTTCAAAATATTTACATTTATTAGCTCATTGAATCTTCCCAACAATCCTATCAGATAGATACTATCATTCCATCCCTTACTAAATAAACAACAGAGATACAGAAAGTATAAATAACTAGCCTAAGGACACAGCTATTAAAGGAGGAGCTGAAATTCTGACTCCAGAGTTTGCACCCTTGGTAAGGCTTTAACATTTATAACCGCTTATTTAGTCTATGAGATCTGATGTGTGCACAAAATTGTAACCATACCTTAAACCAATTTTTTTCAAAAGCTAGTCATTTTTCTTGTAGATTTCTGCCCACATAAATTATATTTTTGAGAAATTAGGTTGCAGATGATACCCATCACAATCACAAAGAAGTCAACCATATTGGTAATCCATGACAAAGTCTATAATGATTTGATTGCTTTGCTGCTTCAATTTGAGTGTATGTATAGGTATATGGATGATAACCAACCAAAGAAAATCATTCATGAGTCTTATATTTAAGCAGTTGTCTACTCACAATGAAGTAACATTTTGTTGAAACATTGCAAGAGTAGAAAATAAATTGCAGAGTCACAATTGATAGATTCAAAAGGGCATATTCCTATATGGGTTGTTGTTTAGTCACTCAGTCATGTCTGACTCTTTTGTGACCCCATGGACTGTAGCCTACCAGGCTCCTTTGTCCATAGGATTTCCTAGGCAAGAATACTGGAGTGGATTGCCATTTCCATATATGGGTTGAGTTCGTTCTTAAAAACATGGTAATCAACAACATTTGCTTGTCAGCAAAGTACAGGAGGAAACTGACTAAGAGTTTTAATATTCTCTATACTTGTTATTCATACTATCCCTGACAAAACTACTTTTCTCTCCATTTCCTAACACAGAAAAAGGGAAAATGTTCTACTGCCTTTGTATTTTAAGTAGTTTGCTACTTAACATCTTTATTTCAAGAGAGGGGAAATAATGATTGATTATGCCGATCATGTAAGTCTATTTACTTAAGTGAGAAATATAAAGTTGCCTCAGTCTTCTTATTTACTTCTTGTTTACTCTGGAAATTGAGTAGCATTATATTGAGGAAGCATGCACTTATATATAATTTTCTACATGACAGATTACTTACAGATGCATCACAACTTCTGAAGGACCGGTTTATTTCTAACATAAACTGTAAAAGCTAAACTGCTCAGAAATGCAGATATCACTCTGAAAAAGTCAGATCTCAGCCTCAATCATAGTAAATTGGATTCTCTGAAGAATGTAAAAAATCTATAATTTTTGGAATACTAACTGGATATTCATAGAGAAGACTTGGAGCAATATGAAACACCACGATAATAGAATTGCTGTCTCAAGAAATCTGAAATTAATAGCACAGAGAAGTGGCTTTAAAAATGTATTATTAATAGAGAAGCGCCACTTCTCAAATGCTTTTTTTTCAGTTACTCTTGCATTATAGAGAAATAGAGACTTAATAATGTATAGCTTAATAATGCCTTGTAATTGGACATTTTCACATTTACCAACATCAGAGTTGCAAAGTCCAGAATATTATCCCTGAAGGAGGTATCAAATGATCTTTAAATACACAAACATCTCAAAGTGTAATGTATTTTACTCCAAAGGTAAATACAAAGGTGTTGAGAGCACCCCCAAGGGGGCACCACGTGAATGTGAAACTGAAGACCTCCCCACCCTCAAGGTCATCAAGACGTGGTGACTCTTCCCCAGCTTCACTCGCATGTAGGGAGAAAGCACCTGTGTATGGCCAAAAGAAAGAGATGACAGCACGCAATCCTCCAGTTAATTTCGGAAGCTGTTTCTGTTCCCACCTTCCATCACATCCATTGCTATTTGTGAAATGGGTTCTGAGTGATAATAGCAAGTCTAGTTGACATCATCATAGGTGGCAGCCTCAGATGTGACAAATACCATCAAATAGCAAAAGAACACATGTGGGGAGTGCTCAGCAAAGACTCTGTAGGACAGATTTTATAGCAGCTTTGACAACTGGAAATTAAATCTTTCTCAACATGTTGATGGAACTAGTACTTCCTTTTTACAGGTTGGATCACGATAATTACCAAGTAAAAACTCAAGTAGTTGAAACTTCCATAGCAATCCAATGGTTAAGACTTCCCTTCCCAATGCAGCGGGAGTGGATTTAATTCCTGGTTGGAGAACTAGAATCCCACAATAGTTCATGGCCAAAAAAACAGAAGCATAAAACAGAAGCAAAATTATAACAAATTTAATAAACATTTTTTAAATGGTCTACATCTTAAAAAAATTTAAAAAGCCAAGTAGCAAGCTCAATTAACCATTTCTTGGGTATGCAAATTGAACGTGTAGACATGTATATTTAAATCTTGATTTCGAGCATTGCTCGTACACATGAAAGAAATTTCAAGATAAAACAGTATTTATCATATTTAGGAAGAATTTTTTCCAGACCCATATCTGAATAACATTGTTTAAACAGGAGTCCCAGCCCCCAGGCCATGGACAAATACCGGGCCACACAGCAGGAGGTGAGTGACCAGCGACTGCGGGAAGCTTCATCTGTATTTACAGGCATTCCCCATCACTCTCCCATCACCCCCAGAGGGAACCTTCTAGATCCAGAAAAACAAGCTCAGGGCTGCCACTGATCCTGCATTGTGGTAAGCTATATAATTATTTGGTGAGTTGTAATGATAACAGAAACAGAAACAGTACACAATAAATTTAATGCACTTGAATCATCCTAAAACCAACTCCCCCAGCCTCGGTCCATGAAATAATTGTCTTTCAAGAAACCCGAACCTGGTGCCCAAAAGTTTGGAGGTCACCATTTTAAACAATTGTTTAGACTCTACATTGCAAACAGATTGCAATGAATGCACTCAATTGGCTATGAATCATGAAATACTAGTTATAATCATTTCTATATCCTACTTAGTTTATGCACTTTGTAAGGACCATAAATGCACCGTGGGGTGTTCATTCTATATCGAGTAAGAATATGTAATTACTCTTCTATAATTTTGACTTACATGTGAAGTGTTTACATTACATATAAAGTAACATAAAGTGCATTTTAAATTTTTTCACCTGAGTATAAATTTGAGAAAAAAATAATCACTCATATGTAATTTGCATCTCACTTTTTATTTGCTCTTAGGTAAAGTAAATAAATAAAATATAGTAGTGTGTGTGTGTGTGTGTGTGTGTGTGTGTGTGTGTGTGTGTGTGTGTGTGCTCAGTCGTGTCTAAGACTCTTTGCAACCCACAGCCCGCCAGGCTCCTCTGTCTGTGGAATTTTCCAGGCCAGAATACTGGAGTGGGGTGTCATTTCCTTCTCCAGGTGATCTTCCTGACCTAAGGATCAAACCCATATCTCTTGCGTCTCCTGCATTGGTAGGAGAATCTTTACCACTGTACCACCTGAGAAATCTGTAACAGTCTACAAATGTGCAAATAAATCCTCAACTATTTTGGAAAAAAAATAAAGAATGCTAATCAATATGAGCAAAACATCAATATGAGCAAATCAAATAGAAAAAGCCACCACAAGTTACAGAAGTAAGAACGTTTATGTACAAGGACCAGAGACTGAAGGAAATTTAAGTGGGGTCATGACTGGGAGAGCTGCCAAGTGAAAACCTGTGGAGCCCCTGGATCACCTGGAGAGTGGCCTGGCGGCCCGGGACATAACACAGCCCTGGGCTCTCACAGCCCCTGGGTTACTGGATAATCTCCTCTGCAAACACCTCGGGTCTGAGCACCAACGCGCTTTCTGTTTGACTTACTGATAAAGAGACAGATTATTAACAAGAGCACAGATTTTAGCGGTTCTATAAAAGGAGAGGAATTAAATTAAGGTGAAGATAAGCAGGTTGGGCCCGAAATAGGTTCCCCCGCCCCCACCAGGTATTTGAAGTGAGTGGAAAAGTCCTCTTCTCACAGTGACGACCTGACCTACTTCCTCACTCATCGCAGCTGTCTGGGCGTCATTCACAGGAGTGCTCAGATCAGAGCTGGGGCTGAATCACCATTCCAGGGATGCAATTTCCAGGAGATTTGTCTCTTTTTCTGAAGCTTACCTCTCTGGACATTGTAATAGACAATAATTTGCAGTTTTCTAAAGGGTGCTTATGGGTGACTGTTTCATGTCATTATTCAAGACAGACATTTCTGTCAGTGTGTTTCATCAATTACAGAACACATTCGAGGTTTTCACCATTCAAGTTAAAACAACAGGAGATCAAAATCATCATAAGCATCTGCTTTTTTTCCTCTAGTGATCAATACTTGTCTCTGTTTAATCGCTAAGTAGTGTCCATCTCTTTTGCGACCCCATGGACTATAGCCTGCCCGGCTCCTTTCTCCATAGGGTTTATTGGAGTGGGTTGCCATTCCTTTCTCCTGGGGATCTTCCCGACCCAGGAATCAAACTTGTATCTCCTGCAGTGCAGTCATATTCTTTACCACTGAGCTACCTGGGAAGACCAGTGATCAATATTAGAAATTCTTAATTCAACAATAGGTTTTTGAGAGTGTAAGACATGTAATGTGTTATCACAATTGTCAAATATAGCTTGAGTGTCATTCCAACATAAAAAAAAATGTTAGAGAAAGAAAACTTTGAATTAAAAAAAGACATAGCCCTTATGAATATATGCCTGTGTATATAAACAGTGGAAACTGTGACAAAATTTATTTTGGGGGGCTCCAAATTACTGCAGATGGTGACTGCAGCCATGAAATTAAAAGACACTTGCTCCTTGGAAGTAAAGCTTTGACCAACCTAGACAGCATATTAAAAAACAGAGACATTACTATGCCAACAAAGGTCCATCTAGTCAAAGCTATGGCTTTTCCAGTAGTCACGTATGGATGTGAGAGTTGGACTATAAAGAAAGCTGAGTGCTGAAGAACTGATGCTCTTGAACTGTGGTGTTGGAGAAGACTCTTGAGAGTCCCTTGGACAGCAAGGAGATCCAACCAGTCCATCCTAAAGGAAATCAGTCCTGAATATTCATTGGAAAGACTGATGCTGAAGCTGAAACTCCAATACTTTGGCCACCTGATGCAAAGAACTGACTCATTGGAAAAGACCCTGATGCTGGGAAAGATTGAAGGTGGGAGGAGAAGGGGATGACAGAGGATGAGATGGTTGGATGGCATCACCGATGCGATGGACATGAGTTTGAGTAAACTCCAGGAGTTGGTGATGGACAGGGAGGCCTGGCGTGTTGCAGTCCATGGGGTTGCAAAGAGTCAGACATGACTGAATGACTGAACTGAACTGATACATATATATATATGTATATGTATATATATATATATATATCTGCAATAACAAAAAACAAAACAAATAGCTAATAATAATAATAACAAAACCCCAAGTGTTTTATAACACCTCATGATAACCACTGTAGATCAAAACAGACTCCCATATCATATAAACTTTATTTTTGTCACATCTCAATTATTCATATGCTACGAGGTCATGGAAAACATGAAGAAATCTGATAGATAATAGATAAAATAGGATAGTTTGAAAAGATATGTACTGCATGACGTACATGGGGACTTTATTACCTTCTCAATTTTTCTATAAATCTAAAATGGTTTATAAAAAGCATGCAGATGAGGAAGAGATGATCTCTGTTCTCTGGCAGCTCACAGTCAAAAGAGCAGACACCTGGCCAAGAAACTGCAGTCAGGTGTGGTAAGTTTTGTAATAAAAGGAAGCATGGGGTATACGAGAGTTCAGTGGAGATGCATAGAATAACAGCCTACAGACCTGAGGAAGCTTGGAGGAGAGAATGATTCCAAAATAAATGTTAGAGAATCAAGGAAAAGAGGAAATGAAAAAATGCAAAAAGCCATGGAGTCTAACCTTAAATGGTTAGCTTCCTTGATCACCAGGCTTAGGAGCAAATTCCCTAGACTTTTACTGTCATCCCAGCTTTGATTGAAAGTTTCCTTCCGTGCTTTAACCCCTCTCTGACTCTGTCACCATTAGCTCTCTGCTCCTGTCCAACGTGGGTACATCCATCTCTGCAGCAAGTCTCGTGCTGTCTGGCCTCCTCTGTATGTGTTGTCCCTTTAGGGACGGTGAACGCATTTTTGCCTCCTTCAATGGTTCTGCAGCCTGTCTCCCTAACCTTGGAAAACTCCCAAGCCTTTTCAGAAGTTTCCAACCTTTTCCAAACTCAAAACACTTTTACCACACTCTGAATTTCATTTGAATCATTCTTCAATAATTTTTCTTAAAATATTTCATTTTGGGATTATTTGCATTTTCACATACTTATATATTTTTCATCAGTTATAGTCCAGAATTTGGAGAATTCTTGAAATTCTTTGTTTTAGAATTCTAAGACTCCATGGATACCATCTTTCTATCATTTAAGAGAAGGACACAATAAGAACTCATATTGATTGATTGCCAATGTATCTTTGTTTTAGAATTATAAGACTTCATGGATACCATCTTTCTATCATTTAAGAAAAGGACACAATAGGAACTCACATTTACTGATCGCCAATGTATCAGGAACTCCACAAGGCATGTAAAATATGTTAACTTTTCAAATCCTCCCAAAAGCCATTTTCTGTGAGATATAGCTATTGAGGGGTGCTGATAGGCGACAGCCCATGGGGTCACAACAAGTTGGACATGACTGAAGCAATTTAGCAGGCACGCACGCAACTGTAAAACCTTTCCAGACACATAGTCCAAATCCTGAGTATGGACTCCAACTAGCAACAAAGCCCAGACTATCTCTGCTCTGGCTTCTACTACCTCCTGTGTGCAAGCGCAGGAATGGAGACCCATACAAACGAGTGTATTTCACAACAGCATAAAGCTGTTTAGCCTCAAAGCCAGACTGCCTCTCCCTTCTGTCTAGCGGCCACACTCCTTACTAGACATACCACCAGAGGCAATTTTTCAGTGCCCTGGTTCACCAGTTTCCTCAACCTTAAAATAGGGCTTAAAATAGCACCCACCTCCTAAGGATACTCTACAGAATGAATGAGATGCTGGAAGTGAAGCCAGACACATAGCAAACTCTATTGCTGTCGTTGTTACCATCACTGTTCCAGATGTCACGCTCTTTCCTTTTTCCGTGTCTGTTCTCTCTGTGGCATAGAAAACATTCAGTAGCTATTTATTTGTTTTATGGTTTCAGCTTTTACTTCTGTGACAGTCCTCTCATTTTCCAGAATACAAAAAAAAAAAAAAAAAAAAGGAATAGCATTTGACTCCAGTTCAAGAACTTGACAGTTTAGTCAACACCTAAGTGCTGAGAGAAAGAGAAGGATGTAGTTAAGGCTGTCAGGAAAATACGGGGATTGTCACAGCTCGGGCAGGTAGTGACAGGGGCAGAGTTGGTGCCTGTAACACTTCTCCCCTTTCCAAACATCTCAGGGCACTAAGAAAAGGAACTCTGACATCGAGAGCGTGCTGAGAAGAGATACGATTTCAAAGGAAGCAATAAAATGTGTAATAGATGTTCATAATTAGAGAGACTGCTTGCTTCTTGTCTCAGGTTTAATAGCTTCTCAAAGACTGTGAATAAGTTAAGAGAGTCTTTAATATTCCTCTGAAATATGAACCCACGTACTACCTTGTGTTACATAATTAAAAATGTCTTTGATCTGACAGGCTTAGATTTATCCTAGCAAATTATGCGATGAACAGCTCATCTTGAGGATTTATTCATCATGCAAACAAGTGAAGGCCATCAATGCCAACTTTTGGGTGAGGTTCAGCATGGAGGGAAAACTGAAGCTTCATTCATTTCAAATACTGTCAAGTGTTATCCAAGAGGAAAGGCTGATTGGCATCCCCAGGGTTATCTTAATTCTGTTCACATGAGAACTGTAAATACAACTCAACAGATGACAGAGTGAAAAAACATAGCCAAAGACTCAATAGACCCATGATGCAGGAAGGGAGGACTTGCCAGAGACATCACTTGACTTTGTCATTACCTCATGCTAATCTGAATTCAGGTCACTATTGTTTCCCCCCAAAAAGATGGAATACTCTTCAAAATAGAAAAGTACTTCGTAGCAGAGAGTGAACAATAAATGCGTGCATCTGTGTGATCATCTAGTGTGCAGAAAGTGGCCCACCTTCAGTTCCGGGTCTTAACAATGCTCAGGGTCAAGAGGTTTCACTTGTGTAGGTGGGGAGACCCCAAAACTTATCCTGAGACTTGAGTCAACTTTCTCTCCACCCAAGATATACAGGAGCTTTTAAAAAAGCTTTTGTTCTCTACGCCTTTATATATGGTGATCAAAATTGAGATAGCTATCAAAGGCTTGATCTCAGTGAATCCATGGTAATTCCATGAATTATACTACAGCTAAATCATGTAATTGTCTAGGATAATAAAGCAATAATAAAACTGTGTGAATCACGAGGCAGTCCTGGCACAGTTAGATTATATAACTTTGCTGCAAATACTAACAATATTATAGGGGCAAAGAATGAGGCGTGACTGGGTGACAGAGCATGCACGCATTATAAAGCTGCAAACACTTTAGAAATAAGGACTGCTATAAATATCTTTGTTGTACTTTTTATTCTTTGAGTGGGTCATGCCCATAGCATAGCAGGTAAGTTTCTGTCTGACCATTTATATGGGCTTATTAAAACAAGGTGGATGTTAGCAGAAATGTATATGAATCAATTAGAGTAATAAAGATTTGTTGGGAAGGCTAGATTTTTATTTTGGATAATAAAAACTATGTTATTAATACTGAAAGAAGATACTATCACATCATTATCATTACAAATAGTTCATTGGAAATGGTAGGGTGGTACCTGTAATTTATATTAATGTGTAACACTGGTGACGTGTCCTCCTATGAAGTCATGCTGACTTAAAAATGAAACTAAAAAACAAATTAGCACCATTAGTTGAAAGACATGGAGATGCCAGGGATTGAACCTGGGGCCTCATGCATGCGAAGCATATGCTCTGCCACTGAGCTACATCCCCAGCCCTGGAAGAAGGCTGCCAGGCTGAAGAATCAGTGCATTGACTTCTCTTAGACAATCTCTCCAGGGAACACAAGAGCCCTGGATTCTCACAGTTTCAAATTCCTATCACAGAGCATTCTGAAGCATTCCTGGTGGACCTATAAATTTTGTACCTTCAGTGCAGAATGTCTTGCTACTTTATGGCTCACCACCATGCTAGTTTCCTCAGCCTTATTTATAGAGATGACGAAACACCATCTCCCTTCAGAATTTATCTTATTCATGCAGTTTCCTACTCATAGATGCAAGAAAATATTTTAGTTATATTCCATAATTTCCCCATTACTTTTATTGCTATTGTTGTTGTTGTTTAGTTGCTAAGTCAAGTCTGACTTTTTACAACCCCATGGACTGAAGCTCACCAGGCTTCTATGTCCATGGGACTTCCCAAGCTAGAATACTGGAGTGAGTTGTCATTTCTTTCTCCAAGGGATTTTCCCGACCCAGGAATCAAACCCATGTCTCCTGCCTTGGCAGGCTGATTCTTTACCACTGAGCCACCTGCGAAGCCCATAGGAAATGAAAAAAGAAAAAAATTTCTGCTCTCCTCCTACAAGTTCGTGACTGGGTACTGCAAATAAGGCTGACAAGGGTCAGATTAACAGGAGGAAATCAAAGTTTATTAGCATGGGCACTGGGTTTACATAAGGAAGAAACCCAGTGATGAGGAGCTCAGAGGGCTGGTTAGAACCTGGGACTGTATAGCACCTTAATGGGAACAACATATTTGTAAAAGACGCAGGTAAAGAGGTGCAGACTATGGGCAGGTAAATATATGGAGGAGACTAACGGGAGATGAGGAGCATGGAGTAAGGCCTGTTTGTGTAGACTGCTCACCAGTTGTTCCACTGGAGAACTGTAATCTCCATTCCAGTACAGTGGGGGCTGCCTGGGGTCGCTCTACACGGGGAATTTAGGGTCTGCTTCCAGGCAGATAGGGAGTGGGGAAGAGAATTATCCTCTGTCTACTTTTCCTCTATCGTCTTTGACTCAGAGTAATCATTACACCGGAATGGCATAGCTGGGGTAGAATATTCTAAACCACTTTCATTTCTTTCCTGAGGTGAAGGTGGGAATAGGGGGTTTTGTTATGGGGGAAGTAGCAAAGAAGTAAACAAAGAAGCAGGTTACTTGTTGCCGTGACAGCTCTCTCCTCGGGACAGGGAACAGTCATTCTACTGCTCACCAATAGACCTCCCAGCGCGCCTGGGTTCGTGGCCCTGTAGTGGTCAGAAGAACCAACACTGCTTTTCTCAGAAACACATTAAGTTCAAGACATAGAGAGCTGCCAGCACTGGATTTTTGCTCGCTGTGATGATCAAGATGAAATTGCTATTTGATGAATAACGTTTTCACTATAAAAGGACAAAAAAATACTAGAAGTAAACCGGAAAGTGGCTCTTCAGTTTCATCTACTTGGTGACCAGAACCCATAATGCTGAACACAGCATATCCTTGATCTGACTACTCATGCAGGACCTTCTAAATATTTAATGAGCTCATCACAGCCTTACAGAAAATCTAATTTCCTAGTTATCACCAACAGCATGTTCTGACTCTGACACTCTCTTCCCCACGAAGCTGCAAACTTTAAAAGCACACCCTTGCCCTCTCTTAACAACATTGGTTGTTCTTGGCTAAGATACTAAGAACAATAAAATCAACCCAATGATATATGATATAATAATATTAATGAAACTAATAAAATTCAAGTTCCAAAATAATTCAGAATTACCAAGGAAAAAAAATCACCTCTTTTTTAGCTCTGGTTCCAATGAAATGATAGCTTTGGAAAGCCTAATATTATCTTTTCTATAATCTTAAATATTTAATTTGGGAAATATATGCTAATATTCATTTTGAAAAAATGAAAGTATAAATAATTTAAATTTTGATCATAATATCCAAAATATAGGTAATTCCTCTTGAGCAAGTAGTAAATTACATTGCCACTGGAGCTTTTAAATCTTTTACTTTAATAATGTTGGGTCCTCACACATCAGTGAAAACAAAGGTGGTAAAAAACAGATGTCAGTGAGATGTAAATTATTAATCTATATCCAGAGCTCAGGCCTATATTATACTTTAAGATACACTACTCCAGTGACTGGGTCTTCCCCAGGTGGCTCAGTGGTAAAGAATCCGCCTGCCAAGACAGGAGACATGGGTTCAATCCCTGAGTCAGGAAGAGCCCCTGGAGAAAGAAATGACAACCTACTCCAGAATTCTTGCTTGGAAAATCCCATGCACAGAGGACCCTGACAGGCTATAGTCCATGATGTCGCAAAGAGTCAGACATGACTTGGCAACTTAACTACAGGCACATGGTGAACCACAATATAAATTCCCTAATTAATTTAACATTAAGAAAACTGAGTGCCGAAGAATTGATGCTTTTCAACTGTGGTGTTGGAGAAGACTCTTGAGAGTCCCTTGGACAACAAAGAGATCCAACCAGCCCATCCTAAAGGAAATCATTCCTGAATATTCATTGGAAGGACTGATGCTGAAGCTGAACCTCCAATACTTTGGCCACCTGATGCGAATAACTGACTCATTTGGAAAGACCCTGATGCTGGGAAAGATTGAAGGCAGGAGGAGAAGGGGATGACAGAGGATGAGATGGTGGGATGGCATCACCAACTCAATGAACATGAGTTTGAGTTAACTCCAGGAGCTGGTGATGGACAGGGAGGCCTGGTGTGCTGCAGTCCATGGGGTCACAAAGAGTTGGACATGACTGAGCGACTGAACTGAACTGAAGTCTTATTTGATATATTTATTTGTTTGTTTATGTAAAGGTGCTACTTCTCCAAATGGAGTTGCTTTAGAAGTATTGTTCTATTTTTGGAAATATAAACTCCCAAAGGAAGCCTTAGAAATCTTTTTCAATTTCATGTTTAGTGGCACAAAATCAGAAATACAAAATATTGAGTAATAACATCAAGATTATGGATCCCCACAAGTAGCGTTGTTGTTGATCAGTTGCTAAGTCGTATCCAATTCTTTGTAGCCCCATAAACTGCCCAAGTTCATGTCCATTGATTCAGTGATGACATCCAACCATCTCTTCCTCTACCACCCTCTTCTCCTTTTGCCTTCAATCTTTCCCAGCATCTGGGTCTTTTCCAATGACTAAAGCAACAATAAATTTGTTCTATTTCAAGCCACAAATCTCTGGTAATTTGTTATAGCAACAATAACAAACTAATACACACAGCCACCTCTACTTGATGCTGGGCTGGTAAATGGAGTCTTTTTACCAGGGTGTCTGTGGTCTCTGGCTGCTGCTGCTGCTAAGTCGCTTCAGTTGTGTCTGACTCAGTGTGACCCCATGGACTGCAGCCCACCAGGCTACTCCTTCCATGGGATTTTCCAGGCAAGAGTACTGGAGTGGGGTGCCATTGCCTTCTCCAGTGATCTCTTTGGAGTGACAGGGAAAAGGTAAAGGGGGACTCTCTCCCCGAGTCTGTTCTCTTATCTGTGGAGCTGGTGCCCTGTGGATCTCATCTCCCATTCCCCTGTGTTATGGGTTGAAGTGTATCCCCCAAAATTCATTGTGCAGTGCTTTGTTGCTCAGTCGTGTCTGACTCTTTGTGACCCCATGGACTGTAGCCCACCAGGCTCCTCTGTCCATGCGGATTCTCCAGGTAAGAATACTGGAGTGGGTTGCCATGTGCTCCTCCAGGGGATCTTCCCAATCCAGGGATCAAACCCAGGTCTCCCACATTGCAGGCAGATTCTTTACCACCTGAGCCACCAAGAAAGCCCCCAAAATCCATATAGGGAGGTCCTAAATTCCAGAGCCTCAAAATCTGACTAATTTGGAAACAGGGTCATTGCAGATGTAACTTATTAAGATGAGGTCATCCTGGAGTGGGGTAGGTCCCTGTTCCAATGTGATTGGTGTCCTTATAAAAAGGGGTCGTTTGGACCCAGACCCACAGGGATCTCCGTGTAAACGTGAAGGCCGGGTGGTGTATCTACCAGCCAAGGAAAGTCAAAGTTGTGAGCAAGCCGCCAGAGCTAGGGAGCAGGCATGACACGGAGTCTCCCTTCCAAACAGGGGAAGGAGGCACATCTATTGACACCATGATCTTGGCCTTCTGGACTCCAGACCATAAGACAACAGACTTCTGTTGTTTTTGTTTGTGTTGCTGTGTTTGGCAGCCCTAATAAAGCAGGGCACCCTCCCAGACCAGGACTCAGCCTTCTGTCTCTCTGGTGGATTCTCCTAGTTCTGAGGTTAGCCATCAGAGTCCATTCAACTGTGCACCCCGCCGCAGCCCTCCCGGGGCTGTGTTCATGGGGAGTCACCCTTGGAGGACTGCACTTTCTTCTCATCTCAGCAGAAAATATCCTTTTGGATTTTCAGCACATACAGCTTCTCAGCCAGTAAACATGCATGAATGTACTAGTTCTCAGCATTGAATACACAGCTCTTTTAAGGATTGATTTCATTTATTATCAATGAAGTCTTCCCCTTATAGCCGTTTGCTGTTGTTAATAATTCATCCCAGTATTAGAAATGGTTGCATCGTCTGTGACTCTCTGATGTTTACTTTTAATTTTTATTGATAATATGAGACAGAATTAGCTGAACTAATAACTGTGAAGTCGGCTAATTCTATCTCTTGTCAGTCAAAGTAGGTCCCTGACAGTAACATCAGGCCCTGTTTCCCCACATCCCCTGATATATGTGAATGTATAAGAACATCAAAACATACAACCATTGAAACTTTCTTCTGCAGACACGTCTAGTCTTAAAGGGGATGACAGAGGATGAGATGGCTGGATGGCATCACTGATTCAATGGACGTGAGTTTGAGCAAACTCCAGGGGATGGTGATGGACAGGGAGGCCTGGCGTGCTGCGGTCCAGGGAGTGGCAGACTTGGATAAGACTTCACAACTCAACAACAACAAAAAAGTAAACTGGCAAAACTTCATGACAAGGAACCAACAGGACCCACGTGTGGCAAAGAAGACTCCTCACAAAGGCAAACTGGATGACATAAAAATAATTTGTGTCCACATTGCATTATGTATGAAAATGTTTATGATAAGGTTAAATACTCAGAGGGATAGAAATAATTCTTCCCAGTTTGTTTTATCAATAACCATTATATCATTGTGAATTACATGAATTTCCTTTATTTGGAACTAAACAGCCAAAATTAAATTCATTTTCCTTTGCATACATACATTAGAATGCCAATTCTTGTAAACATAATTTTGTTTACAAATGTTATGATATTTTATGATTTTTTAATTTTTTTTTTTGGTTCTTAGATGTTTTACATAACTAATTCTTTGTCTCTCATCAGCTAAACCTTTTCACATATTTTGTAGACTTTCATCCAAATCTTAGCACTTCCTTGAGGTCTATATTAGGCACCAAATCCTCCATACATCCTTCTCAGACAATTTTAATGAATATTAAAAATAATAATGGTATATCTTTAAGTAGTTTACAAATTATTTTCTTACACACTTTATGTTCAATTTTTATTTTTTTGAAACATTTTTTTGGGTTTGAGTGTGGGCTTCCCTGGTAGCTCAGCTGATAAAGAATCCCCCTGCAATGCAGGAGACTCGGGTTTGATCTCTGGGTCAGGAAGATCCCCTTGAGGAGGGAATGGCTACCCACTCCAGTATTCTTGCCTGGGAAATCCCATGGACAGAGGAATAGAGGAATCTGGTGGGTACAGTCCATGGGGCTGCAATGACTAAGTGACTTTTTTCATTTTGGGGTTTGTGCAAAATTATTGAATGCAGAGATCAGGATCTTCATTTTGTCTCGTTTATTTATGTTTGATGTAGACCATTTTTAAAGTCTTTATTGAATTTTTGACAATATTATTTCTGTTTTATGTTTTGGTTTTTTGGCCATGAGATATGTGGGGTCTTCCCTGGTGGCTTATCCCCTGAAGAAGGGAATAATAACCCACTCTAGTATTCTTGCCTGGAGAATTCTATGGACAGATGAGTCCATGGGATTGCAAAGAGTCAGACACAACTGAGCAACTAACACACACACGCGCGTAGGATCTTCGCTTCCTGACCAAGGATCAAACCCACACCTGCATTGGAAGGCAAAGTCTTAGCTGCCGAACCACCAGAGAAATCCCTATTTCATTTCTTTTTTACAATGACTTGAATAGGTGTAAGGCACATAGTGGAACATACATATAGTTTTCTAATTAATTACCATATTGATCATATTTATGATATACTTTTTAAAGGTGACACAATAAAATGGAACTGCTTTTTAAGACTTTTATTTTTAAAAATAAAAATCCCAAGTGAAGTTGCTCAGCCGTGTCCAACTGTTTGTGACCCCATGGACTGTAGCCTACCAGAATCCTCTGTCCATGGGATTTTCCAGACAAGAGTACTGAGTGGGTTGCCATTTCCTTCTCCAGGGGATCTTCCCAACCCAGGGATCAAACCTGGGTCTCCTGCATTGAAGGCAGGCACTTTTACCATCTGAGCCACCAGGGAAGTCCATAAAATCCCAAAGGAAAGTTAAAATTCCACTTCAAATTTCCTTCTGAGATGGCAACACCCTCCAGTATTCTTGCCTGGGAACTTCCAAGGACAGAGGACCCTGGAGAGTTATAGTCCATGGGGTCGCAAAGAGGAGGACACAACTGATGACTCTTTCTTTCAAATTTCATATTCCATTGTAGAGTCTAAGAATACTTGATGAACATAAAATATTGGCTCCTAGCATCAAGACTACAGAGATGTTTTGCTACAATTGTCATACATTTACATTTCTTAAAAAGTACTTTTGCATAAAAACTGGCATCTGTTAGTTCATCGAGAAGCATTTATTGAGCATAGAGAGGCAAGAATGTTATAAATCATTTTGGTGTTTTTTAATAGCTATTTATTTGGCTGCATCAGGTCTGACTTGCAGCTCGTGGGACCTTTCATTGCGGCACATGGATTTTCTAGTTGTAGCACATGGGTTTGGTTGTTTCGTGCATGTGGGATTTTAGTTCTCATACCAGGGATTGAATCTGTGACCCCTGCATTGCAAGGAGGATTCTTAACCACTGAAACACCAGGGAAGTTCCTCACTTTAGTGTTTTCAACAATAGTTTTCCTGACGTGATACATTTTCCTGTGAAAACAAATGCCAAGTCTCTTCTGTAATTAGCTAGTCCTGAGGCATTTGACCGGTGTCACGGTTTTGTTTTGTTTTTTGAGGTATAGATGCTGGTTTGCTTCTTCTTGTGTTTTGTTTTTAAGAACACCATTTTCCTCTCTTACCATGAAATGACATCTCAGAGGATGATTGGTAGGATGGCAGGAATAATCCAACGGTGACATTTTTCGTGTGAAATTGACATCATAATTCTCTAAGTTCACAGATTATTCTGTAGAACTGTTTTTATACAAATATAGCAATTTTCTGCTTATGTAAGTATAAAGAGGCTAAAATGAGCTGAATATAAAAACTATTATTAGCATCACATGAATCACACATATCATCAAAATGTCAGTTAGAGGAAAAAAATAAGCAAAGGTTTGTCAAGTGAAAGAGACTGGCAGAAGAAGAGGGAGGAAGCAGTGTCTTGGAAAGAAACTATGATTGTCCCTGGAAAGGAATTTTCTACTTCAGAGTGCCTACAATACCGTTTGATTGTGTTAATTTTATCCTCTGGCATGATGGATGATAAATCTACAGTGTTGTCAAAACTTCAGCAAACAAAAGCATTCAACAGTTTTTACTATTGACATAATGCAAAATAGGAGGAGGAAAATACAAAGAGGACAGGACCATCAAGCCATTGTCTTGAGGCCTTTTTTCAGGTAGAAAAAGGAAAGGTAATGATTTATACCCCATTTCAATTATACTTAGGGAAATATTTGACACAGCTCTTCCCAGGTGGCGCAGTGGTAAAGAATCCACCTGCCAATGTGGGAGACGGGGGTTTGATCCATGATTTAGGAAGAACCCCTGGAGAAGGACATGACAACCCACTCCAGTATTCTTGCCTGGGAAATCCCCCGGGCAGAGGAACCTGGTGGGCTTGCAAAGAGTCAGCCATGACTGAGCACACGCTTACAGTGTTGGACAATAGGCTTCATAACTGAAGGCGGCTGCATCAGAAGGACACTGTGTGCATCTAAGTGTATCAGGGAAACACCAGGGGGAGATAACAGGTGGAAAAGCATCAGGCTTAATGTCAGACAACTGTGCTAGTTTTTATGCTGTCACCCCAAGGGTTGATTTGACTGCCAAGCCAGACACTAACAACATGAACCACTGGATTACTCACAACAGCCAAGGCACGGAAACAAACTGAAAGTTCATTAATGGATGAATGGATAAAGAAAATATGATACCTATATCTATATATGTATCCATGTATCTGTATACACATATCTGCATATGCATATATCTGTATATGTATGCATACACATAAAATTTGCATACATGTATGTATGCAGATTGGGCTATTTTTCAACCACCTGAAAGGGGACAATCTGTTTGCAACAACATGGATGAACCTGGAGGATGCCATACTCAGTGAAATAAGCCAGACGCAGAAAGACAAATACTGTATGGTCTTACATGTATGTGGAATCTAAAAAACTAGAACTGCCAGAAGCAGAGTATATAGTAGTTACTAGGGACTAAATGGTGGGGAAACGGGAGATATTAGTTGCAGTGTTCAAACTTCCAGTTATAAGATGAAAGTTCTGGAGACCTAAAGTGCAGCAGAGTGATTGCAGTTGATAATGTGTATTTATACTTGAAATTTGCTAACAGAGTAGATCTTGTCTTCTTACCACCAAAAAATGGCAACTAAGTGAGGAAATGGATGTGTTCATAGCTTGATTGTGACCATCATTTGCAAAGCATATATATAACCAAACATCATGTGTACAACTTAAATAGTTTCTATTTGTCAATAATATCTCAATAAAACTGGAAAAAAATGCAATTGGGTAGATTATCTTCTACATCTTTTGGTTTAGATGATCAGAAAGGCCAGAAATATTTTTTAGGGACTTCGCTGGTGGCCCAGTGGCTATGACTCTGCACTCCCAACGCAGGTCTGGCTTCAGTCCCTGGTCGGGGGACTAGATCCCACACGCCACAACTAAGAGCTTGTGTGCTGTGACTAAAAGATCTCGCATGCCGCAATTAAGACCTGATGCAAACAAATAAACAAACATTTTTTAAAAGAACCATTTTAAAAATATTTATTTCATTAGTCTCACCAATCTTCGTCACCACTTAAGGTTACAGAAATTTCAAAAATAGAGCAGGAGCTTACACGCAAGAATGAACACCATCTAAATAACTGCTTCCTACAGAACTTTCTGTGATGATGAAAATGTTCCAGGTCTACATTGTTACTAAACCCACGAGAATGCCAGGCACTTGAAATGCAGCTGGTGTGACTGATGAACTGAAGTTTTTATTTTATTAATTTCAGTGGAAATAGTGACAGCAGCCACCGACTGGGGAATCAGCCTATGTCACTCTGGCGTCTTGGCTGATTCTGCACGCTCTTCCTGGGTGATCTTACCCTCATCCTCATCCTTCCTGACCGCCTAGATGCGGGCATGCCCCGTCTCCACCTCACCACAGTACAATGTCTAACAGGTGTGAGAGACTCTTTAGGCGTCAGGCATCACCCTGAGAGCTCTGCACACAGCATCTTATTCCAGCTCCCCCAGCTTTCTTATGCCATAAATACAATTGTTCAAGTTAACTTGCAGCTGAGGAAAACAAGAACAAGCTGATGCATGTTTGAATAAGAAGTTAAACAAAATAACCTTCATAATGCGCCAATCTTGGCGTATAAACCTAAGTTAAATGTTTTGCCTAAGGGCATGGCTATTTATGACAAAGCCAGGGCTGCTCTCGATTCTCTGCTCATTCTGATTTCCACTCTGCTACCCTGTGGAATGGACACCTGCTATATAAACAAAAATGCAACAACAGCAGAAAACCTCCACCAAGAAACTACAGATCCAGGCAAACCAGACTGAGGAAACAGGGTGGACGTGAGAAAAAGATCTTCTAAAAAAATGATCCAAGCTGGTTAGGGAAAGTGCTAGTAAAAATTTCTATGTGATGACGTCTGAGTTTACAGAGGGTGAAACTCTCTCCCTCTGAACTTCTTAGGATCCATACAATCACATATACAATTTTAAAGTAATAATAAAGTGAGACTTTTCAATACCAACTTTAAGGGACTCAGGTTAAAAATCAGTCTTTCCTAGATTGTCTAATTGTGGGCTGGAGTGTTAGTCCATGGGAACATTGAAGAGTCCTGGCTCTCTGATCATATGACATGCTAGACATTAGTTTGACTTTAATTTGAGGATCCTGAAGAACACGTTGGAAAGTCAGAGAAACTCATAATGAGACAGGAGAGAGAAAGATGATGTTTAGGCTCCCTTTTGTTCAATTTTAGAGAATCAAACAGCTCTTGAAGCTGTTAGGAGGAACATATAAAAGGCCGTTTCTCAGTCACTGTGACAAGAACATATTTAATCTCCAAAACTTCAGAGAAGAGAATTTTCTTCTAAGAGCTCGATGCCTCCTCTGACTCTGGTACTAGGGCATAACTGTGCTCCTTGGTAAGAGGTTAAATGTAATAAAACTAATCAGACATTTTACAAGTGCCTTGACGGTACCAGAGTCGTCTGAAATACACAAAGAAACAACTTAATTGTCTGGATTTATCAACAGGAAAACACTGGATGGTTTTTCTGACAGAATAGTAACTGATTTTACTCTTTTTTTTTCAAATGTCATCCAATATCTTAATTAGAATTGAACTTAAAATATCCAGTTGCTCATATCATAAACCACAAGGTAAAAATTTGATAACTGTGATTAGACATAGATCTTCAAACAGAGAGAAAATATTCATATTCTGGCAAGAAAGCATGCCTTGCTACTGCAGAAAAATAAGAATTTTCTGTTTTTTATACAAATTTGCAAATTTGTTCATGGTACCCATACACTTTTAAAATATCACAGCATAATTTGTATTTTCACAACTATGTTAGGCAAAATGAGCATTAACCTCTATTATCTTTAAGTGGGCTCTGTTTTATAAACTGCCAAAGCTAGTCAGCATCACCTCACAGGCTGGACCAAATCCTGTGACCCCCAGCAGAAGAGAGGCACAGAGCCATTTCCGGAATCCGAGTTTTCTGAGTTCATTCTTTGGGATCATATCTGGTGAAACTGAGAGGGTGTGCTGTGAGTACCATATGTTAAGAATTTGAAAGACGCTCAGGATTAGATCATTCTCTGGCTTTTCTCTTCACAAATGTTGCTGCTTTCACACATCCCTGTGTTTAAGCTAAGCACACCAAAAGTAACCGGTGACATTTTCTTTAAGGTAGAGTTTCTAACCACATCCTTCAATTTGGGGAATCTGACCTTAGTATACCCTTATGGCAACTAACCATATCTCTATCACTGGCTTTCCCATATAAGAGTAATATTCATAACTGTTGCTGTTTAGTTGCTAAGTTGTGTCTGAATCTTCCGTGACCCCATGAACACTAGCCCACCAGGCTCCTCTGTCCACAGGATTCTCCAGGCAAAAATACTGAATGAATACTATTTCCTTCTCCAGGGGATCTTTTGGACCCAGGAATCCAACATATGGTTACTTACCACTGAGCCAGCAGGGAAACCCAATAACAGTCTCTTTATGTGTCTATGTCTAATAATAGTAGTCTCTCTATTTGTCTATGTCTTTCACCAAACTTGGAGATTTTTAATGACAGAGACTGAATGTTACTTATCTTCTAACCCCTGACACCTAAAAAATTAATTTAACACTTAGTTACTGCCTAATAACATTTTGCTTGGAAAAACAATAAATAGATGAAAGACAGAATTCATAAATGAGTATAAATCTGATTGACATAAAGACAAATGTAACTTCAGCTTGGCATGGAAAAATTAGAAACCAAAATATTTTTCAATCTTTCCCTACCAAGAGCTTTACACCCTGATATCAAAGACAGTTTAGAAATGTAACATTCATTTATGTTTTCAACTTTCTTTTTTGGGAAATCTATGACTCCACTAGAAATGAATTTTGTTCCTCCAGTTGGTCCCCCTCACCCCATCAAATGGAGGAAATTTCAGGACTTCTCCAACTGTAATCAATTAAATTATGATGAGCAATTAGGGAGATGTGGGTATTAGGAATACAGCTGTAGTCAGAACAAGAAAGTGAAGGATGGGCGTTGGGAGAATCCAGGTCTAAGGTTGGTGTGACGTGGCGTGCCCGCTCAGGTGTGTCTGACTCTGTCACCCCATGGATTGTAGCCCGCCAGGCTCCTCTGTCCATGGGATTTTCCCAGCCAAGCATACTGGTGTAGGTTGCCATTTCCTTCTCCAGGGGAATCTTCCTGACTCTAGGATCAAACTCGCATCTCCTGAGTCTCCTCCAGAGGTGGTCCCTGGGGGCTGCCTCAGCCTCAGGGCAGAGCCAGGCTCTCAGCACGGAGCTGATGCCAGGACCTGCCCCCATATGACACCTCGACCAGCTGTCTGGGTCCTGGAGCTCCTCGTTGGCATGGTCTAGACTGTGAGCTCTGGGATCCTGGTCAGAGTCCTTCAACCTAACTCCCACCCACTTTCCTTTCCCGGGGATGTCAGATCAGGGTCACTGTCTGAAGGCTTCTCTGAGGACTGCAGCCAGTTTCCATTTGTATTTCTCAGAGGCTGGACCCTGGTCCCCAGCAAACCCACACAGTCAGCCTCCGCTCCCTGGAGAAGCCAGCAGGCAAAACCTATCACAGCATCAGGCAAGTAATAATTTAATGGTGTTTGTGGCTAGAAGAAATCGAAACCACTAAAACAACAGTAAAAAAAAAAAAAATGCAAAAAATAAAAAAGGAAATTCACAAAAGAAGAAACCTGTGCAACCTTACCAGGAATCAAATTAGCATAACTTTGAAATAAACAAACTACCAAAAATTGCAAAGAGAATGCACTGTTGTTTTCCTGTTGTAGATAAGGGAGCTAAGTGCCTGCCTTCAGCTGTTATTCACAGGAGTAAATTGTTCTTGTCACACTGCATCTCACTCTTAGGAGGCAGTAATCACAGAATGGGAAGCGGGCCTTGTGAGAATCTCACAAAAGACGATGAAGGGGTGTCAGCTCCATCTCTGTCTGTCCTCTGCCTGTCTTTTTCTCTCTGTTTCTTTCTGTGTCTCTCTGTCTCTCTCTGACTCTGTGTGTGTGGTGGGCAGGGGGGAGGGGTGTCTTTTTCAATTTTTTTCCAACACTATGCCTTTAGACCTACAGTTTAAAAACAAAATATGGGAACAAAAATCTTTGATGGTGGACTGAGAAGGAAAAAAACTACATTTCATTCAGTGTTTGGAATAACCTTGAAATTCATTTAAACAACAACCCTCATTTCTCAAGTCTCATGTAGCCCAATTTTCCACGTGGAAACCAAGCCCAGAGATCCTCCCCTCTGTGAGGAACAGCTACTTCCTTTTCACCAGCTTCGGTGGCAAGAAGGAGCTAATGAGTCTTTCTGAGAATCCTTGCAGATTTAGTGGTAAGAAAACCTGATTTTAAAATAAGGAGGCTTTAACTGATAAAACTCAGATCTATTATTTAAGTAATCCTAAGAGTCTCCAAGCCTCATGTTTCCCCATTTTAAAGTAAGTCTGAGAGACTTAGAGAATGAACTTATGGTTGCCTGGGGGAAAGATGGGGGGAAGGATACTTGGGGAGTTGGGATAGTCATGTACACACTACTGTATTTAAAATGGATAACCACAGGATCTGCTGCAGTGCGCAGGGAACCCTGCTCAGTGTTATGTGGCGGCCTGGATGGGAGGGGAGCTTGGGGGAGAATGGATACATGTGTGTGGATGGCTGAGTCCCTTTGCTGTTCAGCTGAAACTGTCATGAACTTGTTTGTCAATCAGCCATACCCCAAGACTACCCAGGAAGTCTCTCCCTGTAATATGTATTCTAGGACCAGTAAGGTCTAAGAAAAAAGTTTAAAAATGTAAAAAAAATAAATAAATAAATTAATAAACTTAGTAAGTCTGAGAAAATAAAAAATACCTTTTTCACAGATATGTGTTGCACTCAAGTGAGACAACTTGCTACCATGTCAAGTATGACAAAATGTCAGTAAAAGAGCATAAATCTGAGATTTTTTCCTCCCAGTTTAAAAGTGGGTGCTTTAAAGCAATATTGCAAGATAATTTTGGAAGTTTCTTGCTTTTCTAAATTTGCAATTATTTATACTAAAGTAATTCAGTGCTTCCCTGGTGGCTCAGATGGTGAAGAATCTGCCTGCAATGCAGGAGACCCAGGTTCTATTCCTGGGTCAGGAAGATCCCCTGGAGAAGGAAATGGCAACCCACTCCAGTATTCTTGCCTGGAGAATCCCACGGACAGAGGAGCCTGACAAGCAATAGTCCATGGGGTCACAAAGAGTCAGACACGGCTGAGTGACTAACACCCACATAATAGAATATAATGATGGATACTGCAAAGCATTCATAGAGAAACTTGACTTTCCTGGGTCCTTAATTTTTTTTTATGTACTATGCAGTTAGTTCTACAGTTTAAAAATGAAACAAAACAAAGAGACAATAAACCTTGATGATGAGCTGAAAAGGAAAGAAATAGTTAACTTTAATTTTTAAAATGTTTCTGTATAAGGAGCTATTGATATCTTTTAAAGTAAAACAAACAAAAAATAAAACATAATCATAATCTTTACTGGATTTTTAAGGACTTTCAAATAAACTAGTTTTGGGGGCAAATTTATGATACCATTCACCCCTGTTACTTATATATTACATATCACATTTATTATAAATGTATGTCCTGGGTACGCAGGTCAATGTATATAATAGGTGACTTAAAAACATTACGGTGATTTAAATTATTACAGTCTGATATTCTTGTATGAACTTTTAAAAATAAATTTGGGCTTTTTTTATTTTAAACGTTATAAAATTCTGTTTGGGCTTTAAATTTGCTTGTTTGAAATATTATTGATTATGACTTCAATTTAATTTAGATCAATTGATTTTCAAATGCAGACATTGGGATGTTAGCCTTGATAACATAAAATTTATCTAATTTAAAGCTATATGAAGTTTGAGGTGCTTTCCGATCACATATTATGAATGTGAGTGTGTGTGTGCTCGTGCATGTGAGGAGGGTGTTCTGAGAATGTTTGCCCTCGTCAGCTCAGGCTGATGAACTGGATGCTTAAACAGCAAACATTTATTCTCACGATCCTGAAGGCTGAGAATCTAAGACCAAGGTGTCAGCAGACCAGATTCAACGACTGGTGAGTATCCTCTTCTGGGCTGGGAGATGACCACATTCTGGCTGTGTCTTCACATGACAGAGAGGTCGTGTCTTTCACATCTCTTCTTATAAGAGCATTAAAATGGCAACCCACTCCAGTGTTCTTGCCTGGAGAATCCCAGGGACGGGGGAGCCTGGTGGGCTGCCGTCTATGGGGTCGCACAGAGTCGGACACGACTGAAGCGACTTAGCAGCAGCAGCAGCAGCAAGCCCACTGAGAGGGCTCTACTCTCATGATCAAATTTTCTTCCAAAGGCTCCATCTTCAAACACCATCACATTGGAAGTTAGGGCTTCATCAAATAAATTACACAATTCAGTCCATACCAATACATGTATTTATTTTTGAAAAAAAATGATTATCATTGCTTCTGATTGTCTAAATGTATGGCTTTTCAATTCTAGAAGAATACAATGCTATATGAAATATTACTATGAAATATATTCAAAATGAGAATTTTTACCTTCAAAGCTCTTAAGAGTCCTGGTAATAGTGTTAATGGCTTCCCTTGTGGCTCAACTGGTAAAGAATCTGCCTGCAATGTGGGAGACCTGCGTTCAGTCACTGGGTTGGGGAGATCCCCTGGAGGTCACAACTGCCCACTCCAGTATTCTGGCCTGGAGAATTCCCTGAACTGTTTAGTCTATGGAGTCACAAAGAATCAGACAAGACTGAGTGACTTTCAATGGTGTTACTAATAATAGGTTGAATATTTGAACTATGAATATGCTTGCTATTTGGAAATAAAATGTGTTTTTGTGCTCAGTATTTTTAGAAGATAAAGAGGTGCCTACTTTTTTAAGAAGCAATAGGTCATTTGTCTGTTATTGATTCAAAATTGCATTTATAGAAAATGTCTATAATCATAAGAAATAATATTGTAAGATATTATATAATACTAAAATTTACATTTTTCTTTCTTTGTCAGGGTACTTACTTGATGATTTCAATATTATCACTATTAAATCAGTATTATTTTAAACATATTGTGACAGTTATAAATAAAATTTAGAATTTGTACTTTTACTTAGAAAGGACTAATAAAATAAAAAAATACTTTCTTAAAAGAAATTCTACTTTGTGATAAGGGATTCCTTTTATTATTTAAACTCAAAAGCTCAATGCTATCTTTTATTAATAAATGTTAATCCATAAAATTTATATCTACTTAATCATTTTATTTTGTTTATCTGGGAATTATGAAGTATAAATGGTAAAATCAGCAACTTAACAACATTGAAATTGTTATTATATAAGATGCTTGAAGGATGCATTCTAAATAAAAATTCTACCCTTGAAGTTGAAGAGCTAAGCCTACACATAACACCTAAATAGTTTATGAACAAGTTCTGCCAAACGTTCAAGAACAGATAATTCCCAACTTATACAAAATATTCCAGAGAAAACAATGGAAAAATACCCAAATCACTTCCTGAGACCTAAATAACCATGGTATTGTGCCAGAAAATGATAGAAAAAGAAAGAAAACCACAATCTAATGTTAGTCATAGACAGGGTTGTACAATTTTATATATTTTATCAAAATGCATTAAAATTAAAAAGTACTCCATGACCAATTAGTTCTGTGATTCAAGACCATTCAAAGTAGATCATCTGATATTGTAATTTGCTACGCTAAACCTGGGAACAACCTGATCACTTTAGATACAAAAACAAAACAGATAAACATTCAATAATGTTTAATATGTATCACATCTAAGGATTATTTAGGAAATATGACAAAATAATAAATTTAATAATCAAATGAAAGCATAAAAGTTTATGAAAAATTGCATAAAGAACACAGGATAAGGTTATGTCTTTCCAGATACTAAAAAATACATGTACATAATCTGTATGAATTACATATTAATTAATTATAGTGTTAGTGTAGGAATAAAAACAATAGAATGGAAACAGAAAAGTGAAAATCAGAATTAGGGAAATACATTCGAATCTGGCTTGTACTTCTAATAGTTAAAATTGTATTCAGTTGCATTTAACAGAAACCTACTATAAGATTAAATAAATTATGGTTAATAATCAGCACTGAAAACCATGTTTTAGTGACGCCCTCTTCCTCCTGTTACCCTGTTCTTGAAGCATTTCTGTCACACATGGCTAGAAGATATTTGCACCTTCAAATTCACCTTCATGTTCCAAGTAGGAAGAATACGACAGAGCAAAGGCCAAAAGGGGAGTGTTAGTTTGACCTGCAGAAAAATCTTTTGTAGAAATGCCCATTCACTAACTTCTACCAGCATTGCCCAGGTAAAAACTCAGTCACAACTCCCTTCAGCAGAAAAGGAATTCAGGTAAGTGCATGTCTAAGCCTCCCAATATCTACCCTAAAAAGAAGCCAAATGAGAAAGAGGTCTTAGCTGGCTTTCAGGAGTAACAAGAGCGGGGCGGGCAGGGTAGGCGGGCAACCTTCTGACAAACTTAGTGAAGCTCGGCATTCAGATCAATGGGGAACATTTTAAATGATAAATTTTATGAAATTATCTGTTAAGATGTAAAATATATGGCTTCTCTGGTGGTTCAGTGGTAAAGAATCACCTTTTCTAAAGCAAAACACAAACCTAAATCCACAAGGAAAAAGCTTAGGGCAATATATTGCTTCCAATTTTAAAATTGCTCTACAACAAAATATATTATAAAAAAATTTAAAAGTAAAATGGTAGATTGGGGAAATTATTTACAAATAAATATCAAAGAATTCCTGTGCACAATATTTGCAAAACCCTGTATATCTTTATGCGAAAAAAAAAAACCCAGTCAAACAATTAGGCAAAGGAACTGAATAATTGATTCACTAACACGTCGCTAAGAACCCTAGAAAACTAACCAAACTGATCAAATGGACCACACCGTTGTCTAGCACAATGAAACTAGGAGCCATGCCGTGTAGGGCCACCCAAGACAGACAGGTCATGGCAGAGAGTTCTGACAAAATGATGTCCACTGGAGAAGGGAATGGCAAACCACTTCAGTATTCTTGCCTTGAGAATCCCATGAACAGTATGCAAAGGCAAAAAGATAGGATGCTGAAAGATGAACTCCCTAGATCAGTAGGTGCCCAGTATGCTACTGGAGAAGAGTGGAGAAATAACTCCAGAAAGAATGAAGGGATGGAGCCAAAGCTAAAACAATGCCCAGTTGTGGATGTGACTGGTGATGGAAGTAAAGTCTGATGATGTAAAGAGCAATATTGCATAGGAACCTGGAATATTAGGTCCATGAAACAAGGCAAATTGGAAGTGGTCAAACAGGAGATGGCAAGAGTGAACATTGGCATTTTAGCAATCAGCAAACTAAAATGGATGGGAATGGGTGAATTTAACTCAGATGACTATTATATCTACTACTGTGGGCAAGAATCCTTTAGAAGAAATGGAGTAGCTATCAGAGTCAATGAAAGAGTCTGAAACACAGTACTTAGACACAATCTCAGAAATGACAGAATTATCTCTGTTCGTTTCCAAGGCAAACCATTCAATATCACAGTAATCCAAGCCTATGCCCCAACCAGTAATGCTGACGAAGCTGAAGTTGAATGGTTATATGAAGACCTACAAGACCTTCTAGAACTAACACCCAAAACAGATGTCATCTTCATTATAGGGGACTGGAATGCAAAAGCAGGAAATCAAGAGCTACATGGAGTAACAGGCAAACTTGGCATTGGAGTACAGAATGAAGCAAGGCAAAGCTAACAGAGTTTTGCCAAGAGAATGCACTGGTCTTAGCAAATAACCTCTTCCAACAACAAAAGACAAGACTCTACACGTGGACATCACCAGATGGTCAATACTGAAATCAGGTTGATTATATTCTTTGCAGTCAAAAATGGAGAAGCTCTATACAGTCAGCAAAAACAAGACCCGGAGCTGACTGTGGCTCAGATCATGAACACCTTACAACCAAATTCAGACTTAAATTGAAGAAAGCAGGGAAAACCACTAGACCTAAATCAAATCCCTTATGATTATACAGTGGAAGTGACAAATAGATTCAAAGGATTGGATTTGATGGACAGAGTGCCTGAAGAACTATGGACAGAGGTTCGTGACATTGTACAGCAGGCAGTGATCAAGACCATCCCCAAGAAAAAGAAATTCAAGAAGTCAAAACGGTTGTCTGACGAGGACTTACAGATAGCTGAGTAAAGAAGAGAAGCAAAAGTCAAAGGAGAAAAGGAAAGACATACCCATCTGAATGCAGAGTTCCAAAGAATAGCAAGGAGAGATAAGAAAGCCTTCCTCAGTGATCAGTGCAAAGAAATAGAGGAAAACAATAGAATTGGAAAGACTAGAGATCTCTTCAAGAAAATAAGAGATACCAAGGGAATATTTCATGCAAAGATGGGCTCAATAAAGGACAGAAATGGTTTGGACCTGACAGAAGCAGAAGATATTAAGAAGAGGTGGCAAGAAAAAACAGAAGAACTATACAAAAAAGATCTTCATGATACAGATAATCATGATGGTGTAATCACTCAACTGAAGCCAGACATCCTGGAATGCAAAGTCAAGGGGGCCTTAGGAAGCATCACTATGAACAAAGCTAGTGGAGGTGATGGACTTCCAGTTGATCTATTTCAAATCCTGAAAGATGATGCTGTGAAAGTGCTGCACTCAATATGCCAGCAAACTTGGAAACATCAGCAGTGGCCACAGGACTGGAAAAGGTCAGTTTTCATTCCAATCCCAAAGAAGGCAATGCCAAAGAATGCTCAAACTACCACACAATTGCACTTATCTCACACACTAGTAAAGTAATGCTCAAAATTCTCCAAGCCAGACTTCAACAGTATGTGAACCATGAACTTCCAGATGTTTGAGGTGGATTTGGAAAAGGCAGAGGAACCAGAACAAATTGCCAACATTTGCTGGATCATTGATAAAGCAAGAGAGTTCCAGAGAAACATATACTTTTGCTTTATTGACTATGCCAAAGCCTTTAACTGTGTGGATCACAACAAAATGTGGAAAATTCTTCAAGAGATGGGAATATCAGACCACCTGACCTGCCTCCTGAGAAATCTGTATGCAGGTCAAGAAGCAACAGTTAGAACTGGACATGGAACAACAGACTGGTTCCAAATCAGGAAAGAGTACATCAAGGCTGTATATTGTCATCCTGCTTATTTAACTTATATGCAGAGTACATCATGCAAGATGCTCAGCTGGATGAAACACAAGCGGAATCAAGGTTGCCAGGAGAAATAGCAATAACATCAGATATGCTGATGACACCACCCGTATGGCAAAAAGCGAAGAACTAAAGAGCTTCTTGATGAATGTGAAAGAGGAGAGTGAAAAGATTGGCTTAAGGCTTAACATTCAGAAAACTAAGATCATGGTATCTGGTCCCATCACTTCGTGGCAAACAGATGAGGAAACAATGGAAACAGTGCCAGACTTTATTTTTGAGGGCTCACTGCAGATGATGACTGCAGCCATGAAATTAAAAGACGCTTGCTCCTTGGAAGAAAAATTATGACCAACCTAGACAGCATATTAAAAAGCAGAGACATTACTTTACCAACAAAGGTCCGTCTAGTCAAGGCTATGGTTTTTCCAGTGGTCACGTATGGATGTGAGAGTTGGACTATAAAGAAAACTGAGTGCTGAAGAATTGATGCTTTTGAACTGTGGTGTTGGAGAAGACTCTTCAGAGTCCCTTGGACTGCAAGGAGATCCAACCAGTCCATCTTAAAGGAAATCAGCCCTGAATATTCATTGGAAAGACTGATGCTGAAGCTGAAACTCTAATATTTGACCACCTGATGCGAAGAACTGACTCATTGGAAAAGACCCTGATGCTGGGAAAGATTGAAGGCAGGAGAAGGGGATGACAGAGGATGAGATGGTGAATGGTACCACCTGCACGATGGACACTGGGAGTTGGTGATGGACAGAGAAGCCTCGTGTTTCAGTCCATGGGGTTGCAAAGAGTCGGACATGGCTGAGAGACTGAACTGAACTGAAAAACCTTAGAAAAAGATGCTCAATGGTAGTAATAATCAGGAAAATGAAAAGTAAATAGTGGAATATAATTTTTCTTAACTGCCAGATTAGAAAAGATGAGAAGCTTGAAGATAAAAAAAAAATTTTTTGTGACAATGTGATACATTCTTTTAAATGTTACATATCTTTTACTGGGAAATTTTTCTTAGCCTATTAAAAGTTTCCCAAAGCAGCATATTATTCACATATCATGCAAAGATTCAAAAATTTTCAAAACTTTATACCTATTTGGGAAAATATATTTGCACAGATATGAAAGATGTTTATAATAAGGTACTTGTATGAATGACTGAAGCAGGAAAGTTGTAAATTATCTGAATTTCTACCAAGCAAAACGTACATATCTAACATATATGACATTCTACACATAGAAATAGAAACAATCTCTACAACAAATTATTGGTTAAGTGAAAAAAAGCAAGAAGCAATACAATATCACTTATATTTAAAAAGCAAAATATGATATATTATACAGACAGATACTTGAATGATTGAGAGATACAGAAATATCTGTTGTTATGTAGAAGTATTTATATTTGAAGGATTATAATTCATCATGACAATGGTGGCTCTTTTCAGGAAGAAGACTGAGATAAGAGTACATGATTGAGAACCATTCTCAATCATTGAAAAAAGACTACTGAGCCTTTTTTGAGTGAAAATACATCTACTTGTACATGGAAGCAAGGTTAGAAAAAAATGTAAGAGAAGGGAGCACGAACACAAAATAATTTTATAGACACCATTTTCTCTGGCACTTTCATAATGATAGAGCAAAAAGTGAATACCAATTTACAATTTGTATTCACACATTTGAGACCATTACCACCACAGAGCTATGAAATTAAACCCCAGACACATGAGCAGAAAGGTGGGTATTAAGCAAGACGACTTTGTTCTTAAAATCAAGCTATATCAAACACCAGAGTGGCAAGACCTTTTCTACTTGTTTTTTTAGAAAAAAAACAAACTTTTTTCTCCCACACTATAAATGTCCATATGCTTTGAGAATCAAACAAAAACAAAAGCAAACAACTTGGATCATGGACCTGCGAATCAAAGCTGTTCCAGAAATGGCGTCACCATACAGATCTGTAATGTCTGTTTTACTGAACCAGCGTGGACGCACTGGAATCCCAGCTTTAACCAAGGACAGCTTCAGCCGATGTAACTTGAGGCATCCAGGCAAATAAGAAACACAGAAGAAAACCCATATGCTAAGTTTTCTTAGGATCATTAAAAGGGTGAGAATGATGTTTAAAATTCTGTTAAACCTCACCTGACATTGTGAACGCTGGAGTAACAGGGAAAATCGATCATGGCCAGCACTGAAGAAAATTTAAATATTGTTAGCATATGTGTTAACTAAGCAGAATTTTGCAACATTTCCTTAGTTACTCTAACTTGATGATAGAAAGGTTAATTTTTTAAACATTTCCACAACACAGGTTAAACTTGATCATATATTCAAGTTAAAACTTCTTGGAGTTTCAGAACAGGTCACAAAATTATGGAAAATTCAAAAAGAAGTGACATCAGTCAATGTTTAAAAGGTATGTGCCTCAGGCCAAGGTTGGACCACTCCTCAGAGCCCTGTTAGACATAAATGTCTCATCTCTTCAGAGTTCACATGGCTTAGTTCTTGTTCAGCATCTATAGCATTTTGTTGATTGACCAGAATCTGAAGGTTGACTTCATTTCTCCCACTTGTTAGCTGTAATCAACCCAAATAAATTATCTGGAGAAAAGAAAACCCACAAAAGTTGTAACATAGGAAGAGACGTATTAAAATAGGTTGCTGCACAAGAATTTCCCAGTAGTTCTTGCGTTCTGTAGTGGAGGCAGACTGGGGTGTCTCAGTGATGCTCAGCTATAGAAGAGCAACCGAAGCTTCTGCTAGAGTAATCATTGTCAAAAGGTAACTCCCTCTTCTCTGTCCTTTTTCCTCTGCCTCTAGCTGAATCATTCTATGTAGTCTGCTCTGTCATTCTATAGAGTGTTGCTTTTCCAATATATTTGTTCAGACATGTTGAGATTGCTGGAGAATTCCAAAATGCTCTAAGGAGTAGACAGAGGAGATTCAGAATGCTTCCCAAATCTTATTAGACATTACGGCTCTGTCATAGTGATTTCTCATAAGGTAATTATTTACTTCCTGGAATTTTTATCAGTTTCACTGAAATATCATTGACATACAATATTATGTTAGTTTCGGGTATACTACATAGTGATTAGACATTTACATACTTTATGAATGATCACCACAATAAGTAGCAACCATCTGTCCCCATGAAGTTGTTACAGTATTATTGACCATATTCCTTATGCTGTATAATCCATCCCTGTGGCTTATTTATTTCATAACTAGAAGTTTGTACCTCTTGGAATTTTAAAATCTGTGTGCATCTTAATCATTTGTAGATGCTCAAAGAATCATCAAGAAGCTTGTCCATGATATAGCCTCAAGTGTGACTCAAACATTCCTCATAGAGACAAAGGTTTGCTCTCAGATGCAGGAGTTGGTATTATGGGCTATGGTCACAGTGTAAGTGGAATCACTTCATGGCAAATATAAGGGGAGAAAATGGAAACAGTAACAGATTTTATTTTCTTGGGCTCCAAAATCATTGTGAACAATGACTGTAGCCAGGAAATTAAAAGAGCCTTGCTCCTTGGAAGAAAAGCTATGACAAACCTAGACAGAGTATTGAAAAGCAGACATACTCTGCCAACAAAGGTCAGTATAGTAAAAGCTTTGGTTTTTCCAGTAGTCACATATGGAGGTGAGAGTTGGGGAGCTGGGCAATAAAGAAGGCTGAGCAATGAAAAATTGATGTTTTCAAATTGTGGTGTTGGAGAAGACTCCTGAGAGTCCCTTGGACTGCAAGGAGATCAAACCAGTCCACCCTAAAGGAAATCAACTCTTAATATTCTTTGGAAGGACTGATTCTGAAGCTGAAGTTTGGTTTCCTGATGCAAAGAGCCAACTTAGAAAAGACCCTGATGCTGAGAAAGATTGAGGGCTCGAGGAGAAAGGGATGACAGATGATGAGATATTTGGATGGCATCACCGACTCAATGGACATGAGTCTGAGAAAACCCTGGTGGATGATGAAAAACAGGAAAACCTGGTGTGCTGCAGTCCATGCGGTCACAAAGAGTCAGACAGGACTTAGCCACTGACCAGCAACATTTCCAGCTTCAGCATGGATATAATCTCCTGCAGTAGCATTTGGCACCATGCTTTCACCTACTGGTAGATCAGAAGGTCAAAACTCCCATCTCAACATTTATTTGTACTGAGTTCATAGTGATTTTGTTTTTCCTTCATTGTCTCTTCTAGAACTTCTTAACTGCCAGTATTAAGATAATAGGAGTACACTGGGAAATTGACAGACATACTTTTGGAATAATGAGCTCTGACGTCTGTGCTGGTTGGAGAATAAATCCCTCCTTCCCTCCTTCCTGTTTATGGTCTCATGCTCAAATGCCATTCCAAATGAAGCTCCTGAAAAGTTTGGTTGTCATCACTACAGGTGCATATGATACTGATCAGCTTCAAAATTTGTCTTGTATAGCTCATTTGAAATTGAACAAAATGCATCCTAAAAAGTTGATGTCTTAAATAACTTATCCAAGCTAGTATGTATATCACTATGACTTTTAATAATATGACAAATATAATAAAGATGGGCTTCCCTGGTGATGCTAGTGGTAAAGAACGCACCTGCCAATGCAGGAAATCCAAGACAAGAATTCTATCCCTTCGTCGGGAAGGTCCCCTGGAAGAGGGCATGACAACCCACTCCAGTATTCTTGCCTGGGAGAATGCCCATGGCCAGAGGAGCTTGGTAGGCTGCAGTCCATGGGGTCTCAAAGAGTCGGACACAACTGAAGCGACCTAGCACACACACAAACATAATAAAGACAAATCCAAAAGTTAAGGAGAACAATGAATATTTAGCCAAAGTGAAAAAGACAAAAGTCAGTGAACACATAATTAGACATCACTTTTTCTTTGTCTCAGGGTAATATCACAATAGAAATAATAAAAGTGGGATGTGTTTAGACAAAAGTATATACTACTTTTCTTTAATGGAGTTTGGCTGGAATTTAATAAAAATTACTCAATGCTGTCATATTGTACTTTAAGAAGTAGTGTAATAAGACACTTACTAGTCAATTTCATGATCTTGAGAATAATGAAATTGAAGAGGATTCACCCATGAAGTAAGATCATTGTCAATACAGCTTGTCTTCTAATTAGCAAATCAGTCCTAAGTGGTATTTCAGCATCAAATGAGCTTCTTATGGCTTATTTATCTTGGCCTTCCTGCATAATTAATCAACTTCATGATAATAGGAAACAATTAGAATGTTAATCTACTTTAAAAAATAATTTAATGTGTTTTTCCTAATTTATGCTATTCCATCGTGTTGAAAGCAAAGATACCGTAAGTTGAAAAATACTTCCTTGGCATATGGGGAGATCACGGGTAATATACGGTCTTTATACTCCTTTCACACAAAAGGGGCTCGCTGAAGAAGCAAAGGGACGCCAGGACCCGCTCTGTCCCTGTTACTCTGAGCAGGACCTTCGTGCAAATGTACTCACGACCTGAGCATCCAAGCCTCTCATGTACCAAGGTTATGTTACTGAATATACTTGGGGAGCTACAAATATAATTGTGTTCTACTTCAAATTTTGTTAAATATCCAAATAACATCTTGTCAGAAGTCACTAATATATTAAAAATAGGAAAATGTGTTATTTATTTGCAGACCAGCAGATCAATAACATAGAAAGGTAGTCAGATCAATGATATCTCTTTCCTAAAAAGAAAAAAAAAAAAAAATGTCCTATTCCATCTTCCCCCTGTGGTTTATTCGTCAACTCTCTCTGCCTCAGGCCACATCAACAAACTCTATGGCAGGGGTTACTTAATCTATAGTTGTTGTTTAGTTGCTCAGTCATGCCCAACTCTTTGTGACCCCATGGACTGTAGCCCACCAGCCTCCTCTGTCCATGGGATTCTCCAGGCAAGAATACTGGAGTGGGTTGCCCTTTCCTCCTCCAGGAGAGCTTCCCAATCCAAGGATCCAACCAACGTTTCACACATTGGCAGGTGGACCTTTTACCACTAAGTCACCAGGGAAGCCCACATAATTCTATAGAGAAAAGAAAAAAATCAACTACTGTTCTGCGTTTGCTCTTCTCTGATTCTCTGGGACTTACACTGGGACCCTTTGTTCTTTCATCTAACCATTTCCTAATCATTCATCAACCCCTGCCACTGAGAAATGGCATTGGATAGTCTCTGAGGAAACAAAGTTTTCTGAGGTCCAGACTTACTTTACTCAAATCAAATCAAGCATCTGAATCAATCCTGTAATCTCTCTAAGTGCCTGTTGAAATTATATACACAGCAACTGAGCATTGCCTATACAGATTGCTCTTGGACCCTTTAAGATTTCAAATGACATTCAAAAAGCATATTCCCAGGTGAGCTGGCAAAAACAATTTGGGTTTGGAAATCAGTAACTTTGTGTTTCATGTCTTCTGATCAGAACAGTACTTATTACTTGCACAGAAGCACGCCTTGGGGCATGCTGGTTTATAGTAAAATGACAAGTGATCTCCAAATGTATTTTGGAAATCATTCATTTACATGCAGCAGAGATGCTAAATAAAATTTATTTAAAAAGTAAAGGTCATCTATTTGCTCCCACAACTGGAAAGGTAACAGTGTTCTCGGGCACAGCTTGATCCAGGACTCAGGTCCTGAGAACCCAGGTCATGACTGGGTCCTCCTGTAGCCTCATCCTGGGGATTTAAATGACTCAGCTTCTCCCCACTGGGCAGAAGTGCTTAGAAGCCCCATGGTGTCCTTCCTGATCAAGGCCCTCCTAGAACTAATTGTGATCCAAAGAAAATGAGATACTCTGATTGTTTTAAACCAAAAAGGCATGAACAGATCAGGGGAGAGTTGGTTACCAAAGGAAATGTGGGGCTCCCCCCCCCCCAGGAAAGATGGGAAGTCAGATTGGAGCAGTAATAAAAACACGTGTCTATTACACAGGATACATGGCAGTCCTTTTATTAGAGCGCAAACCACACTGTCACGTGATTCTCTAGTGATATATCTTTTCTGCTAGAAGCTGGTCTATCGGAGGAGAGGACTGTCTCACTAAAATGGAGCAGGACCCTATGGTCCTTGACGCTACCCCCCATGTTGTCTGCCTGCCTCTTGTCTGTAGAGAAACTTTAGCCAAAGAATAAGTTTAATCAAAAAAAAAAAAAATAAGTTTAATCAGAGAAGTGTGAACATGCAGAAACAGAGGAAATGAGTCAAAGAAGACCAAATAATAATAATAATACAGTCTTTAAGCACAGTCAAGCACCTTTAGCTCCTTCTCAAGGGCTAATGCCAGTATTCTGAACCATATCCCGTGAGCTGTCTTATACTGAAACCCGCACCAGGTGGAAGAAGTTAAAGACACAATGGCCAGACTGTAGCCACGACATAGTCCAATTCCGAGAACTGGCCGCAAGGAAATGGAAACAGACTGAACCTGGAACTGAAAACTAACTGTACCAGAAACCATCAAGATGATGCTGGTCAGACCACTGGTAACAAATCTGAAGATGAGGGCCGGAGCCGACTGAGGAGCTCGGCACGGAGCCCCGCCCTCTGTCTGTAAAACCTCTTGCCCCTTAATTGTCAAGGGAGGAGTCAGTCTTCCGACTGGTGGCTGCCCTCCCCCACCCCACCCCCAGTTGCTGGCCTCTGAAATAAACTTCCTTCCCACCAACCTGGCCTCTTAAATGGCTTTTGAGCATCAAGCAGCCAGACCCCCATTTGGTTACATAACTTTGATCTCGCTCTGCTTTGAGGATGGTGCTTGATGGTGAGTGAGAATGAAATGCTCATTTACTAAATGAATAGATGGATGGGTGAAAGAGATAGTGAATGAACAAGTGTCACACACCCAGAGCTTGGATGAGGAATTTTGTAAAAAAAAATAAAGAACTATAGGAAAATAAAGACTGCATTTAGAAAAATAATAAGAACCCATTGGGTAGGGTTTCTCTTAGCCCAACTTGTGTTTCTTCAAATACATCCAGCCTGAAGGCTGTCAGGGCCATCCTCTAGCTCTGTAAAGATGGTCCCAGGGCTTTAGGGAAACACAGGTGAAAATAGAGTTAACTTAGTCACAGAATTATTGGCCTTAAAACATACTGCACAGCCCTGGAGTCACGTAAAAATTGGATTAAATCTCTCTCAAGATCGCTCAGTGGTAAAGAATCTGCCTACCAATGCAGGAGACGCAAGAGATGTCAGCTCAATCCGTGGGTCTAAAGATCCCCAGAAGTAGGAAATGGCAAGTTACTCCAGTATTCTTGCCTAGAAAATTCCATGGACAGAGGAGCCTGGTGGGCTGTAGTCCACAGGTTCACAACTGACTTTCAGTTTGTTCTTCCTTTAAATTTTCTAATCAAATATTATTTAGAATAAGCTGGGCTTCCCGTGTGGCTCAGCTGGTAAAAAATCCGCCTGCAATGTGGTAGACCTGGCTTTGATCCCTGGGTTGGGAAGTTACCCTGGAGAAGGGGAAGGGTACCCACTCCAGTATTTTGGCCTGGAGAATCCCATTGGGTCGCAAAGAGTCAGACACAACTGAGTGACTTTCACTTTCACTACACATAACTCCAGACTGTGGCTTTGGGGTGAACATAAATTTGAGCATGGACCCTGTTTTTTCAATGGAGCCTTTTGAAGCTGAAGAATTATCTTTGTCAATTGGAGGTATAACGTGGTAAAATAATAAAACTGTCAACGGCTGTATTGAGAAATATGAAAGAAAATGGGTGACTCAAGAACTTCCCCGAGCCCCTTTGTTTATGCACGAGGGGGCCCTTTGTCTGAGTCACACCCTGCAGGTGTCCCTCGCCACCCACGTCCAGGTGCTTCACGGCCACTTCTGTCGTCATTCTGCACCCCGAGGAGACAGACGAACCAGAGGGGCTGCCGTGGCATGTTGCCAGTGCTCGCTGCAACAAAGCCGAGGAGACAGCGGAGGAGAAAACGGCCACAGCCGTGCAAACGGGAAGGGAGATCACTGTGAACACAGGCCAGGGAGACGACCGACAGAAAGCACGGAACTTAAATGATAACGGGGAAACTGAGAGTTTTTATGCTATCATACCGAGAGTTCCAATCGGTGAAAAAGATGAATTCAGTACGGATGGTGCAGGACACAAGCACAGTCACTGAAAGGGGGCCAGAAGGTTATCAAGGGGAGGATGTTGCAGAACAGCTCAGTCTAGAGACTTCTATCTTGGTTTTGCCTGGCAAGTGGCCTCCCCAATTTCTCAGCTAAGAAAGATTCAGCGTTTAAGTCAGAAGGACACTAAGTCATCTTTTGAGATTATTCCATCTGTAATTTCATGTCCCTCCCACGTGGAAGCTGAGTCTGTCTGTTACTCAGGTCAATGAAACAAATGTGGGAGAAGGACACCGAATGCGTTCCAAGCTGTCCTTTAAGGGGGCTGACAGCTTCTGTTCCATCCCCTTTGGAACACCGGCATTTGGGGAGCCACGATCCACCCTGCGGGATGGCTCAGCCCCTCTGCTAGGTAAGGCACCTAGTGGCCACGGAGCACACTGAAGTTCTCCATTATAAAATAATAACATCTGAATGCTTAACTCTCAGCACATTTGTGAAAGGCAGAACAGCATGTCCTACAAACAAAGGACACACCAGTGAGGCAAAGAAGAATTTGAGCAATCTGATAGGTTCTTAAAGGAAGTGTACTCAGCACCTTCCACGAGAAACTCAAGCAAAAGCACCTGTAAAACAAAGACGTGTGTGTGTGCTTGTGTGTTCAGTCATGTCCAATTCTTTGCAACCCCTTGGACTGTAGCAAACCAGGCCCTTCTGTCCATGGAATTCTGCAGGCAAGAATACTGGAGTGGGTATTTCCCCATTTCCTACTCCAAGGGACTTTAAAAAAGGCTGAGCACTGAACAACTGATGCTTTCCAAATGCGGTGTTGGAGAAGACTGTTGAGAGTCCCTTGGACTGCAAGGAAATCAAACCAGTCAATCCTAAAGGAAATCAACTCTGAATTTTCATTGGAAGGACTGATGCTGAAGCTGAAGCTCCAATACTTTGGCCATCTGATCTGAATAGCCAACTCACTGGGAAAGACCTTGACGCTGGGAAAGATTGAAGGCAGGAAGAGAAGGGGACAACAGAGGATGAGATGGTTGGATGGCAACACTGACTCTGTAGACATGAGTTTGAGCAAACTCCAGAAGATAGTGGAGGGGTCACAATGAGTCAGACACGACTTAGGGACTGAACAAACAACAAATGTATATAGATAACCAATTGACTTTGCTGTCCACCTGAAACTAGCACAACAATGTACATCAACTATATAGCAATAAAATTTTTACTTAAAAAAGCTCTCTGGTATCTTTAAAAGCTGCAACTTTTAAAATTGTATTGATATTGTTGTTGATGCAGTAGCAGTGATGGCTTGCTGCTACCTACTGCCTACTGTATCCCATTTATAAATGGCAGATTGCATATATACTAGGTTAAGTGATTTTGCCAATTTACACATTTAATGAATGAAACAGTAAATACTTTAGAAGGCTGTGTGGAAATGACTTTCACTGCCGTTGCCACTAACTGTGCATTCAACTCAGCTTGAGAGGATCAGCCAACCTAACTGATTTAGAGTCTACACCCTGCAATCAAATGGACCAGAGGCATTACATCTTCTAGTGATTTTGCAAGAAAGTATTTTAGCGAGTAGATCAGGAAGCAAGTGCTCTCCTCTGCGGCCATGTGGGGTTAACACAGTCCCCTGATCTGAACATGTTCCTCTTGCCATTTAATGTACAGAAATATGATTACAAAGAACAGTGAATGGCTGGGCTCAGCGATAGCCTTTCTATCCTCACATACGCTTAATCCTTAGTTAAAGTGATTCTAATTTTTTTCCTAGTAATGACATTAGTACATAAAAGCATTTAGGCCTGATTAGTGAACATCTTCCCATCATTTAGGGAAGAGGTGTAATTACATTCCACCCTCACTCCTGCCATTTAGGAAATTGCGAACACAGTTCATTAAAGGGCATTCTCATCAAGTGACTCAATTTCCATCCCAACGGTTATTCCCAGCGAAGGCAGTCTCCAATGTAGGTTTACTGAGGAAATCGACATATCCATTATTGCTCAGTCAATCCACTATTCATATCACATTCACCAGAAATTGGCCCAGAGAATACTAAATCTCTACGGTGAAGAATCGCTCATTTTTGTTTGTTTGTTTCTTTTTGATGGTAGCCATTCTCACTTATATATAGTATGCCTTTTATTTTGTAAAGCAGTGATCTAACACTTGGTGTGTGAGTGCATAGATGTGAACTACATACAGGGTGAACAGGAAGTGATGAGAGATAGAGACAGAGAGATAAGTAAAAAAGAGAGTGCGCGATATGAAGGGAAATGGAGGGAACTATGTCCGCTGTACATCTGGTGATTGAGACAAGGAAGCACATACAAGGACGCTCACAGACCCATTTTGTAAATTTACCTCATTGAAGTATAGTTGGTTTATGATGTTACATTAGCTTCTGGTGTGTTCATTTGTACATACAAATAATAGCTTGCATCTGCTAATCCTAAACTCCCTATCCACCCCTCTCCCAATCCCCTACCCCTTGGCAACAATATTCTGTTCTCTGCATCTGTGAGTCTGTTTCTGTTCCATGGATAAGCTCACTTGTGTCATATTTTAGATTCCACATATAAGTCAGGCATGCTAAGTCACTTCAGTCGTGTCCGACTCTTTGCAACCCGGTGGACTGTAGCCCGCCAGGCTCCTCTGTCCATGGGGATTCTCCAGGAAAGAATACCAGAGTTGGCTGCCATTTCCTTCTCCAGGGGATCTTCCTGACCCAGGGATCAAACCCACATCTCTTATGTATCCTGAATTGGCAGGCAGGCTCTTTACCAGTGGTGCCACCTGGGAAGTACATATAAGTGATACCCTTCGGTATTTCTCTTTCTGACTTACATCACTTCATATGATAAACTCTGTGTCCCTGCATGGTGTCACAAATGGCATCATTTCATTCTTTTTTATGGCTGAGTAGTATTCCATTGCATCCATGTATCACATAGTCTTCATCCATTTGTCTGTTGATGGATATTTACATTGCTTTTGTGTCTTGGCTGTTGTAAACAGTGCTACAGTGAACATGAGGGTGCACGTATTTTTCCGAAGTATAGCTTTTTCCAGATATAGGCCCAGGAGTGGGATTTTTGGATCAAGAAGCAATTCTATTTTTAGTTTTTTGAGGAACTTTCATACTGTTCTCCATAGCGGCTGCCCCAATTTACATCCTTACCAACAGTGTAAGAGAGTTCTTTGGTTCTTTTTTCTCCACAGCCTCTCCAGCATTTGTTATTTTTAGACTTTTAAATGATGGCCATTCTGACAGGTGTGAGGTGGTACCTCGCTGGAGCTTTAATTTGAATTTCTCCAATGATTAGCAATGTTCAGCATCTTTTCATGCACAGCACAATTTAAAAAATAAGGTTCTGGAACTTACATTTTTATTAATAGGGAACAATTATTTTAAAATATGTATGCACTGTAAAAAACAAATTTGACCTACAACAATGTAATATATCACAAAAATATATCCATAGTGAAATATAAAATTATCAAAAAAGAAGAATGAATAGACAATAATATAATTTTAAATCATCTGGATGACTATTCTCTATCCAAACTCTATCAGATATTTTCATTGTTCTAGATCCAATTTGTGTTTATGAATTCTTTGGATCCTCTTGTAAAGAGAGGAGAACTGTAATACAATTGATTTAAGCCAACTGAAAGTCAAATAATGTCTTGGCACGGTGTGCTGATCCTATTTCTCTGAAGTTCATGGAGAAATAAGTGGCAGAATTCAGTCATCACACAAAGAACATGGCTCTATGCCCAGAGGCAATTTTGGAAGAGAAAATTTATTTCAGCATCTCTCACATTAGATACATTTGTTAATTTAGTTGTTGGGTTCTTCTAAAATTTACTGTGCTTTCCTAATCATATAAGTTTAAGAAGTTTCTTTCTCCATTTATAGTAACATTTAATTATGATTATAATAAAACATGGGCTTCCCACGTGGCACTAGTGGTAAAGAACATGCCTGACAATGCAGGAGATGTGAGAGATGTGGGCTCGATCCCTGGCCTGGGACGATCCCCTGGAGTAGGGCATGGCTATCCATCCCAGTATTCTTGCCTGGAGAGTCCCATGGACAGAGGAGCCTGGCAGGCTCCAGTCCATAGGTTTGCACAGAGTCAGACGTGACTGAAGTGACTTAGCACAAATGCATGCATCATAAAACATGCCTGCACTGGGTGTCAATGAGGCCAGTTCCCGTAAAATGGATGCATGGTTTATTTTGTAACAGTACAACTAAGGAAAAGCAAACTCACTAAAAATGAACTGAAAGACAGCCAGTGAGTTAAGTGCCTAATTGTTTCATTTACACTTCACTCTATGAGAGAGCTGAAGCTTAAAGAGGTTGTGTCGGATGGGTCCACTGTCAACTTGGTTAAGCTGGGTTAGAAAAGGCCAAAAACATACTTAGACAAGATTAGGGAGGTGGAATTTTTTGGTCACAGAGTTTACTATTTTTGATGTAGTGTATTATCTAAATGATAAAAATGGGAGTTTGCTAATATATTATAATGTGTGTCTCTCAAAGATGGAAAGCATCAGTTCTCCCGAACACATTTGGGGAGGGGAGGGGAGAGAGTGGCTTATGACGGTGGCTGTGGGTGGTGCGTGGTTGGTTAGAGGAGTCTGCGAAGGAAAGAAGAGTGTGGAACCTGTATCCACTGCAACCAAACCTCCTCTTCTTCATACTGACAATGGGACTGGAAACAGGACAGGAAGATGGGAAAAGGAGGAAGTTGCTTCTATTGCTTTCGCTGCTGTGGGAAAGAATGCCACAATTACTAGTAAGCCAGTGCACAACTGTTATAAACACTATAATTGAAGAGGAAGTCATGGACTATAGAATCATAGGAAAGAAACAAGACCCACTGAGTGAATTAGGGAAGGCTTTCTGCAAAGAATTGGGATCTATCAAGACTTTTTCAAGGATGGTGGTTGCAGGGAACTAAGGGATGGGGGAAATGGAGCTGTATTTTGAGTGATGGGTCATTTAAACTGTTAAAGCATACAAACTTTCTAGCATTTTATGTCATTTCTGACTCTGTGCACAGCTATTTTGTTATTATTTTCTCTATATATATCTCATTACTCAAGTAACGCTTCTCCTTAACTAGAGCATCACACTTTACTCACATAAATGCACTGTTACCAACTTTAACCTAGAAATTAAACAGGTGCAAATTATTAGCAACATATCTATTCCATTCATAGGGAGGTCATTTGACACTTAAAATATAGTAAGATCATTTGCATTTGATAAAAGAGAAATGTCGTTATTTTACAAACCTCCTAAGGTAAGTGGAGTGTCTGGTGTCAAGCAAGGATTCCTTATTTCTACTTATAAAAAACACCCCGGCATTCTCTGTGTCACCTTCCTTCTGATGCCTTTATCCACTTGCTAGCAAAACTATGCCTCTCAACTCTAGTGAAGCAATGAAATCCCATATACTAAGAGAGGATTATAGTTTTATGGCTAAAGAATCTTCCCTGCTTCAGTGTGCTATTTACTTGCAGCTTAAATCCCTAACACTACTGGCTTTGATCAGTGACATTTGTAGGACTGGTGAGGTGTTTAGTTAAAAGAAATTGTTTGCTTTATCAAGTGTTCAAGCAGTTTTAGTGTCAACATTTTTGAGGATACTATAATATACTCTACTGGAAAGTTATTTGGGTTTATCATTCTAATATGATTCGGGGCTATAAAATTATATAAATCCAGTTTTAAGAAACAAATCAGTTTGCATGTACAATGAGTCTTACTTACCTCAAAGAGGTCAGATAGAGAAGATAGATATTTAACCAATCATGCCATTACAACACAAAACCTTTTTAAAAAAATATTTCTGCTTTTGGAATGACTCAACTGAGTCCTTGGGCTTCCCAGGTGGTGCTAGTGGTAAAAAAAAACACACCTGCCAATGCAGGAGACATAAGAAATGTGGGTCTGATCCCTGTTTCAGGAGGATCCCTTGGAAGAGGGCATGGCAACCCACTGCAGTATTTTTGCCTGAAAAATTCTGTAGGCAGAGGAGCCTGGTGGGTTACAGTCCATGGGGCAAAGAGACAGATACCACTGGTCAACACACATTTATGTCATTGTTCAGTCACTAAGCTCTGTCTGACTCTTTGCAACCACATGGACTACAGCACACCAGACTTCTCTGTCCTTCACTATCTCCCAGAGTTTGCTCAAACTCATGTCCCTTGAGTCAGTAATGCCATCCAACCATCTCATCCTCTGTCGTCCCCTTCTCCTCCTGCCTTCAATCTTTCTCAGCATCAGGGTTTTTTCTAATGAGTCAACTCTTCGCATCAGGTGGCCTAAGTATTGGAGCTTCAGCTTCAGCATCAGTCCTTCCAATGAATATTCAGGATTGATTTCCTTTAGGATTGACTGGATTGACCTCCTTGTAATCCATGGGACTCTCAAGAGTCTTCTCCAACACCACAGTTCAAAAGCATCAACTCTTCAGTGCTCAGTCTTTATTGTTCAACCTTCACATCTGTACATGACTACTGGAAAAACTACAGCTTTGACTATAGGGACCTTTGTTGGCAAAATAACGTCTCTGCTTTTTAATATGCTGTCTAGGTTTGTCATTACTTTCTTCTAAGGAGCAAGTGTCTTTTAATTTCATGGCTGCAGTCACCGTCTGCAGTGATTTTGGAACCCAAGATAATAAAATCTGTCACTATTTCCATTGCTTCCCCATCTATTTGCCATGAAGTGATGGGACTGGATGCCATGATCTTAGTTTTTTTATTGAAGCCAGCTTTTTCCACTTTATTTATAAAAGAGACTCCAGAGAGCTCCCTTGCCCCTTCTGCCACATAAGGTTACATCAAAAAGATGGGGTTTATGAACCAGAAAGTGAGTTCTCACCAGAAACCAGATCTGCTGGCCCCTAGATCCTATACTCACAGCCTCTAGAGCTGTGAGAAATAAATTTTCATTTGTAATCCGTGCAGTCGGTGGACTGAAGGAAGCATGCTCCCGGAAGTAAAATTCTTCAGCAGTTTACCATTTTAAATTGGTTTCCCTAAAACATAAGCATCTGACAGGGCAAACGGTGCTGCAAATCAACCCACATCAATATTTACTGAGTAAATGCTTCACACAAGAGTTTTCTCATTGAGCTTATCAAGCAGTAAAATGTATCACATCATAAAGATGAAATAAACTGCTCTAATCTAAAATGTAGCTCTTAAATTTTCCCACCAGCCATTTCAAAAGCTAAACTATTCACTTTTGGGACAAGGTAAAGCAAGAATTTTAAGTATTGTCCAATGACCTCAAGCTGAATATGTCAGGAAATTTCTTGAATCTTTAAAAAAATATTTATTCCATTGATTGCTACTTACAGAATCGTTTTTCTTTGTTTTCCTATTTCATTATGATGCAGAGAGATATTAGGCTAAAATGAACTCAGAAAAAACATATAAAATACAAGTTAAAGAAACTCCTCTTTTAAATTTCGGTGATACATCTTAGAAATGGTCCAGCTCTCATAAGTTTGGGCAAGACGAGTAGAAAAACCTGAGATATGAAGAATTCTATTTGAATTTAGCTTTAAAAAGAAATCATCAAATTCTAAATGTTGAATGAAGCATTGACAAAATGACAGAAACTACTGGATGGTGATGGGGAAAGGGGAAGGACTCCATGTTCTGAAACATCTGAAATTGCTTCTGCCACTAGTACATCATTAGATATTCATACATATCTCAGAGTAGAGGTATGGTGCAGATAAGGTAAGGGACAGATAACCGTTTACCATTTTATAGATCAAAACACATGACGGTGATTGACTTGGTGGCTTTCCAGCATTGACAATGTTATTTATTCCCAGAGAGAGGACTAATATTCTTCTCATGATATATCACTTCTAGGATGTTTTGCTCTTTGTGACAATAAGATGTAACATTTAGCATGGATTATGGGCTCAAACTCTGCCTTCCACGAGACACACGCCCAATGTGTTTAATTCTATCCTTTGCGCTCATCTTTGAGGCTCTGCACAAGATCCAGAAGAAGCCAAGATAACGGGGAAACTAAGAAACCATCTTTCACTGTAATCGCATTCTACTAAGGCAGCAGGCATGAAACATAATTATTCCGAGGCATGTACAATCTACTTAGTATACATGCATGTCTCTCCCAGGTCGTGCTAGTGGTAAAGAATTCGTCTGCAATGCTGGAGACTTCAGAGGTGCAAGTTCAGTCCCTGGGTCCGGAAGATCCCCTGGAAGAGGAATTGGCGCCCATTCCAGTATTGTTTCTTGGGAAATCCCATGGACGAAGAAGTCTGGTGGGCTGCAGTCCATGGGGTCACAAAGAGTTGGACACGACTGAGCGACTTAGCAGGCACACACACACATGCATTCAATACGTGCATTTTCTCTGCAAGAGACATCCCATCCCTCTTGAACGGTGGAGCACTAGAGCACTTCAGCAGGGCATCTGGGGGCCATTCAGAATGCAAACTCACCAACCAAAAGCACGGAAATGAGAAAAACATGGCACTAAATGGAACAAGAAAAAGACATGCTTCTACAGAATAAGAGCTGAAACAAGAAGGCAGAGTGCAGCCTTGCGCATCCACAGCTGTGAATGTGAGTGTCAGGTCATTCAAACTTTCTGCCCCTGCACATGCCCAAGGATGACTGTGAAAGCCCTGTAAGTACTGACTGGGGGGCTACAAATAAATTTTCTCAAGGAGGCAAGTTCACAAACACAGAATCTGTGAAATGAGGGTCCACTGTACTTGGCTGTTGTCGGTTTTTCTCTGAGTGAAACTTGGAGACATTTAGAAAGGATTTGGGTAACACTGAGTTACACTAAATGACTGGCGGATTCTTGCTCCCAAAGGGCCTGTATAACAGTGCAATGCCAACAGAAAAACAGTGTGTACATAAAAAACTACTTATAACCATATATGGGCTATGATTCCTTAAACTGGGTTGATAGTCATAGACATCTGACTTAATTTATAAAAATGTTACAAGTCTCACTCCCATTCTGCTGAAGTATACCCTTAAAGATAGTGGGAACATAGACACTTTATTTTTATTTTATTTTTTTTGATACTTTATTTTTAAAAACATAGGCAGATTGAGGGATTTGAGACACTGATAATTATAAAAGCATCTCAGTATCTCATAAAATATTGTGGTCATTATTAAGTACATCGATTATAATTATATATGCCGAAAATGTCTCCTTGCTCATTTTTATTCCAGAGTATCAAATTAATTGTTTGACACAATAGCAAATTTCCTTTCAGTCTAGTATGATGGCTCAGGTTATATCACTTCACATCATTATTTAAAGCTGAAAAAATCCTAAATTAGGCCATTTATCTTTAACAAGAAGCAAAACATTTCTACCATATAGAGCAAAAACTAGTGCTGTTACTTGAGACAGAATTTTGAACTTCAGTTTAATCAATTTATGCAACACTGGATAGTTATAAATTTCAGAATCTCTCTCTATGTGCCATAAATATCTATTGGCTTGGAGAAAATTAAGCTTTATTTAAAACTCTATCATGTTAAACCCTGAGTAACATCTCCCATTATTGAATTACTTTCTCATTTTACTTCTTAAACAACTGTTTTTCTTTTTTCCCCCCTTTCTTTCATTTCTTCCATCATTTCTTTTTCTATTTCTTAAATCCCTTTGAAACAAAATAAATCTATCTGGCATATTATAAAAGACTGAAATTTTTATGTATATATGTGCATGCAAACTCACGAAGCACAGACTTGTGCTTCTGGTCATAAGACAAGCAAATGTTTTATAATACTACCTTAAAATCTTAAGTTTAGGTTGTAATATGCATTGGTAGGCTGGTTAAACTTGCTTTTAAACAATTTATTAATTTTTCACTTGACAGGGCCAATGCAAAAAGCTTGGAAATCATAGGTCATTTTGGTTTCATACAGCAAGTGATTTTTAGTCAAACTAAAATATCTCTGTTTGTGATTGCACTCTTTCTATAAATCAGCATTTAATAAGAACATTCTCACGGAAGCTTGCCTGAAAATCCAGTCTGACTAATTTGGCCTCTGAGTGTAGCTTAAAGTAAAACCTATTGTGTCCATAGGCATCTTGACCCTGGAGGAGACAGTCTGCCAGAATATTGTATTATAGCCTCACGCTTTCGTAAATGCCTCCCAGGCTGATAGAAAACAGAATCAAGCATCAATGAAACAATTGCGGTCTAATGATTCTCTGAGGTGGTGGTTTTAAGATCCACTTTTGTCAGTGAAATCTGTCCTTTGTTGATATGAAAGGATGTGTACCTTTGAAACTCAGCTTGCATTTAAATGAGGATGTAAAAACAATTAAGCACTGGGCGCTATCATTTCACACCCGATTCTCCCCACGGCTAAAAATTGAACATCTTGAACCGCGTGGTGCCTGGAGCTGGGCCATGGAGCTTGGAAACAGTCAGCAAGTCTGGGACTCGCCAATGACTCTCTCCTCCACATTGTGTCCCAGCGATTCTGCTTCCTCCTAGGGAAGGTTATTCTTGCTCAGGACATGAACATAAAGTGTAAGAATCAGGATGCTCTCGACCACTCGAGATAAGGCTCACAGACACTTGTGAAGGACACATCGTGCTGATCCTCAGAGGGCAAGACACACAGATGGGAAACAGATGTGCAAATAATAAAAGTGTAAATATTGTGATGAGATAGCACTCACAGGAAACAGCTGCACTGCCAGTTACTCAAACTTGGTGAGCATTGCCCTGTGCCAGGCAGGGGAACAGTGTTCCTTTTTTCTACTTAATCATCATGGTGACCCCTTGATACAGATACCATCATCCCTGTTTTCATCAAAAGACAAAAGCAATAATAGATGTCTGTAAAAAGAACAGTGAAAATGGTGGGCTTGGGAGAAAGATTGACAAACAGGAAAGAGGAATTTGTCACCCAGGACACGCTTGTAAGGTGGCACTAGAGGTAGAGAATCTGCCTGCAAATTCAGGAGATGTAAGAGACACAGGTTCGATGCCTGGGTGGGGAAGATCCCCTGGAGGAGGAAATGGCACCCCACTCCAGCATTCTTGCCTGGAAAATCCCACAGACAGAGAAGCCTGTTGGGCTACGGTCCATGGGGCCACAAAGAGTTGGACACAACTAAGAGTGACTACGCACAGAGCATAGCACACCCATTTCCACAGGGCCTTGGTGCACACTGGATTCATTCTCATGAAGGGCCTTGTTCCTGTCTCATGGATTTAAGCCTGAGGTGTATGAAGGCTAGTGATTGTCCCAAACACATGAAGTCTGAATACCTGGATTCAAATTCTAAACTTCTGATGCAGAATCCTGCTGGCTTTCCTTCAGCTGTGTTCTCTTCCGAGCCACCTCATTGTAAACCATCGATCTCCAAGTTTCTTAAAAGCTTTCATTTTGCAAAATAAGAGAGTGTCACTGACTCAGAGAAAGATCTGCTTGCTTTGTTGGAGCTTACTAAGAGCATGGCGCTGGGGGCAACGGAAAGACATTCCCATGCCTTTATCTCTGAAAATCCCCTGGATGTTTCAAACACTAATTTCAGAAACCAGTCACTCCCAGTCTCTACTCTTCTCTGCCTATATAGTTTCCATGAATAAACTGAAAGGATAAATTTTAGGTATGTGGGATCTTTGTTCTCTGACCAGGGATCAACTCTGCAACCCCTGCATTGGGAACACAGAGTCCCAACCAGTCGACCGCCAGGGAAGTCCTTGAAAGAGATACTCCTGAATATAAGAATATTGGGATGAAATTGTAGCAATAAATCAGTTGGCTATAAAATTTTAAATGGTTAGGCTCGACACATAATAAAATAAGATGAAAAAAGAGAGAGAGGGAGGGAGGGTACTGGTCTAGACTGATTTAACTCAATACAGAAACTACTATCAGTGTTTCTTACGAAGGGAAAAATTACCAGGAGGAAAATCCTTCAAACTCTGTAGAAATTTCCTAAAGGAAACGTCACCTTCAAATTCCGAGTGTGACTAAAAAAAATATGCTCCAAGAGAAAAAAGGGTTCTTGCTTGAAATTCTGTCTGTGCTGTTCATATTCAAAGGTGCATTCACACCATTATTAGAAGTGCAATTTCCGAATAAGATGTACTGTTCCAGTAACCTTCGATTTGAGGCTTCTCTATTCATTAGTTCCTTGCTGTCTGTAATTGGAAATGCACTTCCAACCATCTGGCAGCGTGATTCACACCCTAACCTCTTTGGCAGGCCCCAGCCAACTTCTACGTGGGGTTTGTACCGGGGCCAGACACTATCAAAGTTTCAAATGAGAACCACCATCAGAAGTGTCAAAGGGGATCATTATCAGTAGCCATTATTTAAATACAAGAAGCATTGAGAGTATATTAGCAAAGACTCTTTTCACAAAATGTAAAATCATTCCTTAGAGTGGATTCTGAACCAGAGTTGCAGGTAGAGAAGTAAGAGATTATTAGTAACCTGAGATGGTGAGCGATACAAATGTTATAATGATTAAAATTTTGTTTAAAAAATAGTGAAAAATTCTGCTCGAAGTTATCTGATATAGTAAGGTCGAGAAGATCCCCTGGAGAAGGGAATGGCAACTCAGTCCAGTATTCTTTTGTGGAGAATTCCATGGACAGAAGAGTCTGATGGGCTGTATACAGTCCAGGGGATCGCAAAGAGTCAGACACAAATGAGTGACTAATGTTATAATATGTGCTGTTTATGTGGAAATATCTGATGTGTGCCCATGTGTATGTACATGTATACATACATGCTTTATATGTGATTACGAATATACACATGTATATGTGTGTATTCCATCACAGTGGAAGAGTAATCAGAACATCCCTAGCAACACTGGACCTATGTGTGTTTGCGGTACAGTTCATACCTACTGAAGAATAAGAGTCTATGAAAGTATATTATAAAAAAGAATATTAGAAAGAATACACTTGAAGACTATTGAAGAATATAGTTGACCTATTAAGTGAAATGAAGTTATAATCACATCCAATTTTCCCAACAAGTGTTTTGATATTAAACTATTCATTTCTAATATTACCTCTACAAAAGCTTAAAAAGCCAGACACATTATTTCACTGTCACCTGGAATGCGGGCTTATTACGAAGCTCAGCCAGTTGTTAAGCTGCCATTCAGGACTTGAAATAGGACCAGTACTTATAAATATTTCATATTCATTAAGAAAATATGCACAGTCTGCATTTGTGATGATTTCTTACTTATAGTCAGTTGGCCGAGTTTGCTTTTTATAGTTTAAAACATCTGCATTCTCTTTGAATGTGTCCCTCTGAAGCAGAGCAGGACCCCGCGGTCCTTGTCGCCCGCCTTGTCCTCTGCCAGGCTTTTGTCTGTGGAAAACTTTAGTCAAAGAATAAGTTTAATCAGAGAAGTGAGAACATGCAGAAACAAAGGAAAACAGTCAAAGGAGAACAAGTAATAACAATGCAGTCATTATAGTCAAGGAGCTTTCGTTCCTTTCCAACGGCTATAGACAATGTTCTGAGCCACCTCCTGCGAGCTGGCTTGTAGACACGAAACTCTCCCAGGTGGAGGGAGTTTCCTACACGACGGCTAGAGTATAGCCTTGACATGAGCTGCTACTGTTCTGAGAACCGGCCTCTAAGAAACAGAAACAAACTGAGCCCGGAACGGCAGACTGACTGCACCTAAAGCAAGAGACGGTGCTGGGCAGAACCCTGCGTGACCAGCTCGAAGATGACTGTGTAGCCCCCTCCCTCCGTCTACAAAACCTCTTACCCCCTGATTGTTGGAGGGAGGCAGTTAGACTTTAGAGAGGTGTCTGCCTTCTCCTACGCCTCATTGCTGGCATCCAAAATAAAGTAAACTTTCCATCCCACCAGCCTGGCCTCTTTATCGGATTTTGAGTGGCAAACGACCAAACCCCACTTTTGGTAACATCTCCACTGTTTTTGTCCGTCTGAAGATGTGTTGATATCTCCAACTATGATTTTGAAGTGGCTTGGTTTTGCTTGTAGTTCTATCAATTTTTGTTTTCTATATTTTGAGACTATATGATTAGAAGAATACAATATTCAAATTGTTTTATATTCCTGGTGAAGTTGGATCTTTTGTCATCGTGTAGAGACGAGATTTTGTGTCCAGTTATTCTTTTAGCCTCAAAGCCTGTTTTATCAGATAGTGACATGTCCACACTAACTTTCTTGCTCAATATTTTCTTGGTAATGTCTTATTTTATTGTTTGACTTTTAGCCTTTTTGTACTCTTATGTTTTAGATAGATCTCTTATAAATAATTTATAGCTAAATTTTTTCAGCCTGACTACACTGCTTGTTCTGCATATCTTTTCTCTGTCTTCCCTTGCCATCTTAAATATCAAAAAGTTATTATACTTAAGACTCAGTAGTAAAGAATCTGCCTGCCAATACAGGAGATGTAGGAGATGCAGTTTCTATCCCTGGGTCAGGAAGATCCCCTGGAGGAGGAAATGGCTACCCACTCAAGTATTCTTGCCTGGAGAATCTCTTGGACAGAGGAGGTTTGTGGGCTACAGGCCACGGGGTCACAAAGAGTCAGATACATCTGAGCATGCATGCTTAATTCAGAAGTTACACACTCTTGTTTCTATCATAGAAATCATAAACAGATTTTTAATATATCAAAATTTAATATTAATCAATACCTGTCCATCCCCCCAGGACAACACAGGAAACTGAGAACACTGATCCCATTTAACTTTTCCTGACATTATTGATACAACTGGTGAAGTATTTATATTTTAATTCAGTATTTTTGCATGTGTTGGTGTAGGGCATATATGGGAAATCCTTTCACTTTCTCTCCATTTTGTTGTGAACCTAAAACTGCTCTAATAAAGAAAGTCTTGAAAAAATGCAATTTTTTCATAATGTTGCCCTATTTCTCTCTAACATTTTGCAACTCATCTCATATAATCCAACACAAGGGTATATGTAACAATAAGAAACAGTGTCACTCATATTCTAGTGTACTAGGAGAGAGAAAAAGCAAATATGGTCTTTACATGTTAGAGAGCCTTCATGCGGACAGGTTTTAGACTACAGGATGCTTTTTTCATAAAAGACCTCTTATTTGCTCAGAAACGGTTGCATTTTCCAAATGAATCCACTACAGAATTTGAGCAAACCCAGGAGGGCATTAACTTCTTTATTAAGGAGTAAAATTAGTTCAGCTGTATATGGAGTAATCCTTATTTAATTCACTTATTTTTTGTTTTAGTTGCTAAGTACTCTCTGACTCTTTGTGATCCCATGGACTGTCTATAGGATTTCCAGACTCCTCGATCCATGGGATTCTCTAGGCAAGAATACTGGAGTGGGTTGCCAATTCCTTCTCCAGGAGATCTTTCCAACCCAGGGATCGAACCCAAATAACCTGCAATGACAAAGGGCTTCTTTACCACTGAGTCACCAGGGAAGCCATCTAATTCACTAGGCTATTATTATGAATCAAATAAAACTTAGGTAAAAATGCATTGTAAGCTACAGGTTGATGATCGTATAGCACGATCTTGATTTCTTGGTTATAGCTATTATTTGGGGGTAAGTAAATAAATCTATTCTTACCAAAAGAAAGGTTAAGGGTATAGTCTTAAGTTTTGATCTGTACAGATTTTCTACATGCATCAGACCCCTGGGGATATTAGCCTATTGTTGAAAATTGCCCCTCATATACCCATTTGCTCTCAACTGCAATAAGGAAAACATTACAAACTTTATGAAAAAATAAATACAATCAAATGTCCTTTTCATTAAATAGTCAATCAAGTGTGTTAAAACTGCCATCTGTGATGGATGACAAACATACCAAATCACCACAGGCTTTATTGGAAGAGTCACTGAATTTAGCTCTAGAGCAAAATGAAATTTTTTAGTGCTGAAAGAAAATACATATATTACTGCTTATAATGTTTATAAACTGATATTTTGCTATACTCTTCACCAGTCATTTTTTTTCTTTGGTTTTAAAAAATGAAAGATAAAATCACTGTTTAAATTTAGGAAATGCAATTATAGAAAAATATCATTCCCTGATGTGCCCTTAAAAGTTTCCCTAGTGCAATTCTTGCTGAGCGCTGAAGAATTGATGCTTTTGAACTGTGGTGTTGGAGAAGACTCTTGGGAGTCCCTTGAATAGCGAGGAGATCAAACCTAAAGAGTCAATCCTAAAGGAAATCAACCCTGAAAATTCATTGGAAGGACTGATGCTGAAGCTGAAGCTCCAATACTTTGGTCACCTGATACAAAGAGCTGATTCATTGGAAATGACCTTGATCCTGGGAAAGATTGAAGGCAGGAGGAGAAGGGGATGACAGAGGATGAGATGGCTGGATGGTATCACTGACTCAATGGACGTGAGTTTGAGCAAACTCTGGGAGATGGTGAAGGACAGGGAGGCCTGGTGTGCTACGGTCCATGGGGTTGCAAATAGACACGACTGAGCAACTGAACAACAGCAAAATGCAATACCACATTTTGCAGCTAATGTCACACACCCAACACGAGGATAAATGCAAGGATAAGAAGTGATGGATTTACAGTTGATAGTTCCATAATGGGAGTGCCCCAGTTAGGGTGGCCAAATTTAGTCAATGCAAGCACGTGATACTAAATTAATTCAAATTTCAGAAAAATAATTTTAGACGTGTGTCTAAATATTGCAAATATAGCCCATGCAATGTTTGGGTTATAGTTCTACTAAAAAATTATTTACACGTGTATCTGAAATTCAGATTTAACTGGGTCTCCTTTATTTTATCCAATAACCCTAAACCCCAGTGAATTCACGTATTTAGTTGAATATATATACTTCCACTCTGAGAGGAAATAGATGGTTCACTGAACGAGGCAAGTTTGGAATGTTTGGTCAAATGATCATAAAATTTACTATCATAAAATTCACTACAATAAAATTCACTATCCACTGACATAGATGAGCATGGAACATAGTCCAGTTTTAGGAGAGACTATCAGTCTAACACTGAAGGCTTATGTTCTGTGCTCCACCACTCACTAGGGGGATAATATGGGACAATTACATCATCTTTCTTAACTTGTTGTATTATCATTAATGTGGGAAAAATAATAATAAGGTAATACTTTGTCACTGTTATTACCATAAAGTTGTTCATATGCAGTAGGTATGATATAAGTTATTGTTCTATTTCTTTTATTTTCATCTTGGTGACAGCAGGAAGGCTCTGGTTATTCCAAAATATCTCTATTACTAAATTTCATTTAAATTTATGTCACTAGAAACTTTACTGCCTATAGAAGCCTTAGTCCTTTTGAATGGAAGTAGTCAATGCAACTTGATAACCCTTGGAGTTGTCTACACCTTTTTTTTTTTTTTTTTGGCCACACCGCAAGCAGCATGTACAACTTCCCCAAACAGGGATCAAACCCATGCCCTCTGCAGTGGAAGCACGAAGTCTTAGCCGCTGAGCCACCAGGGAAGTCCTTGTCTACATTTTAGTGGAGGAGAAACTTGCAAGACAGTTCAGGCTGCACTAGGAAAAGTCATCATTTTATGGAATCCTTAGGCAAGAAGGGGAGCCCAGATGGAGAGAGATGACTGGAGAAAGACAAGGTTAGGTGATCTTTCAATCCTACCTGGGACCACTTTCAATCCCACTCTTTCTGGGACCTTTGAGGTGTCTGCCTAGACAGCAAAGTGACTTCTCAGCACAATTTTCTTCTGTGAAAGCGGCAACCCATTTGAAGCAAGACCTGGATAAGAGACTCACTTCTCTCTGGCCCAGGTGAGGGGCCTGAGTTTTAAAACCACATGATGTGGTGCCCTGAACCTTTAAAGCAATTCCAAGGCAGCCTAAGATTTCCTTCCATCTTATCAGAACTTTATACAATCCTGGGGCCGAGTGTATAGCAAAATTTTTATGATTTGTGGTATATTAACATGCTGAGCAGCTCTTGTGAACAGGAGTACTGAGAAAAAAAGGGAAGGCTTTTAAGAAATAAAGGTACAGGTTACAAAATGGGTCACCTGTAATTTTCTTTCCGAGATATACATAAAATATTGTGACTCTTCTTCTTAATACTTCTGGGGTGTGTGTGTGTGTGTGTATGGAACTCTTAACAACATGGGGCCAATGGTTCCAAGAATAGAGTTACACCTAAAAGTACAACATTCCTGCAACATCAAAAGATTTTGTTCAGACAGTATAAAGTAGCCAGAACTAGGAAAGAAAATAAAAGCTAGGGCATATGAATTTTGTTTTTCTGAAGCCTAAGAACATAACATAAGACCCTAAAGTGTTGTGTCCTATGTGCTGTGCTTAGTCTAACAGTCATGTCCAACTCTTTGTGAGCCCATGGACTGTAGCTCACCAGGCTCCTCTGTCCATGGGATTCTCCAGGCAAGAGTACTGGAAAGGGTTGCCATGCCCTCCTGCAGGGGATCTTCCCAACCCAGGAATCGAACCCAGGTATCCTATGTTACAGGCAGATCCTGAGACACCAGGGAAGCCTGTGAATACTGGAGTGGGCAGCCTGTCCCTTCTCCAGGGGATCTTCCTGACCCAGGAATCGAACTGGGGTCCCTTGCACCTCAGGTAGCTTCTTTACCAGCTGAGCCACCAAGGAAGCCCCGTTCTACAGGTAAGATATAATGAGCGTAACTTTCACTTGTTGGTCTTTAAGGTGTGTGAATTTTAAAAATACCTTTTCTAACCAATATCTATCTTCATATGACTTTGAAGAAAAGATATTGAAATACGTATTTTCTACATATAAGTTGTATTGGTTTGAATGCTTTGATAAGGTATATTAATTAGCTTTGCTGTGGTAATGATTTCATAACTTCAAAACATTATGGTGTATACCTTAAATACATACAATTTAAATTTGTCAATTACACCTCAATAAAGCTGGAAAAAAGTAAATGTACTGGATTTTGAGAAGCAATTTGAATTTAAATAAATCCAATGGGGTTACAAAGAGTCAAACACAGCTTAGCAACTACACAGTGACATTAAATATCGGCATGACAACAGCTTGTAAGGAATGTTTGGCTAGGTATGAAACTATACTTCAGTAACTTGTTATGTAAAATATAAAATACATGTAATCTGTTATTATCTTGTCTATTCTAATTAGATGGTAAGAACCACACAGAACAGGACACTTAACCCATTCCTGTGTTCACAGTGGGATATTTAAAGGATTCATTTAATCTGTAGATAATTATTCCTTTGACTTTTGAAGTAACTAATTAGGTAAAATTTTAGTAACATACACTTTTCATTTTACAGGCAAACAATTATGGATTCCAACTGGGATTCACCTTTGAAAGTAAATTATGTCTACAAGATAACTTGAATGCATGTTGTATGAGACAGAAAATCTTCAGCAATGTGTTCATGGGAAAATGACTGGAGGGTATCCACAAGTAGGCATATCCATAGTTATTCTTTTATTAAAAATGCTCTTTACGGCTTTCAAAAAACTAGCAAATGAGAGATGAATATTTCTTTACAAAGATGTAATTTTTAAAGTAGTATAAAAATAGAGAGTGTTATTTTGTATCTAGTGGGAAAGTCAACATGGAAGTTGCAGGATTTTGTCCCTTTCCATAAGAAATAGGACAGCTAGGATATCTCCTCCAGAAAGCACACCTTTATTAGAGCATCCAGTTGATAGCTATTTGAGCTCTCTGCAAATAGAAACATACAGCAAGGCTGGAAAGTGAGTGCCTTTTGATTGACAACAATTCATACTGAATTTCTGTCTGCTTCCTAGTTTGAAAGTAGAGTGGTATTGTCTTTTTTTCCCCCATTTCCATCCCATTCTGACCCATTTATTACTAAATTATTTCTGAGAAATTCAATTTCCCTTTTTTTATCTGCTTTGACAGCCTTGGTTAGTAGGGTTAAATGAAAACTGCTTCTTTTTCCCCCTCCCCCAGCAAAGGGCTCTGCTGTAGTAGATTATATGGCAGCTGACAGCTCATGTCAATGGGAGGCACTTTGCTATACCATGGTAGTATTTTTCAATAAACTTTACAGCAAAAAAATACATTTCCAAGTATAGGACTGTAACCTCGTTACTGTTTCATTTTTTACTTTATTTCAATAATTTTTTGTTTTAAATTCAAGTTATGTATGACTATATAATTTAAAAAGAAATCATCCAAAGGTCAGAGAAGTCAATGGCACCCCACTCCAGTACTCTTGCCTGGAAAATCCCATGGACGGTAGGCTGCAGTCCATGGGGTCACTAAGAGTTGGACACGACTGAGTGACTTCACTTTCACTTTTCACTTTCATGCATTGGAGAAGGAAATGGCAACCCACTCCAGTGTTCTTGCCTAGAGAATCCCAGAGATGGGGGAGCCTGGTAGGCTGCTGTCTATGGGGTCACACTGAGTCGGACACGACTGAAGCGACTTAGCAGCAGCATCCAAAGGTAGATAAGATTTTGAAAACCTTATCATGAAAACCTAAATATATTTTATGTTTAGTAGAAAATATTTAGTAACAGCTTGAAAGTGTGACAGCATTAGTCACTCAGCTGTGTCCAGCTTTTTGCAACCCCATGAATGATGGACTGCCAGACTCCTCTGTCCGTGGAATTCTCTCAGGCAAGAATATTGGAGTGGATAGCCATTCCTTTCTCCAGGGGATCTTCCCAACGCCCAGGGATAGAACCTGCATCTCCTGCACTGCAGGTAGACGCTTTACCATCTGCGCCACCAGGGAAGCCCTAATATACCATAGTTTAAACATTTTTATGTTTGCTGATAGCTAACATCCAAAACTGATGGAAGTGAAGCTGCTCAGTCCTGTCTGACTCTTTGGGACCACATGGACTGTATTGGCAGGAAGATTTTTACCACTGAGCCACTGTACATGTTAATCTCAAAGTCCTGGTTTAGCCCCCATGACACTTTCCCTTCAGTAACCATCAGTTTGGTTTCCCATTCTGTGAGTCAGTTTCAGTTTTGCATCTGCTCTGTGTCTGTTGTATCTGTATATATGCATTTGTATCATTTTTTTTAGATTCCACATATAAGTGATATTATAAGACACTGTCTTCTTCTGATTTACTTCACTTAGTATAATAATCTCTACAAATGACATTATTTTGTCTTTATGACTGAGTAATATTCCATTGTATATTTGTTATTACATTTCTAATCCTCCATTTTAGCAAACTAAAATGGACGGGAATGAGCGAGTTTAACTCAGATGGCCATTATATCTACTACAATGGACAAGAATCGCTTAGAAGAAATGGAGTAGCCATCATAGTCAACAAAAGAGTCCAAAGTGCAGTACTTGGATGCAATCTCAAAAATGACAGAATGATCTCTGTTCGTTTCCAAGGCAAACCAACCAATCTGGCAGTAATCCAAGTCTATACCCTGACCAATAATGCTGAAGAAGCTGAAGTGAATGGTTCTATGAAGACATACAACACCTTCTAGAACAGACACCCAAAAAAGATGTCCTTTTCATTATAAGGGGATTGGAATGCAAAAGTAAGAAGGCAAGAAATACATGGAGTAATGGGAAAATTTGGTCTTGGAGTACAGAATGAAGCAGGGCAAAAGCTAACAGAGTTTTGCCAAGAGAACACACTGGTCATAGCAAATACCCTCTTCCAACAACATAAGAGAAGACTCTACACATGGACATCACCAGATGGTCAATACCGAAATCAGATTGATTATATTCTTTGTGGCCAAAGAGGGAGAAACTCTATACAGTCAGCAAAAACAAGACCAAGAGCTGACAAGAATCCCTTAGAAGAAATGGAGTAGCCATCAGATCATGAACTCATTATTGCCAAATTCAGACTGGAATTGAAGAAAGTAGGGAAAACCACTGGACCATTCAAGTATGACCTAAATCAAATCCCTTACAACTATACAGTGAAAGTGAAAAATAGATTCAAGGGATTATATCTGACAGACAGAGTGCCTGAAGAACCAGGAACAGATGTTCATGGCATTGCACAGGAGGCAGGGAGCAAGACCATCCCCAAGAAAAAGAAAGGCAAAAAGGCAAAATGGTTGTCTGAGATGACCTTACAAACAGCTGTGAAAAGAAGAGAAGTGAAAGGAAAAGGAGAAAAGGAAAGATATACCCATTTGAATGCAGAGTTCCAAAGAAGAGCAAGGAGAGATAAGAAAGCTTTCCTCAGTGATCAATGCAAATAAGTGGAGGAAAACAATAGAATGGGAAAGACTAGAGATCTCTTCAAGAAAATTAGAGATAACAAGGGAAATTTTCATGCCAAGATGGGCTCAATAAAGGACAGAAATGGAACAGAAGCAGAAGATATTAAGAAGAGGTGGCAAGAATACACAGAACTATACTAAAAAGATCTTCATGACCCAGATAATCATAATGGTGTGATCATTCACCTAGAGCCAGACATCCTGGAATGTGAAGCCAAGTGGGCCTTAGGAAGCATCACTACGAACAAAGCTAGTGAAGGTGATGGAATTCCAGTTGAGCTATTTCAAATCCTGAAAGATGATGCTGTGAAAGTGCTGCACTCAATATGCCAGAAAATTTGGAAAAGTCAGCAGCGGCCACAGGACTAGGAAAGGTCAGTTTTCATTCCAATCCCAAAGAAAGGCAATGCCAAAGAATGCTCAAACTACCGCACAATTGCACTCATCTCACACACTAGCAAAGTAATGCTCAAAATTCTTCAAGCCAGACTTCAACAGTACATGAACCATGAACTTCCAGATGTTCAAGCTGGATTTAGAAAAGGCAGAGGAACCAGAGATCAAATTGCCAACAACCACTGGATCATTGAAAAAGCAAGAGAGTTCCAGAAAAACATCTACTTCTGCTTTATTGACTATGCCAAAGTCTTTGATTGTGTGGGTCACAATAAACTGTGGAAAATTCTGAAAGAGATGGTAACACCAGACCACCTGACCTGCCTCCTGAGAAATCTGTATGCAGGTCAAGAAGCAACAGTTAGAACTGGACTTGGAACAACAGACTGGTTCCAAATAGGGAAAGGAGTATATCAAGGCTATATATTGTCACCCTGTTTATTTAACTTATATGCAGAGTACATCATGTGAAACGCTAGAGTGACTGAAGCACAAGCTGGAATCAAGATTGCTGGGAGAAATATCAATAAATTCAGATATGCAGATGACACCACCCTTATGGCAGAAAGTGAAGAAGAACTAAAGAGTCTCTTGATGAAAGTGAAAGAGGAGAGTGAAAATTTTGGCTTAAGACTCAACATTCAGAAAACTAAGATCATGGCATCTGGTCCCATCACTTCACAGCAAATAAATGGGGAAACAGTGGAAACAGTGACAGACTTTATTTTGGGGGGGCTCCAATATCACTGCATATAGTGACTTCAGTCATGAAATTAAAAGATGCTTGCTCCTTGGAAGAAAAGCTATGACCAAATTAGACAGCTTATTAAAAAGCAGAGACATTACTTTGCCAATAAAATTCATCTGGTCAAAGCTATGGTTTTCCAGTAGTCATGTATGAATGTGAAAGTTGGACTATAAAGAAAGCTGAGTACCAAAAAATAATGCTTTTGAACTGTTGTGTTGGAGGAGACTCTTCTGAGTCCCTTGGACTGCAAGGAGATCCAACCAGTCCATCCTAAAGGACATCAGTCCTGAATATTCATTGGAAGGACTGATGCTGAAGCTGAAACTCCAATACTTTGGCTACATGATGCAAAGAACTGACTCATTGGAAAAGACCCTGATGCTGGGAAAGATTGAAGGCGGGAAGAGAAGGGGACGACAGAGGATGAGATGGTTGGATGGCATCACTGACTCAATAGACATGAGTTTGAGTTAATTCCGGGAGTTGGTGATGGACAGGGAGGCGTGACATGCTGCAATCCATGGGGTCGCAAAGAGTCAGACATGACTGAGCGACTGAACTCAACTGAACTAAATCCTGCATTACACTCTCTATTCTCTAGTACTCCTGAAACTTCTACATCATCTCGGGGGAATAACCATCAGTGGGCTATTTAGCCAGGATTTCACGCTGTCCAATCTCACTCCTCATCAGACAGCAACTGAAACTGGGAGACTAAATTTTTACTTATGATGGTGATGTTGGTTCGGATGCCTGGGCTGAGGCTGAAACTCAGAAACACACTCTTATCCAAATGTGCATAGACTTGATTAAGGGTTTTTCAGCACCTGCACAATATCTGTCATACAATAGAGTTAGTATCTATGAATGATGAATTAGTTACTTAATAAATATGACAAAATATGAACACTTATATGTTTTGCATTGAAAATCCAGGATATTAATTATTAATGCATTCATCAAATGAACTTGCATTGAATTCTGACTTTGTGCAAATCATTGTCCTTGGCAACAAAACATTTATATTCTATTAAGCAAAATGCATTGCTTCAGAAACTGTGTGGTATCTGACTCACTTATTTTTCAAATTTAAGAAATTTAGTGTAGATGTGCTTGTTGATAAATGAGATTGAATGATTTTACTTCGAGTGAGTTGCAATTGCTGACATTTTTCCCTTCTGTGTTGTTCTCTAGGCCTTCCTGGGGCTTCCCAGGTGGCTCAGCAGTAAAGAATCCGCTGCCAATGCAGGGACCGTGGGTTCGATCCCTGGGTCAGGAAGATCTCCTTGCGGAGGAAATGACAACTTGCTCCAGTATTCTTGCCTGGAAAATCCCATGGACAGAGGCGCCTGCCAGGCTACATCTCATAGGATCGAAAAGAGTCAAACAAGACTGAGCAACAAAGCACACACAATTGGACAATAAATACTAAAGTCAAGATCAGAGAGTGGATCTGACTTGATGAGAACAACATTGGGAGTTTGGGGTGGGAACAGCTCTTCTTCCCCCTAGTGTGCCCACTGTGAGTTTACAGAGAGGCAGGAAGGAATCAGGAAGTGATCTCAGGTGGAGACACTGTATGTGTGTTTGCACTCCCCCAAGTACTCCATCAGTCTCAGAAGTATCACAGTTCACTTGAACTTTCTCTTACCCTTCCCATGACACTTAGAATGTGCATTTACCACAAGATTTTAAATTGTCATCCTTACTTTTCCAATAAAATTAAGTTATAACCTGGAGAGAACAGACATTTAAAATGTAAACTATATTAATAATTGACACCAATAAAAATTAGAAATAATGATTATGTTTACTTACATAACTATTTAGGTGTGTCTTAATAGTTGGCAATTATGCCAAAATTATGCTTCATTCATTTTATTCATAATAATGTCACCTTAATTCTGAACCTCACAAATCCTAATGTATAGTTTAATGAAGCACAAAATGCATTTTTAATCTTTCAGACGGTTGACCCAGGTTCGATCTCTGGGTTGGGATGATTCTGTGGAGAAGACAATGGCAGCCCACTCCAGTATTCTTGCCTTGGAAATCCCATGGACATAGGAGCGTGGTGGGCTATACAGTCCATGGGATTGCAAAGAGTTGGACACAGTTGAGTGACTACACCACCACCACCAGAGCAGAAGAAATAGGCATATGAAACAAAGTTATTTAAAAGGTTAAAAATAATAAGGCACAAGTTTTAATATAATAAATTATCTAACATCCTCAACTAACTAGATATAAATTCATTTCCACCGTGAGACACAATTCTTATGAGTAAAGGCATTAAGCTCTGACTTGGATTGCTTATGGCCGCTTGGTTTGGTTATAGCTCAGTTGAGTCTATGAAAGGAAATGCAGTGGAACGTTTCTATAGCCAATAAGTCCAGTAAAAAGTTTGGATCATCTGGATAAATGTAATTTTTTAAAAAACAAGTAAAAGTACACTTTAGTTTCAAGAAGATGGATTTCGTCTGTGTCACTTCTACATTTACCTTGATTTTTTTCATTTATTCTACTCTCTATAGAGCACAAAATTCCCATCCTAAAGTTTGTCAACTCAATTTCTATGATTCACGGACTTGGAAAATGACAGAATTCAACGTGATTTATCTGATGTTTGGCTCTTAAAAATACACAGCCTTGAAACCCTGTTTCTGCCAAGGATATACAAAGACAGAGAGTTTCTTACCCTTACAGTTTCTTACCCTAACTGTAAGAAATGATCATTTTTCTTGATCCTATCAGAAAGCTGAAGGAGAGCAACCAGGTCACTGGAAATTCCAGGGGAGACAGTTCCCAGCGGTGAGAGAGGAGTCCTGAGAGAGAGGATCGGTGACCCAAGCACGTGTGCATCTGTGCCTGGGAGGACGAGCGGGGAGCCCCCAGTGTGAAAGGGCCGCCGAAGTTTGAATGAACTGGTACAGGCTGAGTGTAGGGTAAAGTCACAGTGGAGAAGCGGCGGACAGCCCGGACATGAGGCGGGATTCCCGCTCGCCCTCAGAGCGCGCGCGGACAGAGGGGCCTCCTGCATCCGGGCAGGGATGAGGGCTGCTGCTACTGCTGCTAAGTCGCTTCAGTCGTGTCCGACTCTGTGCGACCCCGTAGACGGCAGCCCACCAGGCTCCCCAGTCCCTGGGATTCTCCAGGCAAGAACACTGGAGTGGCCTGCCATTTCCTTCTCCAATGCATGACAGTGAAGAGTGAAAGTGAAGTCGCTCAGTCCTGTCCAACTCTCAGCGACCCCGTGGACTGCAGCCCACCAGGCTCCTCCATCCATGGGATTTTCCTGGCAAGAGTCCTGGAGTGGGGTGCCATTGCCTTCTCCGCAGGGACGGGGGAGGGGGCGCCATCAGGAAGAGCCTCGGCTCCCCTCCCCGGCCCTTTTCTCGTCCAGCAGAGCCCTGGAGGTGCTGATGCAGGCGGACAGATCCTCTGCTCCCAAAGGAGGTGGGGAGAGGGGAGGGTATGACGACTTCCTGACCTTGGCTTCTTCCAAGTGGGCGTGGGGGCCGGCAGAGACTCTCTCCCAGAGACCACGGGCTTTGACTGGAGGAAGAACGCGCCTTTCTCCACCTGGGGAGAGCGGGCAGCTGTCTGTGGCTGGAGTAGGAAAAAGAAAACACAAACCCCGTAACCTGTAGGAGGGCCCAAAGCACTCTGGTACCTGGGGTCCTGGCAGCAGGAGGGGGTGATGACCACGGGCAAGCAGGCAGGACGCGCCGCCCCTGGGAGAGACCCAGCAGAGTCAGCACCGTTTGGCCTCCGCGGCAAGGAGAGGCAGGGAAGAGGAGAAGCGCCCCCCTACCCCGCCAGGCGCGCGCACACACACACACACACACACACACACACACACACACCGCCACGCACACACGCGCGCGCGCACACACACACGCACACACACACACCCCACCACGCGCGTGCGCACGCACACACACACACACACACGCACACACACACACCCCGCAGGGCCTGTCTTAAGCCCCTGATGCAGAGCAGTCAGGACAACAGTGAACTCCCAAACACCCCACCACCGGCCTAGAAATCTACAGATGGGAGATGGATAAGAACTTGGAGAAACGAAACCACTCCTTACTGGGGCCATGCAGAAAATGCAAACGGCTGCTGGGAGAAGAGAAACACTTAGACAAACCCTTAGGGCCAGAGCCTCCTCGCTAATCAGAGCGCAGAAGCGGCGACCTGAGAGAGGACTAGAAGATTCTGCTGCCGGGAGCCTAACCGAGCAACTGTAAACCTCCAATCTAGCCCAGATCCTGACCACCTTCAACGCGAATAGAAGGCGTGCTCATTTCTAGGCATAAATACTATTTACCCCAGTCTCTGATATCCTTCATATGATATTCAATATTCAGTCAGAGATTGGAAGATAACAACAAGGCAGCAAAGAGAAACAACCCATTGTCAAACAAAACAGTGAACAAACGTAGAAACGGCCCAGAGGTTGAAACTTTCAGACTGAAAAGTTAAAATTCACATGACAAATATATTGCTTAATCTAGTGAAATAGATGGACATCACAGAGGAACAGATGGCAGATTTCAGCAGAGGAGCAGACATAAGTAAAGTGGAAGGCAAATGCCTGAGATGACGCATTCCTCTGACAGCTTCATCAGCAAACTTGACCCAGCTGAGATGAGAGTCCGTGAACTTGCAACTAAATCAAGAAAAAAAACACCCAAACTCAGACCCAAAGAGGAACAAAAAGCACAATGAAGAATAGGGGAAGAGTGGCGGGACACTAAAGAAAGATAAATTTAGGTTCCAGGATGAGAAGAGGGAGAAAGAATGGGCAGAAAAAAATAGTGAAGAGATAATGGCAGAGAAACTTCATATATAATGAAAAATGTCAAGCCACAAATCAAAAGTAGCTCAGAGACCTGCTCAAGCAGGGTAAATACCACACAAATATATAAATAAAAACTCAGAATCCAAGATAAAAATGATAATGAAAAAAGTCTTTTGATTTTGTTTCTCTGGAGAACCCGGACAGCATAACACTTAAATTAGAAACAATTCAAGTCTCAGAGCATATTTTTCGGGATGACTAGAAAATACCAAATATCCAATGCCTTGGGTATTTAGGCATTCAGTTTTTTAATGAGTATATAGGAACTGGCGTTAGTCTTAGTTTGTGAGATGCAGAATATCATAGTTAATAGATATGTGGGCTCTAAAAACAGATGTCCTGCCTTTAATCAAAGCTCCAAAATGTCCACTTAATGTGTTCACGAGCAAGTTTTACGATTTATCTGTACCTCATTTTCTTCTGTGAAATGGGATAATATGAGAACTCATCTCATATGGTTGTTATATTGAATGACTCCAAATATAAAGTCCTTCTAATAGTGCCTGGCACATAGAAAACACTAAAAATTGTTAACTATAATACATATTACTTATTATCACATACACTGATATTTGTTTAGCAGGTATCACTGAGTTTCCTTTTCCTTTATTAAATCCATGGCTGATTCATATCAATGTATGACAAAACCCACTGGAAAAAAAAAATAATAATAATAAAAAAAAAAAAGAAATAAAACCTTGCTAATGGTGAGGAAAAAAAAAAAAAGAATTTGCCTTAAATAGCATACTTCAGGGGATTATAATATAATGTTATAATAATATATAATGATATATAATATTTTATCAATACCACCCAGTACCTTTAAGAAAACTGATGCTCCAGTTTGTAGCAGCTTCTGATATCAGGGGAAAATATACAGTTAGAAAATAAACCTGCTCTCTGAGTATTTATATCTTCCTGCAGGTATTTTACTAACCCATAATGTAATTTGAGCATAAAGTCATAAAGGTAACTCTTACACTCTCTTCCAACTTTGAGCTTTGTTTTGTTTATTAACTTCAAAAGTAATTACTTTCAGCAATTACTCTGATTTGATTCTATCTCACCTAAAATGTTCCAGGGTCATTTTAAAATTGTGTGCAATTCTAATTTTACAATGCTTTATAAGAGTGTGGAGAAATGCACTTCATCTTAGGAAATTACTGAGCTCTTTAAAAGGATGCACATTTACAAATATAACAATGCAAGGAGAATCTTCAAAAAAATAACTCTGCAGTAATTGTGAGGTATGGAATGATGCCCTGCATAAAATGTGAAATGACCTCCAGATCCTGGCATCTGTACCAGGATCTCATATATCTAGCTACCTGTCCTTCTATGATTCCACTCTTTTATTCCCACATTCTAATTACGTAAAAAGACTGCTAATTTTCACAAATTTCTTCTTTCCAGCATCATGAGGGGCCAAAGCACTTCAGGGCATTTTATAACTTAGAAACTACGATTCAAAGACAATACCTTATTTTGAATCATTCTATAAAACAAAGAAGCATTTATTTTTGACACAGTTTAGGCTTTTGCGATGATGGGAAAAATCCCAGATGGCAAAGTCGTCTTTAAGCAAAGAACTGAGGGTTCGTTCATTTTAAGGCATCCCAGAATTCCAAGTTTAGGAGTTATTTCAATAAAGCGGAAGTTCCAAGGGTGCCGGTTCTGAAGTTCTTACTTTGTCTTCATAAAGAAACCTGATGGGTTTAGCCCCAGTTGGAATATGAACAGCTCTAAATCCATTTATTTTTACCAGTAAGTGGCAGCTCCATTTGGGGAAGTTTCAGAAAGAGCTTACATCCGTCAGTCCTGGGCTGGGTACGTTCTCTGATTTGGATCCCTGCCTTCACTTGTTCTGTGCCGGGTAACAGCAAGGGAGAGAGACTGATTATAGAGTTGTAATTCAATCTGTAGATGGTGGTGATGTTTATGATATTATCAGTACCTTGAGATTAAATTGCAGTTTGCAATCTTTCTTCCTTCTTTTTGCCCATTTGTTTTCCTAATATCAGAGATTAAACCTCAAAGTTTTATAAGCACATAGTAAAATGAAAAGAATTGCATCCTAAAGTTTCTGAACGATGTAGCATTGTTATGGGTAATTAAGCCACTTTTCCTTTAAGGAAACAAACTGATAAATTATTGGAACATAAAATAAAAACACTACAGCTGTCATGAGAGTGATTTACTCTCATTAAAATTTTAAGCTCTGTTGGAACTGTGCGAAAACATGGAGCAATGATGACTTTTAACAGCTCAGAGTAGCTTTCTCTGGACAACTGTGTGTGTATGTGTGTGCTAAGCCGCTTCAGTTGTGTCTGAGTCTTTGAGACCCCGTGGACTGTAGCCCGCCAGGCTCCTCTGTCCATGGGATTTTTCCGGCGAAAGTATTGGAGTGGTATGCCATTTCCTTCTCCAGGAGATCTTCCAGTCCTAGGGATTAAACCCTCATCTCCTGTGTCTCCTGCTTTGACAGGGAGGTTCTTTCCCACTGGCGCCACCTGGGAAACACAAGTGTAACTGGTGGCTCAGACAGTAAAGAATCCGCCTGCAATTCAGGAGACCCAGGTTCGATCCCTGGGTTGGAAAGATCCCCTGGAGAAGGGAAAGGCAACCCACTCCAGTATTCTGGCCTGGAGAATCCCCCTGGACAGAGGAGCCTGGCTGGCTACAGTCCATAGGGTTGCAAACAGTCAGGCATGACTAAGCACAACAATACTTCACAGTCTCTGTAAAGGTGAGGCTTTTCACTTGCACCCTGAGCATCTAGAATCCTAGAGGCTCTGTAGGGCTGTCCTTGCTCCTTGACTGCTCACTTGCATATGAGGAAGCTGAGAACAAGAACTGTTGATGAGATTGTGCAAGGTGATCTTAAATCTCCTAGCTGTTTTGTTACTATGCGTAGAGACTAACCTGAATGATTTCTATTTAATAGTCTTGGGTAGAATATTCAAAATCTAATGTGCCTAAGAATTTACAGAAGTCCTTTTTCAAATTATACCCCACCTCAGGAGAGGCGTCTACATATTCAACCAGCATATTAGCAGGTGACTCCAACATACACATTTGGACAAATATGTGTAGATGTATAGCATTTAATCAAAATATCACAAATGAAGGATTGAATTAGTTCTCAAATCTCTCCCCATTAGTAACCAGAAAAATATGATAGAGGAGGATAAAAATCTATGCCTTCTGATTCTAGATATTGTTTTTGAAGTACTCAGTGCTATTTCTAAAGATGAAAATTTATTTCTTTGTTGAATCAAATACATCTAAACGAATCGACTTGTTTCCCACACTCTTTGGAAATGTTTCTGCATTTTCTTTTGGTATTACAATGGCTTTAATATGTGCCTTTATTTGAATTTCTTTTCATCTTCTTAAGTAAAAATATTGATCCATCCATATATCCTCATATTTATCATATATATTTTTGTGTGTGTTAGTCACTCAGTCATGTCCTATGCTTTGTCCAACCCCATAGACTAGATTCCCAGGCAACTCTGTTCATGGAATTCTCCAAGCAAGAATAGTGGGGTGAGTTACCACTTCCTACCTTACTACTAATAGAGTCTGAAAGTGAAACTCACTCAGTTGTGTCCAACCCTTTGCGACCCCATGGACTCTACAGTTCAAGGAATTCTCCAGGCCAGAACACTGGAGTGGGCATCTGTTTCCTTCTCCAGGGAATCTTCCCAACCCAGAGATCAAACCCAGGTCTTCCACCTTTTAGGCATATTCTTTACCAGCTGAGCCACCAGGGAAGCCAATAGAGTCTGGCTTCATTTAAAATTATTTGTCAATTGGTTGCTTTCTATCAGGCTGGCTTATTAAACTGATTTCTAAGTGAACTCTCAAAAACATGTATATTGAGTGCAATTATAAGTCTGTGTGTTAAATTCTATGTGTTGGCCCCAAAAATAAATGTAAAATAAGTGTATCTGACCTTGCCTCAATTATCTAGAAAGTAGAGAAAGACAGTGTAAGCTTTAGACAGATCTGAAAAGGCAAGAATAAGATACAAAAACATGGACCCAGGAAATTAATATAGAAGATAAACTAAGATTTTTTGAAAGGCCCCTTTCATCCCTAGACTTATAGCTTGTCAGGTGAGTCTCAGTAAAAATGAATGGCACGTTCAAACGTTTAAATAAAAATCATTACAATAAAGGGAACCAACCAAGGCCATGATGCACTAGCAACAGGGAAACCATCTCTCACACCTCCCTACCGTATACACGCCTGGACTGAAGACATAGGGAGAACACGTATTTCTGGAGGAAACCTCAGGGAGATAACAGAGCGGCCAGCCTCTAACACACAGAGGAAGATCTCAAGGGACAGAGAGAGAGTCTGGGCACGGATGCAAATGGATAGTCAGCAGACGTTCTGTGACTTCGTTTGGCAGAGCATGTGGCCACTTAGAGTAAATTAGCTAGTGATCACCTCAAGGGGGAGTATATTTAGTCACTTTTGCAAACCCAGGGTCTACCACAAAGCTTGGCAAATGAGAAGTACCATGAATCTACCTATATAGATGACCAGCCCTGGCAGGAAGCACTATTTATGCCAAGTATAATGACTGGAAGTCAGAATAGGCGTCATCTAAAATTTTGTACATTCATGATAGGATATTAGGCACATGATATATGAAATGGGCATGACAAGGAAGTAGATTTACTGCACCTGTGAGGCTTACTGATGGTCTTCATTGATACACCAGGAAAGGTGTCTGACTGCATGGCTGAATGAATAGTTGTGCTATAAACTCCTGCAGGTATTAGGAAAATCTCCGGTCCAATCTGAGCTGGCTCATTTGATCTGCTTAAGGAGCACTCTGCATTTTCTTATGAGAACTATTTTCAGAGCACAGAGAGGCATTATGCAGGCACAATTCTTAGAGACTCAGACTTTGAGGATTTTAGTGAAATAAAATGAAACAGGCGGGAGCCCCGTGAAAGGTGTAAGCTCTCATCATGCAATGCCTTCACCGCAGAAATAATTTAGCTCTATTTCCAGGCGGCATCTTCTTCCAGTTGATCAGTGAAGCAATATGTGCTCTGTAGGTTTATAGGGAGAGAATGTTAATAGAAGGTATCTTACATAGAATTGGAGTGGAAAATGGCATGTGAAGGGGAGTTTACAGGGAAATGAGCTAGAAAATTGGTCAAATGTTTGAAGGAAAGACAGAAGGCAGCACTTTCACTTACTTCACTGAATCAAAAACAAAACCAAACACCAAAGTCCTTAGAGGGACTCAGCCTTGACCCCTTAGCCCACCGTGTTCCAGAGAAAGGTCCAAGAATGGAAGCCCTTAAAGGTGGCAGCTCCCTTTCTGTCAATGGAGGGAGTTGTTCACGATGAGTCCAGGAAAACCAGAGCGGAGAATGCAGCAGAACCTCTACCCTCAATCACTTACTGGGAGCTCCTCAGTCTGTGAAAGAACACCCGAGGAGCCCTCTACTCCCTTCCTGTGATCAGGCCATTCTTTCACTGAGCAAACATGCACTGATACCCGCCAGATGCTGAGCGCCCTGTGAAGTGGGGAGAGTGAAACTGAACGCCCAGCTCCTACTCTGAAGGACTTCTAGTCTGTGAAAGAGAGACATTCAGTTCAGTTCAGTCACTCAGTCATGTCTGACTGCGACCCCATGGATCCCAGCATTCCAGGCCTCCCTGTCCATCACCAACTCCCAGAGCTTGCTCACACTCGTGTCCATCGCACTGGTGAGGTCATCCAAATACCTCATCCTCTGTTTCCCCCTTCCCCTCCTGCCTTCAATCTTTCCCAGAATCAGAGTCTTTTCCAATGAGTCAGTTCGTCAGGTGGCCAAAGTATTGGAGTTTCAGCTTCAGCATCAGGGCTTCAATTGAATATTCAGGACTGATTTCCTTTAGGATGGACTGGTTGGATCTCCTTGCAGTCCAAGGGACTCTCAAGAGTCTTCTGCAACACCACTCAAAAGTATCAATTGTTTGGTGCTCAGCTTTTTTTATAGTCCAACTCTCACATCCATACATGACTATTGGAAAAACCATAGCTTTGATTAGACAGACCTTTGTCAACAAAGTAATGTCTCAGATTTTTAATATGTTGTCTAGTTTGGTCATAACTTTTCTTCCAAGGAGCAAGTGTCTTTTAATTTCATGGCTGCAGTCACCATCTGCAGTGATTTTGGAGCCCAAGAAGATAAAGTCTCTCTCTTTTTCCATTGTTTCCCCAGCTGTATGCCATGAATTGATGGGACCAGATGCCATGATCTTAGTTTTTTGAATGCTGAGTTTTAACCCAGCTTTTTCACTCTCTTCTTTCACTTTCATCAAAAGGTTCTTTAGTTCCTCTTCACTTTCTGCCATAAGGGTGGTATCATCTGCATATGTGAGGTTATCCATATGTCTTCCGGCAATCTTGATTCCAGTTTGTGCTTCATCCAGCCCAGCATTTTGCATAATGTACTCTGCATATAAGCTAAATAAGCAAGATGACAGTACTCAGCCTTTCCCAATTTGGAACCAGTCCATTGTTCCATGTGCGGTTCTAACTGTTGCTTCTTGACCTGCACACAGATTTCTCAGGAGGTAGATTAGGTGGTCTGGTATTCCCACCTCTTTAAGAATTTTCTACAGGACTTCTAGTTTGTGAATGAGAGAAATTAGTAGAACATTAGTTAAATGCAGTTTACATGTTGTGATAACATCTTCAGGGTGGAAGAGAAACAGAGGGGCCTAACTCAGCTTCCGGAAGCCTGCATATGCTTCTCAGAAGAGGTGCCTCTCAAGGTGAGATGGAGGACGCACCCAGTAGAGAAATTAGCAGGAGCGAAAACAGAGACAGAGGGACATGGTGTGTCTGGGCAGCCCAAACAGGTGTGTAGGGCTGTGTTGAGGGGCGTGGCTGTGGGTGGAGCCTGACTGCGACATGGCAGGGCCGTCGCTATGGTGGGTGGGCGAGGCCATGGAGAAAAGCCTTTTGCCTGGATGAAAGAGTATGAGGATACCAGTAGAGTGTGTGTGTGTGTGTGCGCGCGCACGCTCAGTCGTGTCTGACTTGTGACCCCATGGACTGCAGCCCTCCGGGCTCCTCTGTCCATGGAGTTCTTCAGGCAAGATCACTGGAGTGGGTTGCCACTTCCTCCTCCAGATCTTCCGGAGCCAAGGTTCCAGCCCACATCTCTTGCCTCTCCTGCACTGGCCAGCAGATTCTTCACCAGGAGCCCCACCCGGAATGTGAACTATGTAACAGAATACATGAAACAGATACATGTCTAGCTAAAGAGGTGCAACCATTCTGGGTGAGACTAAGAAATTTTACTGTAGAGGATCTCCAGCCACAGTTTATCAGATGAAACAGAGAAGAATTAGAGGGAAGGAAAGAAATTGGGGAGCTACTGAGTAACCAGAAAAGGCATGTAACAGCCTAAACTGAAACAGTAGCAGCGGGAAAGGAGGGGGGATGATGGATCTTCTGAGGGATGCGACTTCAGGGAACAGAGTCATTTAAGGTCGCTCCGCGGCCAAGCTGCTGCTGGATAACGTCTCAAGAGTACCACTTCTGGAATCTTTAGCTCCATTAAGCTACCTCCTGCATAAACCATTAATCCTCAGACTCTCTCCCATTACATCTCTTGTGTGGCTTCATCAAGGCCACCTCCCCCTCTGCTGTTTCCTCAGACCCCTCTCTCCTTGGTTCACTGAATTCTGCCTCCTTCCGTTTGCATCCATGGGTCTCTATTTAGCGCCTCCCAGCTGAGGCCTCATAGCATCCCAGTGGACCCACCTGCCTTTTCTCTCTTCAAACACCAAATGAGATGCTCTCTGTTGGAAAGAATCATGATACCTGTCTCCTGACTTCCGAGATCTGCCCCTGAAGATATCTCCTGCGCACTTCATCTCCAATGCCCTGCATCCTGAAATTAACTCAATCCTTCCATCAACACCCATACCAAGCCTGGCTGTCACCTTGGTGAATAGCCAGCTGCCTGCTCTCAGGAGGCCAGGAACCAAGGTCACTTCTTCCTTTTCCCGCAGCTCCTGTACTTGCTTGGTGACCAAGTCCTGCTGAAGGGTGGAGGTTAAAGGAATGGGTGCTGTACTTTTTCTTTAATTTGTCTGTGAAAGTGGAATTCAAGATCAACTTCTAGCAGAAGAGAAACAGGATTAATGTAATTGGGCAGTTCATTTAAATTCAAAAGATCATTCTCTAGCTATAAAACAAGAGGATGGAAGTGAAATAATCTCTAAGCTTCCCTTCAGGTTAGATATGTTACAATTAATGATCCCTGAGTGCAATCATTTCAAACATATATTTTCAGGTACATTTTCCAAAACTGCATCTCTTCAGAGTTTTACACCACAGATACCTCATTACTGAAAGCTCTCCACACTTAAAATTCAATCCTACTCTCCATCATAAAGAAATTATGTTTGGATAAAAGTTCCCAAGTCCATAAATACAAGTTAAAAAAATACAGAAGAGCACAAATATAAATCTAAACACCCAAGCTAAATATGCCAAAATAAAAAGTACTTAGCCATGTGAATAAAGGGAACAAAACAAAAGGAATTAAAACCTATGTATGAGAATCCGTGTATTAGCATAAAATAAAATACAGTAACAAAATATTCCAAAAGTTATTTTTTAACTTAAATAGAATGAAGCAGATAAACTCTTGCACAATGAGTTTTCAGTGACAAAATTGTTCTGAGATGTGATTCTACACTGAAGGATTTAAAGGTTAACCAGAAATCCTTGTCTTATCCTATTCGTGATTTCTTGGATTTTAATTATTTGCTCCTTAAATAATTTCCTTTTTTGACAAAGATATTCAAATGCACATGCTTTATATATTTTTTAAAAAATCCATGTCTTCAACACAAAAGTACAATTGGCTTTAGATTATATACAGATGTGTATGTAATGAAAAAGCATCTGGTGAAAATCAAGCTCCCCAGTACATTCTTATTTCTCCTTACCACTTCTTACATGTATTTTCCCCTAATTTTCAGGTTGGCTGCAAAATGTTAGGAACTGAAAGGTTAGTATATATTATTTCTGTCATCAGAGAGAAAATGGTAGCTTTTTATTCTAATCTTAATTAATAAAAAGTAGTATATGATAAGTTTTGAATACAAAGAACCTCTTTTATTTCAAAAGAGTTTCTATATAGTCCTGCATAATTTTCCAACTCCTTTTATTCATATATTGAAACTCTAACTGCCAACATGCTGGTGTGAGGGGTGAGGTTGTTAGGGTAGAATGAGGTCACCAGGGTGGAGCCCAGATGAGTAGGATTAGTGTCCTTCAAGCATCTCTGGGGAGCAGGCTCTTGCACTCACTCTCTCTCCCATCCTGTCTCTTCTTCTTGGTGCAATGTGAGCACACAGCAAGAAGGCGGCCTTCTACAACCAGGACTCAACCAAGCTGGTGCCCTGATCTCTGACTTCACAGCCTCCAGAACTGTGAGAAAATGAATGTGTGTTATTGAAGCCACCTAGGCTATGGCATTCTGTTATAGCAGCTGAACAGATTAAGGCAGCTTCCTGAAAACCCAGTGTGACTTCCTCTTCCCTAAGTTCTGCATCTTGGGGCTGTCGATGGCTTTCTCTCCTCTCTGCCTCCCGCTCTTGCTGTCTCACCTTGTCATCCTCATGCTGACCCTTCTCCCTATCTCTCTTCCCCTCCTGACTCACTCCTCCTCACATGCAATGGCTTAGACCCAGGCGAGAGGAAGGAGCATGGCTTACATGTAGTATTAAGACAGAGCAGGACCCTGTGGTCCTCTCCCCCCCACCCCACACCCCGTGTCTTCTGCCTGCCATTTGTCTGTGGAAAACTTTAGTCAAAGAACAAGTTTGATCAGAGAAGTGAGAACATGCAGAAGCAAAGAAAATAGTCAAAGGAGACCAAATAATAACAATGTAGTCACTAAGCAAAGTCAAGGACCTTTTGTTCCTCTGCAAGAGCTATAGATAATATTCTGAGCTGTCTTGTAGATATTGAAACAGGTAGAGAAGTTAACCATACAATGACCAGACTGCATCCACAAGATAAGCTGCTACAATTCTGAGAACTGGCCTCAAAGAAATAGGAACAAACAAACCCAGGAATGGGTGATTAACTCTACCTAAAACAATCAAGATGACCAGACCGCCAGTGACCACTTTGAAGATGACTGAAGATGACATGAGTTTGAGTAAGCTCCGGGAGGTGTTGATGGACAGGGAAGCCTGGCGTGCTGCAGGCCATGGGGTTGCAAGGAGTAGGACATGACCGAGCGACTGAACTGAATTGTCAGAGATGACTGTGCTGGTTTTCTGACGTGGCCCCCTCCTCCTGACTATAAAAGCTCTTGCCCCACTGGTTGCCCAGGGTTGGTGGAGTCGGCCTTTGGACAGATGTCTGTCTTCCCCCCCAGTTACCGGCATCTGAAATAAAGCAAACTTTCCTTTCCACCAACTTAGCCTATTTATTGGCTTTTGAGTAGTGACCAGCCAGACCCCACAACTTTCAGGAACAGTATTGTACCTTCATATGCCTTCAGGTACCTTCATGTATGTGAAAACATATGGGTCCAGGCATTTAAACTACAAACTCAAACTGCCTCAAGCAAAGAGGGGATTTTTTTTTTTTTTTTTTTTTTTTAGGAAAAGTCCTCTATTATTGCATGGGAAAATGAAGTGATGGGAAGAGATGGGAGCTTCTAGACTTGTGGGTACATATTCTGCTATGAGTCCTTCAGTGTCAAAGGACATCATTCCCCTCTTCACCTTCGTAGCCTAACAGGACACCACTACAGAAGGTCAAAGCATATTTGTGGTGCTGTTGGTGGTGGTTTAGTCACTAAGTCTTGTCCAACTCTTGCGACCCCATAGACTGTAGCCTACCAGGCTCCTCTATCCGGGGGATTCTCCAGGCAAGAATACTGGAGTAGGTTGCCGTTTCCTTCTCCAGGGGATCTTCCCAACCCAGGAATTGAACCCAGGTCTCCTTCACTGCAGGCAGATTCTTTACTGACTGAGCTATGAGGGAAGTCCTCATACTTGTGGAAAAGAGCTCAAATAAATAAGCATAAAAAGTATCATCAGATACAATGGAAATAATGATGCTTAATGTTTTTCTTTAATTCCCTCATAAATTTTTATTAACATTGAACCTCCAAGATTTCATGCATCTTTATTTCCACATAACATTCTGTTTCCTTTTCTTCTCTTATTTATTTTTTCTCTTTCCCCACTTTCACTTTTCTTGCCTTTATACCAGTTTTCTGTAAGAGAACTCCTGAGATATATTCTTTGCTGCTTCAAAATCTGTCTAATTCAATAGTTGTTTGAATTATTCAAGTATGTAAAGTTAATTGAGAAAATACACATTCTTGGTGTTGAGAGAGTACACGAAGCGTCTGATGATTTCAAAGATGTTTTGATCTCCCTGTTGATTTTCTTCAATCTCTCCTATTTCTCCTAATTCCCCTCCTTTTATACTGGACTATTTTTATGTTTAGCTCCTATACAAAATCCCATGAAACAAGTCTGTAGAACAATATTTTTTGATCCTCATGTGATCACACTATCAACCAAGGCTTTTTCTCAGTTGATGAGGGAACAATGGGATGTGTCTAATATTCCCTGGAGGATGCTTCTATCTTCCTTTCTCATTTCCTGTAAGCATTTTTGGTAACCTTGGAGATGCAACACTTATGAGTAATTGCCAAATGCCAGATCTCCATTAGAAGTAACATTTCATGAAAACATAACCTCATATGAGACACTCAACAAGAGAATAAACACAAATTGAAAATCAAGGTTAATAGTTTAAGTTGCTGTGACATACTCATTCTCAGAGAATGATTAAAAGCCTGGGGTAAATAAACTGTTTGTATAAGAAACAGCAGTCTTTAACCCATGACATGTAGGATGCAAGCTTAAAAGCTCTGCAAAAATCCTCTTGTCCGCTGTTTTACTGCTGTCAGAATAAATAAACAGAATAGAGATTGATAAGTTAATCACAAAGCTACAATAAATAAGAAAGCATTTTATTCAATAGTGAATAGTCTGTGGGAAGAAAGCCAATCAGATGAGTGTATAAATTCCCTAGTAGGGAGATACTGAAAATAACCACAGATCAATTACTGGTGCTTACATTTAACAAAACCGCTTTGAAAAAAAAGTCCCAATATACACTTCTGAATATGCAAGTACAAATACAAAGGAGAATCAATTTCAGTTTCTACTAGGAAATTAGACCCCAAAAAATGTATCTTTTCTCTCCTTTCTTTTCAAGTGTCTTTTCCCAACTGTCACTTCTCAGTCTATAAACATATTCAAGTCTCACTTAGCCTAAAGTAAAAAAGTCCTCATTTATCATTATTCTTTCATGTACTCATTCAGGCACTAGTTATTGAACACCCTCTGTTCCAGCCACCTCAACAGTATTTTTGTTGTTGTTCTTATTGTTGTTCAGTTACCGAGTCACCTCCGACTCTTTGCAACCACATGGACTGCAGTACACCAGGCTTCCCTGTCCTTCACTATCTCCTGGAGTCTGCTCAAGTTCATGTCCATTGAGTCAGTGATGCCATCCAACCATCTTATCCTCTGTCATCCCCTTCTCCTTTTGCCTTCAATCTTTCCCAGCATCAGGACCTTTTCCACTGAGTGGGCTCTTCTCATCAGATGGCCAAAGTATTGGAGCTTCAGCTTCAGTCTTTCCAATGAATATTCAGGGTTGATTTCCTTTAGGATGGGCTGGTTTGATCCCCTTGCAGTCCAAGGGACTCTTCACCCAATCAAAGTGTCCAATTCATTGGTTTTTAATATATTCACAGAGCTGTGCAACTGTCACCATGGCTGACTATCCACATCAGAGTAACTGGGTGTTTGCAAAGAACAAATTAGATAAGTACATGAGTGGAGATGGAAAATCCAGTCACGAGGCCTGACAAGAGGAAGGTGATTATGGCGTGGACTTGTCTCAGACTTCCCTGGTGGCTCAGACAGTAAAGCGTCTGCCTACAATGTGGGAGACCCGGGTTCAATCCCTGGGTTGGGAAGATCTCCTGGAGAAGGAAATGGCAATCCACTCCAAAATTCTTGCTTGGAAAATCCCATGGACAGAGGAGCGTGGTGGGCTACAGTCCACGGAGTCACAAAGAGTTGTACATAACTGAGTGACTTCACTTTTCACTTGTCTCAGAGGCTGGAGAGATAGGACCTGGATTTGAGAGAATTAGGAGATGGAAATTAATTAATAGTCTGATGCCAAAGCCATGGGCTTCCCTGAAACATTAATGTTGCTCCAGAATTAATCTCCTCTTCCTTCTTAGTATCTTCCTCTTGTGCTTGGAGGTTGTTCTACTATAATGATTCTCTGCCTCTTTCCTGATAACCGTTCTTCATGAATTCTTCATGGTGGCTTCCGCCTTCAATCCATTGTCTGTCTCACTTGTGTAAACCTCTGGCCAATCTAACCCTCAATCATCCAGATGCCAAGGACTACTAAGCATACATCTCTATTTATATAGTGCAGTAGAAGGGAGCTTTCTTGAGTAGAACCAAAAAAAAGTTTCAGGGCTGGGGGTTTTCCCTTTCTCTCCAGAGGGTGTCATCTCACACATCAGCTACCATTTTGGAAGTCGGTTCCTAGACCTACTCTTGGTAACAAATGATGCATCATTCATGGGCCCAAAAGAAAGCTGGCTAACTCAGAGGGGTAGTAAATTGAGAGATATTTACAGAGTTATAAAAGGTTTAAAGGAACCAAGAAGGAAGAACAGAGCATTCAGGGATTAGCAACAGTAGGAAGTCACTATTTCTGCAGAATCCAAAGAGATTGACATCCGTGATCCAAAAGGAGCTGTGCCCAGAGAGTAAGAAGGGCCAGTTCTCTGGCCTCATTCTCTTTCTCCTTCTCAAAGTCTTCTGCTACTTCCCAGTGACCAAACTCAACTAGAAGCCAGAGCAGGTGGGGGTCTGGGTGATGTAAACCCTTGAGGACATCATCTCAGACCACAAAGCAGGTGAGAAGAGGGAACAGACGCAGAACAACAGGATTTCAGCTACTCCCAAGCCTCTGAAGTCGGTGATCGCCTATGAACCTGCTTCTTTCTTTGATGTAAGTCACTGAATATTCTCATTCCTCAGTGATGACAGTAAACAGAGAACAAAGAAGCCATTTATCCTTGGTCTTGGAGCTTCTATAGTCCATGGAGTCACGATAAAGAGGACACAATTAGCGACTAAGTGACCACAGTGTGGTGCTTCTCAGATGGTAGCGCTCACTGTGAATTTCAGGTAAGACAAAGAGATAACAGAATTGAGGGCTTTGGGTTGTTGTTCAATTTGAGCTCCTCACTTCCCATTCAGCCCAGAGGATAAATAGGAATTTTACAATAAACACAAGTAAATTAATACCTGAGCAAAAGTGTCCCTCGGGATGGTATTATTACTTAGGAGTTCTTTGCAACAGAAGAACTTATGGGGATTCCCTAAGTCATCAAGATAGACAAGGTTAAAATGCTTGAAACTGGTCATTTCTCCACGTGCATTGGGACTCAGAGAATTAAAATGCATTTCAGATGAAGTATGTGTGCTCTCTTCTTCAGTATTAACAGTCTGCCTCCCTGTAGAATACTGTGCTGTGTGTTGTGTTAAGTCACTCAGTCATGTCTGACTCTGTGCAACCCCATGGACTGTAGCCCACCGGGCTCCTCTGTCCATGGGATTCTCCAGGCAAGAATACTGGAGTGGGTTGCCATTCCCTTCTCCAGGGGATCTTCCCGATCCAGGGATCAAACCGCATATCTTACATCTTCTGCATTTGTAGATGGATTCTTTACCACTAGTGCCACCTGGGAAACCCTATAAATACTATGAAATTTCTCAATGATGTCTTCAGCAGAACCATAGGCATGTCCTGGACAGCGGAGCCTCTTCTCACTCCCTCCATCATTCACCCCCAAGCCCTTCCCCATCCATAAACGATTATGAAATCATCCCAAGAGAGAAATAATACTGAAACATCAAACCCCCTTTTGATCAAGAGAATACTCTTGCAGCAAGACACACTACATGTTTTATTGCCTGAAGGAAGGAAAAGAAAGCAAAGACTGGGCAGAAGGACTTCAAACGCTCCTGGTCTAGTTAAAGGAATATTCTATTGCAGTTTCTTCTTTCACTGTGCTCAAAGCAGATGGCGAGCTGAACTGTTCAGAATGCCTAAGAGCTACAGATAACCAAGGCACAGTCACTCGACTTTTGACTGACGACAGAAGTGTTTCATAGGAGGGCTGGCCCCAGGCAAAAATCAAGATGGCAAATTTTGGTTTTGATTTCTTGACTGTTTTCAGAATCCCATCTTTTTCAGCACTGAACCTCCAGACATCTGTAACTCTTTCACTTATACAGATATCCAGATCTCTCTATTGCCTTGGATCTTTACAATATTTGCACCTTAAATTCACCCATGATTGATGAGCACCTAATTCATCTTGGGAGCCAGGACTCCTGAAGCCCCTGATTTATAGGATGACATAGTAGAAAAGGCAGACAAGAATCAATAAAAATGCAAAGTGAAATAAAAGTGAAAGCTATGTACAGAGAGCGTTATAAACATACAGGAGAGGAGAAAACCAGGGAACAGCTACAAAATAGGTGATGCATGCATATGGTCTTGAAAAGTAAATAATAGCCATAGCTCCACCATTTTTTGAGTAACGAGATACTATTGAATTTGTTTAGTATACATGATTGTTTGTTCATCACAGCAACCCTATGGGATAGATATTGGTATATTTATTTTCTAGATGAGGAAATGGAGGGTCAGAATTCTTTAAGCATCCTGCCCAAAGTCAGAAAACTGCAATTTAAGTTGAAGGGCCATGCTAATGGAAGGATGTGTTTTAAAGAAACAAACAAAAGGGAATGTGATTGTAATAGGGTCTGAAAGAACTTGGTATGCTCTCTAGACCTAGGACTTAATTATGAATAAGAAGAAATAAATGTGGAATTAGAGCTTAGCTGAATTTTCAGTAGAGCCTAAATCCTAGAACCGTTAGTCCCGGGAAGTGTGATCTTGTCAAGAATGTAGACAAGGAAGGTACTTTTCCTTGGTCATTCTTAAACCGTCACTTTAGGGTACCCCCAGCGTTCTCATTCAAGGGAAGATATTCATTAGTTCATAATTGCATATCTCAGGCACTCTACATGTGGTAAGTCACAAAGTCATGTCCAACTCTTTGTTACCCTATGAACTGTAGCCCTACTAGGCTCCTCCATCCATGGGATTCCCCAGGCAAGAATACTGGAGTGGGTAGACATCCCCTTCTCCAGGGGATCATCCAGACCTAGGGATCAAACCTGCATCTCCTGCAAGTCTCCTGCATTGCAGGTAGATTCTTTACCTCTGAGCCACCAGGGAAGCCCACTCTACTAGGCACAAAATACAAAAGTGATACCAAGATGAAGAAACCAGTAAGACATTACAGTAACTTGAACACAACAATATTCATTTGTTAGCTGCCTGTATCTCCTCTCCTCCCCAGTGTACATTTAGAGTTTGGCTCCCTGAAGACAGGCCTTGCCAGTTTTGTCTAGTCCATGAAAGTGACTTGGGTGGGGATTAAAGGTCAGATAAGGACAACAGTGACAATTTCACTGTAATGAGTCACGGTGGGGGTATGAAAGGCAGCTGAGACCGACTGGTGTCCTTCAGTCACATCTCAGCTGCGCTCTCTTTTCCCTGGTGCGCTCTGCACCGTCTTCCTGGGGGCTGCTATACAAAATGCCAAAACAAGGTGGCTCAGAACAACGAAAATCATCTCACAGTTTTCAAGGCAAGAGTCCAGAACAGAGTGCACGGGACCAGGATCCTTCGGAAGGCTCCCTGCCTCCCTCGTCTCTTCCAGTTTCTGGTGGTCTCCAGCAGTCCTAGGTCTTCCTTGACCTGTAGCATCGTTGTTTCTGTCTCTGCCTCTGTTACCATGAGGCCTTTTCTCTACGTGTCACTGCTTCATAAACCTGCCTTCTTATAAAGACATCGGTCATTTTGGATTAGGGGCCCACCCTAATGCAACAATATGAGCTCATCTTAACTAATTACATCTGTAATAACTCTACTTCTAAATAAGGGCACATTCTGAGTACTAGGGTTTAGGACTTCAAATGTCAGCATACACCAGCTACATGGTAAATATTTGTTAACTGACTAAACATGATGAGGTATAATCATGTTTCCTTGAGAAAGTTTCTCTTGTTTTTAAGGTGTTCTTTTTCCACCTTGTATTTTCCTAATTGTAATTCAATTATTCCTATCTCATATTGGTCATTGGAATTATAGCAATGAATGCTGTTTTAAGACACAGAAAAATTACTATAAATAATTAGGTGTAAATGATTTGGAAGCATTTTCTTCAGCCACTTTGAATGAGTTGTACATTTTTTAGAGAATTGCAAAGTCTATTTTACGTATGTAAAATGTACATTGTGAGTGTGAATTTTCAGTTGCTTCAGTTGTATCCTAATCTTTGCAACCCCATGGACTGTAGCCTCCAGGCTCCTCTGTCCATGGGATTTCCCCACCAAGCATACGGGAGTCGGTTGCTATGATCTCTTCCAAGGGATCTTCACAACCCAGGGATCGACCTCAAGTCCCCTGTGTCTCCTGCATTGCAGGCAGATTTGTTACCCACTGAGCCACCTGGGAAACCCAAAATGTGCAATGCACAACCAAAATATAAAAAGTTAAATAATGGAGAAAGAATACAGAAATTAAAAGCCTTATAAGTATTCTTATGAAAGTGTAATGATTAATGCATTTGTTTTTAGACTTTTTATACATGTGTGTATGTGAATATGTGTATTTTTTTCCAAAAAGAATCAATCTCCTTTATTTATCTTTTATGGTTATATTTGGCAAACAAATAAAAAGTAAACAACTAAAAAAATTCCATTCTTTGGGTGGAATTTTTACTTTTAACTTCTTTATAAAGTAATGCTTCTCTTTATTCTATGCCCTTCAGTCAAACACAATGTATGAATTATATATGTTGGTAAAGACAATAACTGGGTTTCCCTGGTGGCACAGCCGTAAAGAATCTGCCTGCAAAGGAGAGACAGAATCCATCCCTGGGTTAGGAGGATCCCCTAGAAAAGGAAATGGCAACCCTCTCCAGTATTCTTGCTGGGGAAATCCCATGGTCAGAGGAGCCTAGCAGGCTACAGTCCATGGGGTCACAAAGAGACACAACTCACACACACACACAAACAATAAAGACAATAACCACAAATCAGAGGTACAAAGGGCAATACTTCTGATACTGAATATAGGGCCCCTTACAAACGTGATAAATCAAACGAGAGTTTTATGGGATTAGCAGAGTGATAACATTTTCAACCTCAGGAACTTGTTATCTCAGGATTCTAATTAAAATGAACTCAGCAGTCCAATAAAGGGAAAAGGTAAAATAAAATCATGGCTGGAGTTACATGTGAAAAAATTTTTATAAAGGATGGCACTAACATATCTTTTGTAGCACTGAAAAAATAGTTAAAAACAATATTCTGTGCATGTGAAGTGACTTCTTGAGCTGAACAGCACTGGTGCCCAAAGGTTTTAGATCAACTCCTAAAATTGCATACTCCACTCCTGCAGCTTAAGATAATTAAAATAGAAGATTTTTTTTTAAAACAAGATGGAAGAGCCCATCTCCATGTTCAAAATGCTATGACGCTGATTGTGACTCTGAAACTAATATATTAAATGAAATAAAGTAAGTGATCAGAAAGTGTGGCAAAAGCAAATAAAGGTGAGAAGGGTAACTCCAGGGTCAGTACTCTAGAAAATGAAAAGCAACACAGGAGGATGTGAGGCTGAGAAAACTCTTGTGAAGCTGCTGATCGAAGCATTGTTACTAGGAGAATGACTTCAACTAAAGAACTTCATCGCTTGTAGGAATGATTATTATTTAATGGACAGTGATGTGATTGTCAAATAAAGTTGACATCAGTTATAAAAATATTTTCAAATCAACCAACTTTTTTTTCCACTCCAGCATTTCTTTGTGTACCCACCTGAACTCACCTAAACAATATTCAAAGCCATCTTTATTTAATATACATGTTTACAAAATTCTTTTGGTTTAGTAAAGTCATAGCTAGCAGGGCTGAAGAACTGGACGTCTGGTTAATGAGTGTTTTTCAGGAGAACTGCCTGTGTCACACGACATGGACTTTCCAGTAGTTCTCTCATTTCCTTAATGCAAGGTATTTAGAAGCTTAGTTATAGCAAATTTCTAACCTAGAAGCTAATTATTAGCAAAATATTAAAATTTGGAGATGCTTATCAAATAATAAGGGTGATTTTTTTTCTTTAAAATAAATGCAAAAGAAAAACCCATGAAGCATTTTATCACCTAATAAAAATACTGTGTTTTTGATTGGTTGTTTTGCTACAGGAATATTGATTTTCTCAGTTTCTCACCTGCAGACTTCATGTTTTGTATTAGGTACTGGCTGTGGAGGAACAATCTCCTTGGAAAGCATCTGAGGTTTGCGGTAGAATTGTATCTAGCATCAGACATCCTTCCTTTATCTGATTTAAGCAAAAATAAACCACACTAGGATTCATGCATTGTGTATTAAGATAAATAAATAATATCCCTTCTGAATGAGCCCTTCTTGTTGATCAGGCAGCAAGGCAAACAGGAAAGGTGTCAGGATTCCAGCTGACATATCAGTCACTTTATTTATATATGGAGAGGAAATGAAGTGCACTGCCTTCAACAGTCAATGTCAAAATTTGATCTCTACTGCCTCCAGCTCAAGACTCAGTATCAGATAAGTCACATCACTGAATGTCTGGACAAGAAGAATTTATCTGAGCAAAGTACACAAATGCTAGGACTAGTAAGGATGCACATGTCGCATTTGGAAAGGGAAAATACACGACATTCTTATTTCAAACAAAGGATACGTTGATCCTCTGGGGTTGAGAAGGAATGCTTGGTTGTGATACTGCATTCTAAATTTCTATATTCATGGTGAAATAGAAATGATAGCAAATTCTTTCCTCCTCCTGTGAAGAAGTGAGGTCTCCTCGCTTGCTTGTAGGCAGGCGGAGCCCGTGACCTGCTTTGACTAAGAGAATGCAGCAGGAGTGACTGACGTTGTGTGACTTTCCAGTGTTGACTTCAGAAGGTTGTTCAGCTTACTTTCTCACCCTCTTGGAACGTTCCTCCCGCCACTTCATGAACAAGTCAGGGCCAGTCTCAACAAGGATGAGACACCAAGTGGAGAGAAACGTCCTTTTGGGGAGCAGTCCAGCAGTCCAAGACACTCTAGACATGGACAGAAGGCCCCAGACGCTCTGAGAGGGACCAGCCGTTCCTAGTCTGCACACTGGCTGGCCGCAAGCACAGAAGTGAGCTGGCCAGGGCCACCCACAGCAGTGAAGGTACCCACTCGAGTCCAGACCAGACTGTCAGCTCAGGGTCTTAGATAGGCAAATGGTGGCATCTTTAAGCCAGATTTTGGAATGGTTTGTCCCATAGTTACAGATAACTCATAGACTATGAGTTAGATGTTCATAACTATGAGTTACATGAGTTATATGTTTCACAATTTCAATGAGAACAGGTTTATAAAGTGCTTCAAACTTCCAGATAAATATTTGTCATCTTAAATGACGCTCAACCAAGCCAATAAAGTATGCACACACACACCACCACCACCACAACCACTGCCGTCAGTAACAAAAACAACTTGGAATTTAACATTAATTCATGCTTTTAATGTGTAGTCAGCATCCCTTAGTTTAGATTCTAAACTGAAGAATTCAAGTGTCAGAGACTCAGAGCCACAAGGAGCAAGCTTATAAAAAACAATAATAACCAGGAGGCAGTAAAATCAGAATCAATTGCTTCCTAAGCAGATGGGTGAAAGGTGATGCCTTTGCACAGCAAAAAGTCTCAGACTTGGAAATAAACTGAACCAGTTTCAAATGCCAGCATTGCCCTTGCCTCCCTTAGAGAGTCTGCTTCTACTGAGTTTGCTGCTTAGTATCTCTGCCCCACCATTTGTAAAAATAAAGATTAAAGTGCCTACTTTAGAGAGTTAGTGTAAGATTTAAAGGTGCAGTCTATACAGTGCACCTAACACTACATCACACATGGAACAAATATTAGTTTCCATTCATGTTTCTGCTATTTATCCAAAGTGCTAAAAAGTATCAGACGCTCTCTATACATAATCCATTATAAGTATATACTGCACAGATTAGAAGAAAGAAAGTAAAAAATGTATAATGAATACATAATGTAACACAAAATATAAAAATATAAATAAATGAAAGCATACATAAAACATACAAGCATAAAATTTGATAGTACAATAGATGCCAACTTTAGCAATGTCCTATAAATAATAAATATGTTAGAATAAAAAGAGCTGTGAAGGTTGACAACAGCTTGGAGCAGCAGGTGAGATGACTAAAGTTTGGAAAGTAGCCCCAGAACTTCCAAGCCAGGAATCAGGTAAATCAACTGCCTTGTAGTTCATTAAGACATACAAGAGGACGGGAGGAAATGAAAGTCCCAGCACGCAAGGGTCAATTCTAGACCAGCTGAGAGATCTAGCTGTGCTTCTAATGTGTGTTCTTACAGTTTCTCATTGTTGTTCAGTCACTAAATTGTGTCCAACTCTTTGCGACACTAATAACTGCAACACTCCAGGCCTCCCTGTCCTTCACTATCTCTCGAAGTTTGCTCCAACTCATGTCCATGAGATGCCATCCAACCATCTCATCCTATTCCGTCCCCTTCGCCTCCTGCCTTCAGTCTTTCCCAGCATCAGGGTCTTTTGCAATCAGTCACTTCTTCACATCAGGTGGCCAAAGGATTGGAGCTTCAGCACCATCCCTTCCAATGAATATTCAAGACTGATTCCCTTTAGGATTGATAGGTATGATCTTGCAGTCCAAGGGACTGCAAGAGTCTTCTCCAGCACCACAGTTGGAAAGCATCAATTCTTCAGCATTCAGCCTTCTTTATAGTCCAACTCACACATCCGTTCGTGACTACTTGAAAAACCAAAGCTTTGACTAGATACACCTTTTTCAGCAAAGTGATGTGTCTGCTTTTTAATATGCTGTCTAGGTTTATCATTGCTTTCCTTCCAAGGAGCAAGCATCTTTTAATTTCATGGCTGCAGTCACCCTCTGCAGTGATTTTGGAGCCCAGGAAAATAAAGTCTGTCACTGTTTCCATTTTTTTCCCCTACTTTTGTTCCTAGTTCTCTCTCACTAAAGCTCAGGAATCCCTTGGTTATCTCTCCAAGAAAAAAACAATACCCGCTGTGGTAAAGCAAAGTGCTTCAGAGTAATGATCTGCTTTAAATACCAAACACCCAGGAAGCATATACAGATCCTGTGTGAATAACTTGGAGACTTCTCTTGGACAGCATGCACTATATTCCTAAGCGGTTGTGTCAACTGTTTGATTTTTCTTGATCATCTTGCCCTCATTTTAGAATCTAGACATATCTCTTCTTCACAGAACTAAGCAAACATGGAGGTCTGGATTTTTTACATTGTTTTGCATCCAAATATATGCAGATGCTACAGGAATATCCAAGTATCCTGCTAATTACATTGTACTCAAATCTCTAACCATGCTATTTTAAGTTTTTCCTTTATAGACAATCATAATCTTACACTGAGGCTTCCTTGATGGCTCAGTGGTGTAGAATCTGCCTGCAGTGCAGGAGACGAGGGCTCGATCCTTGGATGGGGAAGATCCCTTGGAAAAGGAAATGGCAACCCACTCCAGTTTTCTTGCCTGGAGAATCCCAAATCCTGGACAGAGGAGCCTGGTGGGCTACAGTCCATGGGGTCACACAGAGTAGGACACCACTGAGCACAGCACATTTACAGAAGGATCAAAAGTGCAAAGATTTTACTTTTTAATCAGTTTCTTTGGGTTATTTATAAACACCATTAATAAACTGCACATAACTGTAGCCAGCAGTTTATTAAACAAATGTTATTTATATAATAAAATCTTATTGCAGCCATAACATATTTACAAATGTTAAATAGTGGTTTTTACCTCATACTAAACTCTGCAAATTATCTGTAGCTTTTAAAGCATTTTCACATATAGTCTAGACATATAGCCAGACATTTATGCTAATTTATTCATATTGTGGAAATGCAAAAATACTAATCAGCATGAAAATTGCCATGAATGGAGATGGGGAATATATTTTATAAAAGAAATTTAGATGTATCACAAGTTGATAAATGTGTTACCTATTTAAACATCCCATTTGAGAGCAGAAAGGCATGCATACATATTGCACAATTTACATCATTAACAGTTTATCCAAAATACTGGTTTGTACTTTATAAATTATCACTTACAAAAGAAGTATATATTTTTCCCTGCTGAGTTATCAACATATCTGCACTAAATACGTTATTAACAGTCAGATAGTCATTTATTTCAATTTAACCATTAAAATATTCCTTTTTACACTTTTTGTTACCTTTGACATCTGAAAGAAAATTAAATAGAACTTACTGCATTATTCTTATGGGAATATTATATTTTAGGGTCTGCTCACTGTAGAAAATTGGATAATAGCATTTGAAGCAGCAAAGTTTATTTGAAAGGTTTCTGTTTTGGTTTTTGTAGCTCTAATAAAACATCTGTCTTGGTTTTTTGAAATCAGTAGTTCCCTACTTAGTGTAAAGTACTTACAACATTTGAAACACACTTAAGTTAAAAAAAAATGATGCAGCATCATCTTCATTTAAAATGTTTGCTAAGTCTGTTGCAGATTTTTAGTTTCAATGCATGTCATTTCATTGCTCCAGGCTATCTAAAGAAATGATCCTGAATTTCTTATTGCAGAAATATATCAACAGCAAAAGGAAAACTTCCAACTTCTCTGGCCCTCCTTGGATATGGTTTCAATTATCTCTCTAGCTCTCTCAGATATTCCCGTGATATGCTTTCTTTTTATGCCTTTGACAACCCTCTCTTCCTAGTTTCAAAACAACGAGATTGATTTGACTGGTCCAGCATCTTTAACTCCAGAGCATGGTGGTCTCCAGAGTGAGAAGGCTGTTTGTACAGTTCAGGGAGAGCTCAGAGTGACCCAGCTGATGTGCAGGAAGGAAATGTTAAACCCCAATCTCTTTTATTTCATTTGAAATATGAGACACACATTGGACTTCATATCTGCATGAAGCATAGGCTGACACTGGCATATCCACCTGGTTTAAGGATCAGATAAATTCATAATCTGCCAATGCAGGAGACATGGGTTTGATCCCAGAATCAGAAAGATCCCCTGAAGAAGGAAATGGCGACCCACTCCTTTATACTTGTCTGGAGAATCCCATGGACAGAGGAGCCTGGTGTGCTGTAGCCCATGGGGCTGCAAAGAGTTGAAAATGACTAAGCAATTGAGGACACAAAGAGGTGTTTCTGTGACCATTTGTCTAGCGAAAGTCATAAAAGTAAGAACAGAATGTACTTAAAGCAAGATGAAGAAGGTTCTGGTGGAGATCTCACCCGGGTGACTGCAGTGGGAGAAACACCACAAACAAGGCTCCAAAAGGAGTCTCTTCCAAGACCCTGCATGCTCTGCAGACGACTTACAAAGAGTGACTAAGAATATCCTGTGGGCAAATAAGAGACCATTTTCACACAGGAGCATAGAGCATAACCCAGTTGGCTGCTTTCCCTGGAAGAAGTTTTGAAAACGATGTTTTCCTTTCCACGTGTATTAGAAAACACTTAAATGCCAGGTATAGGTTCTGTGTGTGTGTGTGTGTGTGTGTGTGTGTGTGTGTGTGGCAGCACCATGCAGCTTGTAGGATCTTATTAATTGTTCCCTGACCAGGAAGAGCACCCAGGGCCTTGGCAATGAAAGCATGGAGTCTTAGCCTCTCAACCCCTGGAGCTCCAGGGAATTCCCAGGGATGGTTTTTAAGGATATCTATTCTTTAAAATAACATTGAGGACCATCACTGTGATATTGAAGAGTCTGATCCCTTTAATGCCCCATGCTTGCTTTTAATAAAGTCTCACTGAAAAAAAAAGTCCTATCATCCAATTCTGACTTACACACATCTTGCTGCCAGGGTTGCTATGAAGTTTGCGATGTAGAGGCAAGCACACCTCTCCCCGCAGTAACAGTAACAGCACACGCCAAACACAGTCCTGGGAGGATGAGCCGGGAGTCCTCACCCCACCGCCCAAGTGCGCTGTCACTATTCACAGAAAGAGGACAGACAGCCGCTGATGCCAAGTTGTGTGAGCCTGAAAAGGAAGCCACTGCCAAGGAGTGTGAGAACCTAAGCCCCTGCTCATCACACTGCTTTCTCTTCAGTTTTTTAGTATTTATTTTTATTTGTTGATATTTATCTGCCTGTGCCGGGTCTTATTTGCAGCATCCAGGATCTAGTTCCTTGACCAGGGATCAAACCCATGGCCTCTGCGTTGGGAACACAGAGTCCAACTCACTGGACCACCAGGAAAGTCCCTCTCTCCAATTTTTGTTTTTAAAATCATGTTCTCTTGTGAGGGCAATCTCCCTTTTGTTTTGATCAACATATTTTTAGACCACTCGGTTTATTTAGCGTGTAGTTAAATGATGCATAGGTATAGGAGCTTTCTGTCTTGTTTTTAGCAGCAGAGTACGTCTGGCAAAACAGTTGTCTCTTGCTTAGCATATTTTATTTATCGACCAAAAAAGCCTTTGGAAGAGTTGTAGCAGTGTCCAATTTGTAAGTTACATTAGCATCAGTTCGAAAAGAGAACTGCAATTTCAGAGACCAATATTCTGTGATGCTAAAATTAATATCATTTGAAGTAAGAAAAAAAAATTTGTGAAACATCCTTACATCATAAATAATGTGTATGACGACCAGCTCATTGCTGTCACGTACATTAATGACACATACACCAGCAGAGATAAAAGTCAGGAGCTTGGAGCCAGAAGGGACCCCGAAGGAGTGAGGAGGAAAGAAACCTTCAGTTAAAGGAGGAGGAAGGCTAATAACTGCTCTGTGGACTGATAACAGGAAAATGAAGAAAATCACAAAAAACTGGAGTCGGACCTAATGGACCATCCAGGAAGCAGCTGTAGCACCCGCCTCTGTCAGAGCGTGGCCTGGCCTCTCCATCTCTAAAGAGCATCCGTGGCCAGATGCTGCTGTCAGTGCAAGATGGAAGCACATTTATTGCGCTATGATCAGCAATTACTTCCATTAACTAATGAAAAATAAACAGAAAACCCCAAAGAGAGTCAAGTTGCTGCATGAACTAAACCCTTCTTCGGGGTCTTTAAGGTGAGTTAAAATTTCTCTTCTTCACTGAAATCACCCACCCAGTGTTTGTTTGCTCCAAGCCAGGAGCACTGCTGTCCTGTGTATTTATTTTGGATTTTGCTAAATCAGTTGCTCAGCTCTAACTCTGTCTCGGAAACTAAGACATGACACGTGTGGGTGGGTCCTGCTGGGTCCATGCTGCAAGGCCAGACGTGGCCTGACTTCGGCTTCAAGGACCAGAGGTCCGGGGCTCCTTCCCCCCAAATCTCCCGGATCCTGCCCACCATCCCCTCACTTTTGTAGATCCCACCATCCACAAGTGTTTAGACACGGCAGCTCGAAGCCACGCTGTAAACCACCCCAAGGCCTCTCACGTCACATTTGTAGCAGGTGCGCGACATTAACCTCTCTCCACTTCTAATGTGAAAAATCTCTTTTTGGTGCAGTGCACAAAGCTCACCCCAACACACTGTCTTTGCTCACCCCCAGGTCCCCAAACTAGCTGTGCTATTCGCACCTCAGCGCATTTTAAAGCTGAAATGAATTTGCAGTTTTATACTCTGTGTCCTTTATCATTTCCCTGTGCCTTCCTCTACCTGCTTCTTCTCTATTTATTATCACTTGCATGACACACCTACGATTTTCATCAGTTTCTTCTGCCCAGGATGTGAATCATGATGAAAAGTCCCTGGATATCATGCCAATACTTAAATTATTGATGCCACCACAAGAGTGCCTTTAAAGTCTTTGTCTGTTTCTCCTTAACAGATTTTCAGATTGGAGGAAAATTGCTCCAGCTCTCTTCCTGAATAACTCGATCCAGAGAGTTGTTTTTGGTGGGATTGTCTCGCCCTCAGGTCCTTAAACATGCAGAATAAATGAGTACCAAGTACGGTGGTCAGATGGGCTTCCCAGGTGGCTCAGTGGTAAAGAATCCTCTGCCAGTGCAGGAGACGCAGGACGCAAGGGTTCAAACCCTGGGTCAGGAAGATCTCCTGGAGAAGGAAATGGCACCCACTCCACTATTCTCATGCGGGAAATCCCATGGACAGAGGAGCCTGGCGGGCTACAGTCCATGGGGTCAACTTAGCGACTAGACAACAATGCGCACGTATACACGCACACACGTGTGTGAAAGTGAAAGTGTTAGTTGCTCAGTCACGTCCAACTCTTTGTGACCCCGTGGAAGCAGCCCGCCAGGCTCCTTTGTCCATGGGATTCTCCAGGCAAGACTCTCTGAGCTCCACCCTCTTAACATCAAAGTGTGTCGTGGATCTCTGTTGACTCCAGGCACCGTGGTGGACCTGATCTCTAGAGCTTACTCATCTTGCTTGGATGAAACTTTATGCCCTTTGATTCCTAACTCTTTGCGAACGGATTTAGGTGATATGTTTTAGCCTATATCCTTAATTTAGAGGTGAAGAAACTGAGGCTCAAAACGGAGAAGTAATTTGCCAATCAGTTCATTGGCAGAAATGGGACTAATACACAAGTATGGATTCCCCACTCACTCCCAGCTCCACGCTTTGTCCAGTACCCAGAGTAAGGTGGTCCAGGCCCACATGTATCAGCAGGTGAACTTTCTTACATGTGGAAAGAAATGAGATTCTATTAGATTCAGGATGATTTATTAAGCACTAAAGGGAGTGCCTACCAAACTCTCTTTGAAATTGTTGCTTCTTATTTAGGAAAAAAGGCATGCTGTTTTAATGATAACAAGTCCAGTGTAACTCATAGGGTACTTTTAAAAATACCCGTCAGTTTTGATATAGGAAATAGAAAAATCAAAATTTCTCCTTTCTCCATGGTGGTGGTGGTGATTTAGTCTCTTAAGCTGTATATTACTCTTGCAATCCTATGGACTATAGCCTGGCAGGCTTCTCTGTCCATGAGATTTTCCAGGCAAGAGTACTGGTGCGGGTTGCCATTCCTTCCTCCAGGGGATCTTCCCGATCCAAGGATAGAACTCACGTCTCCTCCATTGCCAGCAGATTCTTTACCACTGAGACTCCAGAGAAGCCCCCTTTCTCTACATATGTGCATACAGCATATGTTTATGTTCAAATCGGTATTTGGTATTTTTTTATCGATATGTTCATGAAAAAAGTCAGGGTAATAAATTCTGGTAATCAAGTAACATGAAATTGGGGGATGGCTTTTTCTTCTTCATTTAGCCTTATATAATTTCCATTTTGAGAGTTACTTGCTGTCTTTAAAATTTAAAAAAAACGACTCATTTTGAACCAGTAAAAAACTATTCTATTTTTCTGCCTAATTTATAAATATGCCAATCTGTTTTTACCACAACTTATTGCAAAACAGCTGACTATATTAGCAAACATGTAAATCTAATACTATTACTTCTTTCAGTTGTAGCACACTGGTTTAGCTGCCCTGTGGCATGTGGGATCTTCCCAGATGAGGAATAGAACCTGTGTCCCCTGCATTGGCTGGCGGATTCTTTACCCCTGAACCACCAAATAATGGAGGAATTGGCAGATGCTCTGACCTACTGCCATGAAAAGAAGGTGATTCACAGGGATATTAAGCCGGAGAACCTACCACTGGGGCTCATGCGTGAGGTGAAGATACAGACTTTGGCTGGTCTGTGCACACACCCTCTCTAAGGAGAAAGATGATGTGTGGGATTCTGGACTACTTGCCCCCAGAAATGACTGAGAGGAGAACATACAATGAGAAGTAGATCTATAGTGCCTAGGGGTGCTCTGCTATGAGCCTCTGGTGGGAAATCCACCCTTTGAGGGTGCCTCCCATAGTGAGACCTACAGCTGCATCCTCAAGGTAGATGTAAGATTTTCTGCATTGATACCTTTGGGGACTCGGGACCTCATCTCCAGGCTTCTCAGATGCCAGCCCTAGGAGTGGCTGCTCTTGGCCCAGGTCTTGGAGCAGCCATGGACCTGGGCACACTCTTGGAGATGCTGCCCTGGCTGCTCAAAAGGCTTCCTTAGCCCTGCCCACCCCTATTCCTTGGTGAATGCTTGTGGAACACCTGCTCTGGTATCGAATCTGTCTTTTGTTTCTTTGCTTGTGACATGCATCATGCTAGTTAATAAGGGCTTCCCTTGTGGCTCAGTTGGTAAAGAATTCACCTGCAATGTGGGAGACTTGGGTTCAATCCCTGGGTTGGGAAGATCCCCTGGAGAAGGGAAAGCCTACCCACTCCCGTATTCTGGCCTGGAGAATCCCATGGACTGTATCGTCCAGGGGGTCACAAAGAGTCAGACATGGCTGAGCGACCTAGATTACTTCCTTTCATGTAGAGCTGGATCAACCAGATTGATTACCTTTGTCTCTGTCACACACTGCAAAATCTGATACTGAGCCTTCAAAGCAGGAGCACCAGGAGAGGAAAACTCTCTGGATCTGGCTGCTTCCTCTGCATTAAAATCTTCCTTTTCAACAACCCACATGATGTAACCATTGACTCCAGATGGTCTGCCTACAGAATGCCGTTGATCTCCTGAGCATTAGCAAGCAGGTGACAACACTGAATGTGCCTAAATCTCTAGATTTCAGATGAAAAGAATGTCATCAGGAGTATGGCATGCAAGACAGATATGACATGGGTTTTGAAAAATAAACACCCGACAAGTACTCATGCATGAAAAATTTGTAAATAAAAGAACCTCACATATCCTCAGCTTAAATAGTCATTGTAACAGCTGTTTTTTAAAAACATCTTGGTGGATTAGAAATGCAGAATCCTCTTTACTTGGCAAGAACTGTTTGTAACAACTCTTCTCTGAGGACAGAGCCTAGGATTTTAACAGTCTGCATGTTAGGAGGTCAACTATCACGGTGGGGTCAGCAAAGGATTTCTGGTATTTTGAATATATTGGCTTCATTTGGAAGAAAGGTTATGTCAGCATTTTCTCTAAGGGGTTTTGAAGGTTTAGCGTGGAGAGTCTATACTCAATTTTGCCCAGCAATGGGTTATAGTGGAGAAATATAACCCTCAGTACATTATTAAAGTCAACATTTGCTATTAAGAGTAACACTTGCCAAGTTATAATAATGTTCAAAGGCATTATTTATTTATTCCTCGGGTGATGATCAAGCAATTTCTGTATGTCATGTGCTGGCCAGTGAGTAGTCTGCAGAGATAAGATGTGGCCGCTTGCCCTCAAGGAACTCAGGATTTAGTGGTAAAAACAGACCTTAAATGAATGATGCCCCTGCTGTGGTGGAGTCCAAGTGTCAAAGAGCGCAGTGAAGAGAGCTGTTTATGTGGGAGAATTGGGGGATACAGGTGTCTACATATAGCATCTTTTAGAATGTTATCAGTCAAGGAAAGCACAGCTAGGATGGTCCCCTGAAAATCAAGCAGCACCGTGAAGAGGTGGAGTGGCTTCAGCGTCATCATAGGCAGAGAGGTGAATAAAAGACGAGAGAAAGCAAAAGCCTGGGGGAAAGGCAGTCACCGCTGTGGGACATCCCAGAGAGGAGAGGGAGTGGTGAGGTCCAGTGAAAGCCGGAATGTGGAGAGGCTCACGCAGGAGGCTGGGGATGGGCAGGGGGCGCTGAGTAGTCTATGTCTGTATTTCTATTTCTTCTGAAAGAAGGCAGTGGGACCACCCATGGTCGGGAACAGGAGGTCAGTAGGGGGATAAACAGACGGAAACGCGAGTCTGGGGAGCTGGTGAGAACGGAGCTCTGAGAGATACAAGGTCGCGGAGACCCTGGGAGGTCACTTTGTATGGAGGAAATGTGAAGTCAGACCACCTGTAGGACGGCCATAGTGATGCCCACATTCTATTCAGAGGACACGTTTCCTGTCTTTTGTATCAGAAGCATTCAACATTTCTGACTCTTTCTTTCTCGACATGTTTTTGTTCCGTAAAAGTGTACTCTGGCCTCGTGGCCCACTCCTTCTCAATGTGTTGCTTCCCTGCATAGTCTTGAAACACTGACGTTCCTTAGAGTTTGGTAGTTTCTAGTAGTGTGTGCTCAAGCATGCTGAGTCGCTTCAGTTGAGTCGGACTCTGTGACACTGTGGACCATCACCCATGAGACTCCTCTGCCCACGGGACTCTCCAGGCAAGAATACTGGGGTGGGTTGCCATGCCCTCCTCCAGGGGATCTTCCCGATCCAGGGGTTGAACCCAAGTCTCTTACGTCTCCTGTATAGGCCGGCAGGTTCTTTACAACTAGCGCCACCTGGGAAGCCCATAGACTCCCTACTCCACGTGCAATTCTCTGAAAGCTACAGTTTCAGGCAAAAAGCCTCCTGAAAGGCCTTCCTGACTTACCTCATTCAAACTAAATTTTGTCACTCCTGTGCTAGATAAGAAAACAAACACCCTTGGCTTCCGAATATGTAGAAAGCCCCTGATCTTTTCCTGAGCTTTGACCCTCCTGCATTTCTCCCAACACTGCCTTCTCAGGCTCATCTCAGAAAATACCCCCACCCTCCAGTACCCTTTGACGCCAGGGGCATCTAAGTTCTTCCAAGTGTTGCCACCAAGAACTTGGCTTTCCGAGCCCAATGAAGCCACACGAAAAACACAGAGACAGAGTTTGGAGGAAATAGGAAGGTGGCTTTAATCCTCAGCCGGCAGAGTGGGGAACACAGGAGGTTCGTGCCTCAAGAGCTGTGCCCTGTCCTCCATGAAAGTCTCAGGGCTTATGTAAGATGAGGGCTTGCAGTCTGGGTCCATGATGAGGATCAAAGGTGCTAGCATCTTCATCTCTTCCTCTTGCACACTTTCAAGAACAGTCACAAGCCGGTGTCAGGTAGCCTCTGGCAGCTGATGATTGGGCCCATCGTCTTTTGTGCAACGTACTGAGTGAGGCTTTCTTTTTGTAAAAAGAAAAAACCTAGGAGGAGTGGTCTTCAAAGAGAGTGCTATCAAGGTGAGCAGCAAATACAGGATGCAATTAGCACAGAGTCAAAGGCTAATAGGTACAACTGGTAGCTCATGCAGAGTTCAGTTCAGTTCAGTCACTCAGTCGTGTCTGACTCTTTGCGACCCCATGAACCACAGCACGCCAGGCCTCCCTGTCTATCACCAACTCCCGGAGTTTACCCAAACTCATGTCCATCGAGTCGGTGATGCCATCCAGCCACCTCATCCTCTGTCGTCCCCTTCTCTTCCTGCCCCCAATCCCTCCCAGCATCAGTGTCTTTTCCAGTGAGTCAACTCTTCACATGAAGTGGCCAAAGTACTGGAGTTTCAGCTTCAGCATCAGTCCTTCCAATGAACACCCAGGACTGATCTCCTTTAGGATGGACTGGTTGCATCTCCTTGCTGTCCAAGGGACTCTCAAGAGTCTTCTCCAACACCACAGTGCAAAAACATCAATTCTTCGGTGCTCAGTTTTCTTCACAGTCCAACTCTCGCATCCATACATGACCACTGGAAAAACCATAGCCTTGACTAGCGGACCTTTGTTGGCAAAGAAATGTCTCTGCTTTTTAATATGATGATTTTGGAGCCCAAAAAATAAAGTCTCACACTGTTTCCACTGCCTCCCCATCTATTTCCCATGAAGTGATGGGACCAGATGCCATGATCTTAGTTTTCTGAATGTTGAGCTTTAAGCCAACTTTTTCACTCTCCTCTTTCAGTTTCATCAAGAGGCTCTTTAGTTTCCTCTTCACTTTCTGCCATAAGGGTAATGTCATCTGCATATCTGAGGTTATTGATATTTTTCCCAGCAATCTTGATTCCAGCTTGTGCTTCTTCCAGCCCAGGATTTCTCATGATGTACTCGGCATATAAGTTAAATAAGCAGAGTGACAATATACAGCCTTGACATACTCCTTTTCCTATTTGGAACCAGTCTGTTTTTCCATGTCCAGCTCTAACTTGCAACCTGCATATAGGTTTCTCAAGAGGCAGGTCAGGTGGTCTGGTATTCCTTTCTCTTTCAGAATTTTCCACGGTTTTTTGTGATCCACACAGTCAAAGGCTTTGGCATAGTCAATAAAGCAGTAGTAGATGTTTTTCTGGAACTCTCCTGCTTTTTTGAAGATCCAGCAGATGTTGGCAATTTGATCTCTGGTTCCTCTACCTTTTCTAAAACCAGCTTGAACATCTGGAAGCTCACGGTTCACGTATTGCTGAAGCCTGGCTTGGAGAATTTTGAGCATTACTTTACTAGCGTGTGAGATGAGTGCAATTGTGGGGTAGTTTGAGCATTCTTTGGCATTGCCTTTCTTTGGGATTGGAATGAAAACTCACCTTTTCCATGCAGAGTTAGGGGGCAGAAAAGCAGATTTAGTTACAGACTACAGATTGGGAAAAGTGAAAGTGAAAAAACCAGGAATGATCAGGCCTGCTCACTGTTCCCTTTATCTTCTTCATTCTCAGGGAAGAAAAGGAAAATTCATTATTCTTTTTTTCCTTTTCACTGCAACACAAAGTACCATTTTAGTGGCCACCCAAGCGCCTTTCCACCACCCCTGAGCTTTCCGCCTAGGACGCTCTGCCCTCTGCCTGCCTGCCTGCCTGCCTCACTTCCGTGCAGCTCTCAGCTCAGGGTGTCCTCTTGACAGCATCTTCTCTGACATGAACTCAATAAATGAGGCCTTTCCTGTATTCTTTCTATGATCATCTCTCATCTGTGCGATGGCGGGCTTCTCTGTCGCACGAGGTTGTCAGAAACGTGTGTTTTGTTCACCACTGAAGCTCCCGTCCCAGCACACAATTCCCGGCACAGAGTGAGTGCACAGGAATATTTTAAAGGAGCAAGAAAAGGAGAAAAAGAGGGAGAGAAAGAGAGATGGGAAAAAGAAAGATGAGAAGAAAGAACCAGACAAATATTTTAGGTCAGATAATAAGTTCGGCTCTGATCAGACAAGATGAGGGACCAGGGAGCCCCAATGAGTCAAAGTCAAAGTTGTGAGCTCAGTCGCTCAGTCGTGTCTGACTCTCTGTAGCCCCATGGACTGTAGCCCACCAGGCTCCTCTGTCCATGGGATTCTCCAGGCAAAAATACTGGAGTGGGAAGCCCAATGAGCCAAAGTTGGGAGGAGATTAAAGTAAGTAAAAGAAAGGATGAAGGGATTTACAGGAGCAAGAGATATTTTCCTTCATGAATGGGGGTTCATTATTCACTAGATTTGATTATTCCAGGATCTTGCAGAATGCCTGGTTAACCTGGTAAACAATTGACTTCCAGAAAGGTATGGAACTAAAATTAAATGATGTGCACATTTCATTTGTCCTTGTTTATAGGGAGCTAGATTATTTTAGTTTTGTTTCCCTGAGGGATGTTACTAAATCACTAAGCATTGAATGATGGGACTGTAGGGACAGAGCATGTTTCCTCATGATGGTGAAGTGTGTGGCCCAGAAAAGAATATCAGAGTTTGCTTGATGAAGACTCTCAGATGAGTCGTCTGGGCCAGGTTAATAACTGCACCCTGCAGTCCGAACCCAGAGAGCATCACCTCTTGGAATAATTATCTAAGCTTGCCTGCCATCTAATCTGGCAGTGTATTAGAGATGGAATTCCAGAGACTTCAACATCTCTGAAGGAGAGAGAAGGCAAGGAAAGAAGCAAGTGAGAGTGAGTAGGGCCAGCTGGAGGCTTTGATGATGTCTCACTTCTGTTTCAGGGCTTCCCCAGCGGCTCAGTGGTAAAGAGTCAGCCTGCCAGTGCAGGAGATGCGTGTTCAATCCCTGGTTCAGGAAGATCCCCTGGAGAAGGGAAGGGTTACCCACTCCAGTATCCTTGCCTTAGAAATTCCACGGACGGAGGAGCCTGATGGGCTACAGTGCGTGGGGTCTCAAAGACTCACATAAGGCTTAGAAACTAAACAATTTCTGTTTCACCATGAAAATGATGGAAAAGCAAGATTTGACACTGTGATCAGACCCTGTGATCAGACACCTTAATACTGTAATAAGTGGATAGTACTTAGCCTAAAGTCTTTCTTATTTCTACAAGGTAAAATATGTGACTTCTCCCTTTATCCTTCTCTTCTTTCCTTCATGGACTATATTCTCCAACACGATTTTCTTCCTTATTGACTCACCTATGGGAGGGCTGTCATTCAGAGCGACAGCGACAAAGTATGTGCTGTTCCATCCCAATTCTAATGTCATATTAGCATTTAGCTATTATTAATGCAGCCACATCTATTTTCTCCCTCCCACTTAAAGGAAGTCTGAAAGTCAGGTAAAGGCTGACATTTCAGGCAGATGTGTTGCCCAAAATAAAATCTGATTCTCTGAGAGTCAAATTATCAGATCGGGTTCATTAAGACCTCTCTGTTACCAAGAAGGAGGGAAGAAATGGGGTGGGGTGGGATATGATGACATTTCATACAATTTCTTCTCAAACTTGGGAGTTTGGGAGCAGGAGGCTCTTGTCATGTTAAATAGGAGATATCTCCAAGTCAAAAAAAAAGGCAGAGAAAAATAAAGATGGAATAATTTTGGAATCAAGCTTATCTTCACATTTCAAATAAGCTTTTAAACTTGCTGGCACACCACAGTTTACACCCACTGACATGTCACTGCCCACATTTCTCTGCATTTTTTATTTTTAAGAGCAGATTTAAGAAGCCACAACTTACAAAAGTAGCAACTAAAGAGTTTATTATATTTTTAATTCTATGCCAGCAATGATGTTTTATTTTTAAGACCAATAGATAATTTAAAATAAAGTATTATAAAAATAGAAACTTAGAATTAATGTGTATAGGTATGGAATAGTTTGGGCATGGTTTTGCCTAAGTTTTTTTTTTTTTTTTTTTTTATGTCTGTGTGCATGAAAGAGAAATAGAGGCAAAGACTGAGACTAGATGGACTTTCAATTTTAGTCATTCAGTCGTGTCTGACTCTTTGCGACCCCCATGGACTGCAGCACGCCAAGCTTCTCTGTCCTTCACTGTCTCCCAGAGTTTGCTCAAACTCATGTCCATTGAATCGATGATGCCATCCAACCATCTCATCCTGTGTCATCCCCTTTTCCTCCTGCCCTCAATTTTCCCCAGCATCAGAGTCTTTTCCAGTGAGTCAGCTCTTTGTATTGCATGGCCAAAGTATTGGAGCTTCACATTCAGCATCAGTCCTTTAAATGAATATTCATGGTTGATTTCCTTTAGGATGGACTGGTTTGATCTTGCTGTCCAAGGGTCTCTCAAGATTGATGCCAAAACTATGCTAAGAGATTAGGTCTTGAATATGTAGCACTGGCACAGAATAAGATTTCACAGAATATTAGTTTTTATTTTAAAAATTTTATTTGGCATTACTAAAAATAATTATTCTTTAGTAATCCAGAAAAAGTACTGTTCACCTTGAAGTGTTTTTATTTGCTACTTTATTATTTAGTCTAATATTCAGTCTAATATTTGGGTTCTTACCCTGTTAAAAGACACTGTGCTAACCTGTGGGGATAAAAAAAACTGCTTATTCCAAGCAGTTCTGACCCCTCAGTGCCAACTGGGCGACAGAGAAGCGGGCTTCAGCGAGGACAACTGGGGTCGGTGACGCTGCTCCCGTGATATCCGCTGGGCTGAAGAAGGATCGTGGAAAAAGGACCTTGAGTTGGACTTGAAAAATGGATAGGAGCTTTCCAGGGAGGCAGGAAGAGGGGTGTGTTCCATTCAGAAGACCTAACTTGTGGAAAAACCCTAAGTGGAGAAAAGTATGGTGCTCACAGAGAATCAGGGTTCAACAGCATGTATATTATCTACGGTGAAACAGATCACCAGCCCAGGTGGGATGCATGAGACAAGTGCTCGGGCCTGGTGCACTGGGAAGACCCAGAGGAATCGGGTGGAGAGGGAGGTGGGAGGGGGGATCGGGATGGGGAATACGTGTAACTCTATGGCTGATTCATATCAATGTATGACAAAACCCACTGAAATGTTGTGAAGTAATTAGCCTCCAACTAATAAAAAAAATAATAATAAATAAATAAATAAAACGGATAACCAAAAAAAAAAAAAAAAAGAAGCAATGGGGAAAATTGTGGACAAAGTGGCTAAAGGACATTTATCTTGTGCTAAAGAGTCTTGTGCCCCTGGTGGCTCAGTGGTAAAGAATCTGCCTGCCAATGTAGGAAATAGGACACATGGGTTTGATCCCTGGGTCAGGAAGACCCCCTGGAGGAGGAAATGCCAACCCAGTTCAGTGTTCCTGCTGGGACCATCCCAAGGACAGAAGAGCCTGGTGGGTTACAGTTCATAGGGTCGCAAAGAGTTGGACACGATTGAGCAAGCAGTACTCAAACAGTCCTGCGAGAATGGGGATGGCTTGATCTAGTTCCTTATCAAGAAAATAACTTGAGTGATTAGAAATGAAACTGCAGTGGGAAAAAGATTGAAAGTAAGAAATTAGAGAAAGACACGGACTTCTGATTCAAAATGGAATTACTTCCAGTGCTGACAAAGTGGCAAAAAGATAAAAACTTACATAAATATATAGTAGCACTGGGAATCTTGCAGTGATTCTAATCAGAATATCAGCATAGGTTTTAATTTCTGAATCTTTGAAGTGTGACATATATGGTTAAATACCTGCCTAAGATTCACCTGGGCTTCCCAGGTGGCTCAGTGGTAAAGAAGTCACCTGCAACAGAGGAGACACAAGTTCGATCTCTGGGTCAGGGAGATCTCCTGGAAGAGGAAATGGCAACACTCCAATATTCTTGCCTGGAAAATTCCAAGAACAGAAGGTCCTGAGGGCTGCAGACCATGGCGTCAAAAAAGAATCGTACTCGACTTAGCAACTAAACAACAAAATCAGAGTCTAAGCGGGGAAATGGGACTAGTTTTTTATGTTTCAACAAAGAGAGTTTAATAATAAAAAGGGAATTAGACACACATAGATGACAAGACCACGGGGAGAGGAGTTTGGTAGCACCCTGCAGTGAGAACCAGCTGCTGGGCACGTGGGCAGAAGTGGGAACACAAACACGCCTCCCAGGGGAGCTGGGGATACAGAGCACGCAGCCAGGTGGGATTACACAAGAGACCAGGATGGGGTCACTCTCTCACTGTCCCCTTCAGTGCCTTAGAAAGGATCTGGGCTTCTCACTCTGTCCTCCTGTGACTTTTCCTCAGTGCCTGGGCATGGGGGTTGGGTAGACGAGATGTGGATATAGACGGGAGATGCAAATTCTCTGGGGTCTCTTCTTATAAGGACCCTAATTCTGTGGTTTCCAGGCATCACCCTTTTGACCTCCTTTAACATCAATGACTTCCTCAGGGGCCCCTTCTCCAAATACAGCCACACTAGGTATTAATACCCTACATATTTTGGGGAGACACAAACATTCAATACATAACACAGTTAAAGGAAAAGCAGTGTTCCCCAACAAATTCAGAAGGTATCTAACTTAGAAATTCAGATGCCAAAAGTAATTTCAGTTTTGCCTTGTTGAACTTTACTATTTGATATTGGAATACATTTTTAAATGTGATTATGATACTAAAAAGAAAAGAAATTCAGATACCCAAATCATCCAATTAACTAGAGCACAGTAACTCCAGTATTACAATAAAAGATTGCTGCAGGTAAGTTTATCCCGGCATTGTTCAGATTAAGAACTTCACAACTCCAAGCTGTGATAAAATCATGCTTTGTGTGTCCTCAAATAGAAATGTTCTTAGTCTTTGGACAATGACAGAGATAAGGATTTGCAGATCAACAAGGGAAGTACGGTTTCTCGCCACCTTGACGACTGCCCTGCATCGGCCTTGGAGCTGCCAAGTTGTCTAGGCTGAGTGTCCTAGGTAACTGGTGCTGCATTGCAGGGCTTCGTCCCCTCAGTCAGGACGTTTCATTTCTGCTGACGTTACTCATGGGTAAATGCTTTAACCTGTTATCAGTACTTGGCGGATATTGTTCCACTTAAATTGCACTTATTCGTATAAGTAATGGATTTGGTGGCTTGGCATATTAGCTATTAAGCAAGAATCTGTAATTTCTAATAAAAGAAGTATAAAGACCAGTTAATTACAGATTAAATAATCTAGCAGCAAATCACTTTACGTTGAATTTGGGATTTCTGTGTTAAAAATGGAACTTAGTGTTAGACAGAAAGAGTCATTCTCAAGGTGATTGGGATTTTTTTAAAAACACAATTTTTTTACTCTTAAAGGTCACAGATCTTCATTTATTCTTTCTTTATCCCTGCAGGCAAATCCCTGATCCAGGCTTTAGTCATCTCTAGCCTGGATTACTTTAGAACCTTCTGTACTACAAAATTAGCACTGGCTCTCAGGATTTTTTTGTTTTAAATCACTGTTAAATGCTGCCTGTTTATTTTTTTTCCAGTTAAATGTATTATTCAACTTTAAAACCCATGTCCCTTTTCCATGACAAATGCTACCTAAATCTGCTTGTTCATACCAATGTTATTTTTCTAAAAAGTGAACAAGAATTTTAATCTACCCATAAAATGTTCGACTTTTTTTTTTCCTTTACCATCTTTTCACCCAAAATAAAATAGCATTTGGAAAACTAGAGAACACATAGATTCATTCATCTGTCTGTTAATTTATCCACTCAATACATCTTTATTAAGTGCTCACTAAGCTTCTACACAGTGTTACAAGAAGGAAGAGTAGAATGCTGAACAAGACAGACATGAATCCTGTTCTCAGGGAAAGTACCATCTCCTTGGGAAGAACAGCTTCACAAATCACTGCAAGTGTATTGAGTGTGTAATAGAAAATGTTATGGGTATTTTGGGAGGATATCACAGACAAACCTAACCTTCTTTAAGGTCTCAGCCTTGTCATCTAATGGGTATGAGTCAGGATGAATTATTTACACTTTCTAATGTTTAATTTTCTAATCTATAAATGAGATTAATGTTTTACAGTGTCCTAATGAAAAGTAAGTCATATATCCTGTGAAATCACCCATCTATTACTTGATAGACGGTAATAAAAATAACTAGCATTGATTAAGTGAGCACTGTATATCTGGCATAATTTTATATGCATTGAGTCATTTAATGCACAAAACAACCCTCTGAGTTGGGTTACATACTGTCCTTTTCCTCGTCTATAAATTTACAAATTTACAGATGAGCAACCTTGGACACAGAGAGTTAAGGTGTTTATCTAAGTCATCAGATAGAGCAAGTGGAGGACGTGGGAATCAATGGTAGGCAGCCTGACTCCCACCCACGCTCACGACCCTGCTCTCTGTCACCAGCGGCACTTGAATTCTCGGGGAAGTGGATTGCCGCCCCCAGGGCAGCTTTATTCAAGAAGCTGGGAAGACTCAGTGATGATCAAGGACAATGTGGGTCCTCAAGGGGTCCCCAGCTGTCCAGGAGCAAGCAGTGTGCTGGCTTAGTCACCTGCCTTTAAACGATACTCATTGAACTTTAGGTTTTTGATGCCTTAATTCCTGGAAGCTGAGACAGTAAGTTTATGACTTTCTCTAATGGGATTCTTTGTTTGTTGTTCTGGGGGTTCTCACTGTGGAAATGAGAATCTGTTTATGCTGTAGACATCATTTCATTCTGGGATGATATTCTAGATGAGGCTGAAGTAGTACAAAGGCAAACATTTCAGCCTGAGGTGCTGTTTGGCCTGGACGAAGCAGGGCTATCGAATGCTTTCGATGGGTGAGTAAGGGCCAGGAGCCAGGCTGATTCCACGTTTAAGAATATTTGGGGCTGAAACTTTCACGGGACAGGTAAGAGCTTGTGTGTGGGCATCCTCTTATGGCAGAATGACTGGCCCCATGGGATGCAGACTGCTTTGTGGGCACTGTGTGGGCAGGAGCCCTGCCAAGTGGACTTGCTCCAGGGATGGGAACATTCTCCATCTGTGCTGTTTACTGTGTGACCGCTCGTCAGATGTGGCCACTGAGCAGCTGAAACGTGGCCAGTGGGATCAAAGAACTGATGACTTAAGCTGTATCTGTTTATTAATTTAAACAGAAACATGCAGTAAGCGGCTTCTGAACCACACAACGCAGTTCTAGACCAAGGTTCCCCAGTTTCAAACTTTTCTGTGCTGGGAGACAGATGAAGAGAAGGGGATTGAGGAAGAACACCGTGGCCCCAGGAGCTGGAGCCCAGCATCTGAAGGTGAAATAATATCAAGGCCAGCCTTCTCAAGTGTGCCCATCCACAGTGTCCTTGGCATTTTGGGTAATTTTTTTTTTCACTGCAGCCCTAAGCCAAGAGAAGTCCTAACCATTCCACAGTTCCATAGTTAGGTCCAAAGAGTGCAGTTATGTTCACAGGACACTCAACAAATGTTCCTGTGCTTCCTTCAAATATTTATACTGTGCAACGGTGCCCTGGAGAGTGGGCTGTAATGCCTGGAGAGAACCGTGAAGCTGGGCCAGGAGATCCCCAAGCAAATGTTAACAGTTTCACAGAATATGAACATCGGATGTGTTCACTCCAGGCCATGTTGGGACAAAACTAAAACCAGGACACCCTGCTCCCATTTAAGTGAACAAGCATCTCTCCGTCATGACTTGACACTGCCACTTCATCACTCTTGTGTGCGTGCTCAGTCAGTTGTGTCTGACTCTTTTGTGACCCCATGGACAGGCAGGCTCCTCTGGCCGTAGGGACTCTCCAGGCAAGAATACTAGAGTGGGTTGCCATGCCCTCCTGCAGGGGATCTTCCCAACCCAGGGATTGAACCAGTGTCTCCTGCATCTCCAACATTGGCAGGTGGGTTCTCAACCACTAGTGCCTCTTCTTCCTACATAAAAAGTGTTAAGATGCTCAACTAACAGATCACCCCTGCTTTCTAGCAGCGTCCAATCCAAAATTAAATTAATTTCCTGACATTCTCCCCCAAAATCAAAACTTCAAACCAAATGACAAGCCATCCCCACATGCTTCTCGAGCCACCCAGTGGTTCCTCATGGTGTGGGGGCAAGTTAACAGACCTAACTTTGGCTGCAAGGGTATTCCTGGTTGTCTCTGGGCATGGATATATCAGGATGGATTCTAACATTTTATGTAACATGACATTATGGCCCACCTTGCCATGCAATGCAATGGTGTCCTACAGCCTTTAAGGATAAGTAGGAAGCCTTAGACATCATTAACCATTCACTATACCCCCACGCATTCCTGATTGATTCTCCAAGGAGACAGGATGGAGCAAATGCAACAAGGAATTAATCTAAGGGTGATTTCACTCAGGAAATTGTGGAGAATACAAAGGGATTTGATGCTATAAAATGAGACTCTTCTCAGTTTGTAAAATTGCAACCTTGTGACGTGGATTATCATTTCACTTTATGGTTTCAATTAAATAAAGGAAGTTTTCCTCTTTCGGATTCCGCTGGTCCCCACTGATGTCTACCATTCTTATCTACACATGCTGGGTGAGTTTCAGAACCCTGGCACTAATGGGATTCTAGATCCCAGTTTTAAAAGAGATTAAACCACAAACACGGGGTGTCAAATCTTACACTTTTGATCTTATTTTGGATATAATGACTTCCTTTCCCTCCCTTTCCTTTTGTTAGGGAAGGTTGTCTTTGCAATGCCACATTTTTACATACATTAAGGGAGAGGGGTTTGGGGAAGAATGGATACATGTGTATGTATGGCCGAGTCCCTTCACCATTCACCTGAAACTATCACATTATTAGTCGGCTATACACCAATAAAAAATAAAAAGTTTACAGTTTGAAATTTTAAAAAATGAAAAAGATATTCTGAGTCTTCTTTCTAGAAGGCCAGAACTTCTTCACAAATAGAAAGTTTGCATGAAACTGTTGTCTGAAGAAAGCAAATGGAACAGTAAACCTGGCTCATTAAAATGTGCAAAATTCCATCTAAATGGACAGCAGGAAAGATACACAGGCCATATGAACAGATAAGCCACAACTAAAGAAAGAAAGTGATGTTTTGCCTGCACTGGTACACTGCAAATTCAAATTGATTAGCTGTATCCTGTCAAGAAAATGGATTGAACAGATCAATAAATTTTATGCATAGAATTGACTCAACTGGCATCATAGTGAAGGCACTGTTTGTTACAGAAACTTGAAAATGCCTGGACCTCACAACAGAACAGTCAGTGGGACCCTCGATCAAGTGTTAGTTGCTCAGTCGTGTCCGAGTCTTTGTGACCCCATGGACTGCAGCCCACCGGCTCCTCTGTCCAAGGGATTCTCCAGGCAAGAACACTGGAGTGGATTGCCTTTCCCTTCTCCAGGGGATCTTCCCAACCCAGGGTTTGAACCCAGATCTCCCACATGGCAGGCAGATTCTTTACCAGCTGACCCACCAGGGATGCCTATATCCACTTACAATTCTCTCTGGTCACAGGGATCTTTGGCTAAAACCGTATCAGAAAGGTAGATAATTCACTTCAGGCTAAGGAGAAGCTAACTGTCATTCCATTAAGACATACTCAAATTAATTAGCAAAACAAACCACTTTAAACATTATAGTCATGGTTTTGATGGTTTACATCAAAGCAAAAGGATAATATGCTTAGTCAAACAAACAAAAAGTCATTCCTGACTGAATTCTCCAGAGTCGCTGACCATTCCTCCCGCTGCCCCTGAGTCACAGAGATCATGTGGAGGGCTCTCATCTAGCTAAAGATGGTGCAAAGCTCAGCTAACACTTTGAGACCCAGGTGGCCACATTCCTAAAGGGATTAATAAGAAGGTAAGTTTTACTAGTTAAGGCCCATAGGAATTCTTGCTCAGCTAGGGAACAGAGTCTACAGAGTTTCAACCATGCCTTTGGGCAAAGAGAAAGTTTGATTTGAGGAAGGAACACGAGTCAGTTTCCTCCCGGATGGATCATTGACTGGTTTTCCTTGGACTCAGTGCTGCCTCAAATGGAGCCATGGTGAAGAAGAAGCAACATTTCATGCAAAGTTATCTCTGCATCAGTGCTCGGCATTTTTTAATGCATGCACTAAAGGCCTGGTGTGCTGCAGTCCATGGGGTGGCAAAGAGTCAGACATGACTGAGTGACTGAGCTGAGCTGAAGAAGTGATGGGCTTCCCTGGTGGTAAAGATTTTGCCTGGCACAATGCAAGAGACCCAGGTTCAATCCCTGGGTGGGGAAGACCCCCTGGAGAAGGAAAAGGCAACCACTCCAGTATTCTTGCCTGGGAAATCCCAGGGACGGAGGAGCCTGGTGGGCTACAGTCCATCGGGTCACAAAGAGTAGGTTAGCAACTAAACAACAACAGAGAAGTCATGCTGAGTCTATTTTTCCTCAACTACAATACCCAACCTTCCTATTTGCAATTTACTTTACACAAATAGAAGTTTACTAATTTTAAAAAATTTAATTCTGTTGATATGTTTTGGAAAGTGCTAAGAAAAATTGTGTGACCATCACTGGAAATTAATTCAAAGAAAATAATTAATAATCAGAAATGTCTTTCTCTCAATATTCCAGAAATGCCCCACGTATGGAAGAAGCACGGCAGGCTTTGTCCCATTTCAGGAGTAAAGATGGGCCAAAATAAATGTTACTGATACTTAAGTTATTTATTTGGAAGGCGGGAACATAGATGAAGTATAAACAAAGTAAACCATTTGAAGAGACTCTTTAAACAATGTTACGAAGACAGGGTGGTGAAAGAAAAATTTCACATACTGCCCAAAATAAGCCAAAAAATGATTCAGCAAGTTTGAAGCCAAGACTGTAAGTGACTTTATATAATTTAATGAAATTTAAACACAGTGGAAGGGTAAAGCTTTGTTACTCAACCACCTATTTCAACATTTTAAAGTATTGAGTGAGAAAAAATAAAAAGTCCACAATGACCTTGCTTAGGTGTTAATCTTGAGTTTCCTATTAAATTAATGGGTGACTATTATTTATTTGCATTCATAGAACAAATCCAGCTCTGGAAAGGATTTGGCATCTTCATGCCCTCCTCAGTGAAAATCAAGAAGAAGTATATACATTAATCAAATGACTGATTCTCCCCAATCTGAATATTGTAGTCTCTTCTCCTCTTGCAAAGTCTGCCTATGTGAAGAGAGTGAGGGAATCAATGAACTGTATTCCTTTAAAATAATAATGGTGCTTCCCAGATGGCATGGTGGTAAAGAATCTTCACACCAAGCAGGAGACTTGGGTTTGATCTCTGGGTAGAGAAGATCCCCTGGAGAAGGAAATAGCAACCCACTTCAGGATTCTTGCCTGGGAAATCCCACAGACAAAGGGGTTCGGCAGGCTGCAGTCCATGGGTCACAAAGAGTTGGACATGATTTAGCTACTGAACGCCAGCACATTCTTTTAAAATAATAAAAGTAGGGACTCCCTAACGCTCCAGTGGCTAAGACTGCCTGCTCCCAATACAGGAGTTCGATCCCTGGTCGGGGAACTGATTCTGCATTCCACAACTAAGAGCTGGTGTAGCCAAACAAACAATAGTAACAGATAAACCACACCGACAAGAATGTCCTTCCCTGAGCGCCTTGGCTGGTGAACTGTCCCTGGAGGGAACTGGGAAGAGGAAAGAGACATCATATAAAAAGGTTATTTTTAAACATTTGTTCAACTAATATCTTAGTTTTTACAAAGTCATGTGTTTATTGTTTGAAAAATAAAATTTAGAGAGACAAAGAGAATAAGAGTAGGGGAGAAAGAGGAAGCCACTCAGCAGCCATCCACCCAGAGAAAATCACTTCCACATGTGAAGATTTTTAAACACTGCTCATTCTTTTTAATGACTTATATTTCTATTGAACAGTATGCTGTGACTATCTTGGGCTTCCCAGGTGATACTAGTAGTAAAGAACATGTCTGCCAATGCAGAAGATGTAAGAGATGTGGGTTTGATCCCTGGATTGGGAAGATCTCCTGGAGGAGGGCATGGCAACCCACTCAGGATTCTTGCCTGGAGAATCCCATGGACCGAGGAGCCTGGAGGGTCCACGTGGTCACAGAGTCAGACACGACAGAAACGACTTAGCAAGCATGCATGTGACTATCCTGCCAAGTCAGAAAATTTATTTCTATCCTTGCATATTAATGAGCACACTGTACAACTCGGCCATGATTTCTTCAACTCTCCATCTACTCTTAAACCCTTAGATTATTCCCATTTGGGGCTGTTGCAAAAAGACTGCATTGCTGGCTCTGTAGCTGTTTTATTATATAAATATGCTCAATTATTTCCTTGGGAGAGTTTCCCAAAAGTAAAATTTCTGATTCGAGGGGTAGAGTCTTTTGATGAATATTGACAAATGACTTTCAGAAATTTTATGCAAATTTATATACCTACCAGGAGCACAGAGGTTTCCTACATCTCCATAGGCTGGTTGACATGTTTAGTATTCTTATTAATCTTCCCCATTTTATAGGTAAAATTCATCTCTTAACATTTTATTTGCATTTCTTAAAAGTCAGTTGGAACAATTGCATGTATTTATTAGCCCCTGAGTTTAAAAGAATCTTACAGCATATATCTGGTGACTGCCCTCTAATTGCAGGTAAACACACTAGCTCAGGTGGTAAAGAATCTGCTGCAATGCAGAGGACTCAGGTTCAATTCCTGGGTCGGGAAGATCCTCTGGAGAAAGAAATGGCAACTCAGTCCAGTAATCTCACCTGGAGAATCCCACAGACAGAGGAGCCTGGCAGGCTACAGTCCATGGGATCGCAGGAGTCAGACATGGCTTAGTGACTAAACCTCCACCACCACACCTACACTGAGGGTAATCTATTTCCCACCAAAGAATAAGAGAATAAAGAGTCCACCAATTTATATGGCTTCCCTGTTGCTCAGATGGTAAAGAGTTTGCCCATAGTGTGGGACATATGAGTAGGGAAGATCCCCTGGAGAAAGGAATGGCTACCCACTCCAGTATTCTTGTCTGGAGAATCCCATGGACAGAGGAGCCTGGCAAGCTACACCCCACGGTATTACAGAGTTGGACATGACTGAGTGACTAACACCATTTTATTAGGTGATGAAATGATGCTAAAATATATTTCATTTTGGCAACAGAAACATAGAACCCTGCACAAATGTTTAGCAGTTTAAAGGGTATATGAACAGATGAGGAAAATACAATTATTCTCTTGTATATATGTACCACATCTTCTATATATGTAGATGGACATTTAGGTTGCTTCCATGTCTTGGAAGCATGTTCTTGGCTATTGCAAACTGTGCTGCAGTGAACACTGGGGTGCTTTTATCTTTTGGAATTATGGTTTTCTCAGTGTATGTGCCCAGGAGTGGGACTGCTACAGCAAGTGGTAGTTCTGATGCTGAAGCTCCAGTACCTTGGCCATGTGATGCGAAGAGCCAGCTCATTGGAAAAGACTTGGGACTAGGAAAGATTGAAGGCAAAAGGAGGGGGGTAGCAGAGGATTAAATGGTTAGATGGCATCACTAGCTCAATGGATGTAAATTTCAGCAAACTCCAGAAGATAGTGGAGGTCAGAGTAGCCTGGCGAGGTGTTGTGCCCGGGGTCAGAAAGAGTCAGACACAACTTAGTGACTGAACAACAACCAGGGTAGCTCTATTTTTGGTTTTTTAAGAACAATTGCCGTATTGTTCTCCATGGAGGCTGTATCAATGCGCACAGCAGAAACGAACTCAATGTTGTAAAGCAACCATACTCCACCAAATTTTTAAAAACACACAATGATTCTCCCTACTAAGTGGGATTACAAATTGAAAGCCAGTGAAATGCTGATCCAACCAGGAGAGCAGCTGACAGAATGGGTCTTTCCAGCCTGGTGATACTCCAGGTGCGTCTGTTGGGTATCTGGAAAAGTTGAATTATTCTCTCGGGCTTCCCCTGTGGCTCAGTGGGAACTGGCACCTCCTTGCAGGATTCTTAACCAGTTCTTAACCAAGCAAGGAAGAGTGGCAGATTAAGAGCAAAACAGCATGTCCACTGTGCTACGGAGGGTGGAACATGGGTACCGCTTGCAGGACTCGGTGCCTGACATGCCTGAGTCTCGAGGGAGTAAAGCAGAGAGCAAAGGCCTGGCCAGGGAAGGCTCACACCAGCAGGTCCTGCATGAAGGGCTTCAAGGCCACCCCAGTCCCTCCAGGGGCAGGACGGGCAGGGGCTGCCCAACTGGGATGAAATCAGATGACTAGAAAAACAATAAAACAGACCAAATAAATTGTCCCCCAAATAAAAAGGAGGCTAAAGTCATAACTGTTCCTTTAAAGTTTGTTTAATTAGTAATGGGTTTGACCTATAGAATTTTTATACATCTAGAAATTATTCAACTGGGCAAAAATAAACACATTCTTTCTTAAGCATCTCCTAGCAGATGTTTGGGCTTTGCAGGCGGCGTTAGAGGTAAAGAACCCGGGTGCCAATGCAAGAGACGTAAGAGATGCAGGTTCGATCCCTGGTCAGGTAGATTTCCCTGGAGGAGGGCATGGCAATCCACTTCAGTAATCTTGCCTAGAGGATCCCATGGACATAGGAGCCTGGTGGGCTACAGTTCACGGGGTCACAAAGAGTTGGACGCAACTGAAGTGACTTAGCATTCACGCATGCAACAGATATTTGTCATCCTTGTATTCAGTGAAATTATAATAACCAGGAAGAGAAAGATGATACCTGAAAATAAGTCTGTGCCCTGGCCTGAACTCGGGTGCACAGTCCCCCAGGATGATCACAAAAGGGCCAGGTTGCCTTCGTGGGTCTGCTTGCCTTGTTGACATTGTCAGCAGCACGAATTTCTAGGAGATCCTTTTGATCACTCTCTGGGTTCCCCCAGGATACAAAGATGGAAGGTTTCCCCTATCAAGAAGCTTTAAAAATGTTGAGCTTGAGTAGAGCTAAATCTGATTCTCTGATAGCTTGGAAATCTATGGATTTTTGTAAAGGACAGTAGCTTACAATTTTATAAAACTATAATGACATACTTTCACATGCATGAATTGCTGGAGGCACTGGGCTTTTTGAGTTGGAGAAATGTTGAGTCATGGTGTTGCTACATGATTCAGCAAAGCCAAGGCTTTATGGAAGACTTAGGACTCAAACTCACACGTGTTGATTCCTTCAGTCCAATTTCATTTTCTTTACATATTAGCCAATTCACACTCAAGTTGAAATACATTGTGTAATAGCTTTCAGTGTTTTTCCTTACCCTCTCCTTCTACCCTTAACCATTTTAAAAACCTATCAGGGTGTTTGTTGAACACGCTAATTTTCTGACTGCTTAAAAGGCAACAATTTGCTTTTATCTAACCCCATTATTTGGAGACAAAGAAACGAAATTTGACCTTCAGGAATTTTCTAAGATGACAAGTATAAAAGCTCCAAACTGCTACCTTTTTCCTTTGCTTTTTTTTCCCTGGCATCCTTCTCAGAGGTAGAGGAGCAGAGGCAAAATCACTGTGACTGTTGGCTATATCAGGTGGCTAATGGAAGAAATCAATTTCCAAGTAAGGTGTACCTTATTGATGAAATTCAAAGATAAGAACATAGTCTTTTATGATTAATGTTTGCTGGGCACAATGTGTCATTTTTTGAATAACATACATTGCATTTGATTGGACTGAAATTAAATCCCTATCATTTAGCATCTCAGTAAAACATAAGGACAGCCAGATTTGGAGAAGGAGAGATTTTATTTCTGTTTTAATAGAAATAGAATTCAATTTCTACTTTATAGACATCTCCTGGGACTTCATAAGAATGTAATAGTTGCTATGAATCAATCTGAGGTAAACTTTTTAACTAAGACAATTCAATGGATGATGAATAAGGGAACAATTTTGGAGGGTCTTTTTGGACTTGGTGATGGACAGGGAAGCCTGGTGTGCTACAGTCTGTGGGGTCACAAAGAGTTGGACACAACTGAGTGAATGAACTGAACTGAAGAGTGTTGGTAATATTATGAGGTCAGTTTTAGGATGGGGATGATTCTAGAACATTCATGGGGAATTCTACATAGGTATTGAAAATACTGAACCAGCATCCAAAATAAAGATTTCAGATCTTCTCTGGCGGTCCAACTGACTCCAGGCTTCCAATGCAGAGGGTGTGGTTTTGAACCCTGGTCTGTGAACTAAGATCCCACATATGCATAGTGTGGCCAAAAAAAAATATCTCAAGAGGAGAATAAAGTGGAAAATACTCTGTATTTCTGTCATTGAGGCTATAGATGTATATGAGATTTCCTAAGAATAGGGTAAAGTAAGAAAAGGTAGCCTTGAATCGAATTTGGAAAAACATCAATGCTTAGAGACTGGAGGGAGACAAACCACCTGGTAATCAGGGAGAGGGAGGGAGAACATGATGGGAACAGTCACAAAAGCCGAGGGAGAAGGAAGCGCTCCTGGGTGTTGAAGATGATGGAAAAGCTGAAAGCCAAGTCCACAGCGAGTGAGCCTCGCCCACCGGCTTGGCGGAAGTTGGTATTACTGGGTCCCCGCGAAATGTCAGGATCCGCTGAGCAGTGGGACAGAGCCAGAGATCTGACATTGAAGAGTGAGTGGGAAGCAAAGAAAATTAACTGCTGTAGAAAGCTGCTTCTTTCCAAAAGTTTAGCTATGATTAGATGGAGATGAGGTGATCGTATGACATCCAGGAAGAGTTATTTTTGTTTCATTTCGCTTTTAAAATAGAGCCTAAGCCATACTTCAGTACTGATGGGAGGATCAAGAAGAGAGAGGAAAAAAGCTGAAAACGGGGAGGAAAGATAATCAACAAGGTAAGTTTATCTAAAAAGCATGAAAGGAGTCATTCCTAGAGCAGGGATTGGCCTCTATCACCTACTCATGGAAGAGAGAAAGATGAATGCTGGGACTTCTCTGGTGGTCCAACGGTTAAGACTCTGCACTTCCAATGTAGGGGGTGAAGGTTCGATCCCTGGTCAGGAAACTTAGATTCCATATGCTGTGTGGCATGACCACAAAAAAAAAAAAAAAAAAATTAAAGACGAGTGCTAAACATTTATGTTTGTCTATAGATACAGGAAAGCTGATGAAGTTCTTCTGATAACTTCTATTTGCAAGGTTAAATAGCAAGGATGGTTATCTGCTGAGAGTCAGAGTGAAGTAGGGAGACTTGGAGTAGAGTGTATAAAATTTGAAATGACTATTTCAGAGAGAGGGAGAAAGCAGCCTACCCAGAGAAGATAGGAGAAAGGCCAGGCAGTTCTGAGAGGATCCCATGAGTTTAGTGGCTATGAGTCATAGTAGTGTCAGTTTGCCAGTGTAAATATAAACCCAATGTTCCCTAAGGGAAGGATTTTGATTACTAAGGAAAGTAGAAGTTAGCAAGAGTTCACGACCTGGTGTTCGAGGAGTGATTTCTGAATTTGACAATGCTGGCAAAAAAAAAAAAAAAAACACCACCAGAACACCTGACAAATTGTAAGAGGTTCAAAGTTAACTCATTTTTGCGTTGCTGACAAAATAACATAAATGAAAATAAGTGCCGGTGCTCAAGTTTGGAGAAACCTCAGAAACAAAAGAAAATAGTACTTCCTAATACCACAGGGGACCCAGTTCAAATGATGGCCTGAAAGAAGAACCCTCAATACATAGACAGGTTGTGGTGGCTAGATGCTAAGTCATGTATGACACTTTTGAACCTATGAACTGTAGGCTCCTCTGTCCATGGGCTTTCCCCAGCAAGAATACTGGAGTGGGTTGCCATTCCCTTCTCCAGGGAATCTTCCCAACACAGGGATCAAATCCGAGTTTCCTGCATGACAGATGGATTCTTGCCCATCTGAGCCATATAAGGAATGTCTACAAAGACAGGTAGAAATTGAAAAAAAGACTTCTCTCTCCAAATGCAAGTGGGGCCATATACTTTTCCTCCACTTCACATTAACCTGGATTCTCTCTCCAATACCTGATTTCTCCAGGTTGTGACCTTTAAGACCTATGGCTGGGTAGGTGTGCTAAGCTATCTGCACAATTCTGCTGACCCACAAAATACACTCCCCCTACACTACTCTGCCTCTCCTCCCAGTTACTTTGAACATAATTTTAGACAACATATCATTTCACCCTTAAATACTATAGATGCATCTCCAAAAAATGACTCCAAAATAACTGCAAGATTAGTATCTTCTTATAATTAATATTAACTACCTCATACTATCCTTAAATATATGTGCAGTATTCAAATTTTCCCAACTGCAAAAAAAATGAAAGAATTTATATGGTTTAAGTCATTGTTTGATACGCCTACTTTCAGTCTATATTATTCCCTTCTTGTTTGTGCTGGTTTATTGTTTGGTTTTGTTTTTGTTTGCAAATCATTGTTGAAGATGCCAGATTGCTTATTTTATAGAATTTCCTCCAGCCAAATTCTCTAGAATTTTATCACTGTGGTTTTATTTAACATATCCCTCTGCTCTGTATTCCCATTATATTGGGAGATTAGGACAGGCAACTGGCTGGACTGGCTTTGACTTGGGGTGGGGAGCAGTAATACTTCACAGGGGCTTCCCAGGAGGCTCAGCGGTAAAGAATCCACCTGCAATGCGGGATCCGCAGGAGACATATGCTCAATCCCTGGGTCAGGAAGATCCCCTGGAAGAGGAAAGGGCAACCCACTCCAGTATTCTTCCCTGGAGAATCCCATGGAGAGAGGAGCCTGGAGGGCTACAGTCCACGGGATCACAGCGTCAGACACGGCTGAGCAAACACATACACACACACGCACATGCACACACACACACATGCACTCCACAGACAATGTAAGATATACTCTTTGGGGAGGGGTCACAGAATGTGTGATTGCTTTGCTTTTCATGAGATTTATCGCTATTTACCATCATTACGTAGATTCCTTACTTCTGAGCTAAGAGTTGGAAAAGCGTGATATTCTACGTCTGTTATTTCTTCTTCTTTGATTATGTAAATTCTATAAAACAGAAAGCTTTGGTCATCAACCAACTGTTTGCTTGCTCTGAGAAACAGTTCATCTAGGAAAGAACACATTTAATGTTCTTCAATGCACTGCAACAATCATCTTTACTGATGGTCACTTCGAGCTGACATGAGTCTGGTAGCATTTCATAACCACCTTGACTTCTGATATAACAAGCAGTTCAGCCTCATTGTCATTTGGACTTAGAATTTGTCAATTCTCTCAGAACTTCTCCCTTTAAATTGAGAATGACAGAGGTGACCACATGGCTGTGAGGAGTTAATAAACCTTTGGCCACTGCTCTAACTTAATCGATTCTCTCTCTTTTTTTTAATGGATTCTTTTCTAAACATTTTAGCCACATTTGATTGTTTTTTCCCCTGCTTTTAGCCCTCGCTTGTGACAGTATGATAGCTCTTCCCAAAGTACACAGGCACCTCCTTCCCTTCGAGAACTAACGATGCAGTCAGGCCAATCCCGCTGAGATGGTTCGGGAAAAACACTCAAGATGCGGAGCAGAGACACAGCTTCTCAGGATAAACTTCTCCAGCTGTACTCAGAAGTACATCATCCTTTTCAGTCAGCCTCTGCTTTATGGATGAAGTTTGGGGGCTATGTCTTGGTATCTAGTTAAACTATTATTTTACTCACGCCTCTCACCCACCTCTTTATGAAACTGTAGTCTCCTCTGCAAACCACTAGGAAGCCCCACTGCAGAGCTCTGCTTCCACAGCCCCCACGGAGCCTGGAGCCCAGCTGCTTAGTAAGATGGAAAAGAACCAGCCAATCAAGAATTCTAAAACAACTTAAAAGGGTTCGACTTGCTGTTCCTTAGGCTGCATTTGTCTACAACATCTAAAAGGTTTCATTGTGACTTGTGTGAGACTCTGAACGTGTCAGGAAAACTAGTCTTTATGACCCTGAGGACAAGAACTGCTTACACTCTCTAAAGGGCTGGATGTACACAGAAGACAACGCATAGGCTTAAAATAACAACAACTGTGTTTTAAAGGAGCAGTGATGACAATACATCCCCTTTGGATCAATGAAAACAAGGCTTCCTTCCCTGAGTTATTTCCTGCAGGTTCTCCCGTTCTTCTGATAAGTATCTGGTAAGTTTCCTGACAATAAGTTAGGACAGAAGTTTGTTTGAGAGATAAAAGGGTGATTGGGTCCTGAGAGTTATTTACTTGTTTAAATATAAAGTTAAAAGTTTACATTAGAAGACCGCCTTATCAAGAACTGTGAGGCAAGCAGAAGTAACGCCATGGCAGGCAGCTTAGATGAGGAGGAGGCCTTCCTACTTCTGGGTGGTAAGATTATCAGGCCACCTGGATACAACCAATCAGCATTCGCTTAACACTGACCGCTGTTTGCCAATTAGGAAATTAGGAACGGGGCGGAAACCCCCGGGAAAGTCCCGCGCGCATGAAAGTTTTGACCAATGAAATTGCTTTGCAAACTTGTAACCAATCTGCTTAAACCAACTACCAACAGCGTGTGCTCACCCTACAAATTTGTGTAACAGCTTGGGCTCGGGGCTTTTCTGACCCTGCACCACTGCGTTGGTTGTGGCAGAGGCCCTGGCTCGAGTCAGTAATAAACGTCCCTTTTTGCGAGTTGCATTGTCTTGGAAGCCTTCTCTATTCCCGCTCGGGGATTTGGACATCCGGCAAAACAGAACCTATTTCTCAATCATTGAAACCCACAGAGATATTATGTCTCTATTGAAACTTTCTCTGTCAGTGTATGGCAAAAACCACTAAAATAAAAAAAAAAAAGAAAGCAAGAAACTTTCTCTGATCACTTCTGATATACAAATTCCCCATCCTCTGGGAATCAGCACTTGGTCTTTTTTTTTTTTTTTTCCATTTATTTTATTAGTTGGAGGCTAATCTTACAAATTGTGTAGCGATTTTTGCCATACATTGACATAATCAGCCGGATTTACATGTATTCCCCATCCCACCCCCTCTCTGCCCGATCCTCTAGGTCTTCCCAGTGCACAGCCCCGAGCACTTGTTCATGCATCCAACCTGGGCTGGTGATCTGTTTCACCCTTGATAATATACATGTTTTGATACTGTTCTCTCAGAACATCCCACCCTCGCCTTCTCCCACAGAGTCCAAAAGTCTGTTCTGTACATCTGTGTCTCTTTTTCTGTTTTGCATATAGGGTTATCGTTACCATCTTTCTAAATTCCATATATATGCATTAGTATACTGTATTGGTCTTTATCTTTCTGGCTTACTTCACTCTGTATAATGGACTCCAGTTTCATGCATCTCATTAGAACTGATTCAAATGAATTCTTTTTAATGGCTGAGTAATATTCCATGGTGTATCTTTATTTTGCTCACCTTCTGTGTGACTTTTAAACTTTCACCCTTCCTGAAGGTCCTTTAGAATTAGCAGCACCAGAGTTTCCTGAGTTTCTTTGTCCATCACCTACCTAACAATCCCCTCCGCTATGGTCCCCATGTCTGCCCCTCAAGTAGTTCGTGCCCACTCAGTCCCCCATCTTGGTCCCGCTCCTTCTTCACCTTGCAGATTGTGGGTCCTTGTTGACCCACACTGCTCTCCTTCCTCATTCCCTGTATCACTGAGTGACGCCCAATGTACCAGGCTGCTCACCCAGGAAGTGGTAGTCGCCTGGATCTCTCCCTCTCCCTGAAAATCCCTTTAGCACGTGTTTTCACCTTTACTCCCACAGCCGTTGGCTGAGCGCATTCCCTGGGGCTGGCCTGCTGCAGCAGCTTCTTTCTTAGTTTCTCACGCTCTCAGCCTGACAAGAGCCAACCCAATGCTGCCCAATCGAGCGACCACAAGTCACTTTAAGCTCTAATTAAATAAAATTAAAAATTCAGCTCCTCACACACCCTGGCCACAGGTGGCAAATGGTTCCTGAGTTAGATAGCACTTACCTAAGATATTTCTGTCAACAGAGAACTTCCTGTTAGACAGTGCTGTTTCAGTTATCCATCCGGTACATGTTCTGTGGATCACTAAATCAAACCCCCCTCCAATCACCTGACACAAAGCGATCTCAGCATCCAGGAAGTTTCTTCTAAACCTCAGAGGGCATATGAGATGCTCCATCTCTGAGCATTTGTGACATTCTGGCCTTCTTTTGAATATGAAGAGCAATAATCATGTATTTTCTTCCCTAGGAGGTAACCCTGAGGACAGGAACTATGTCCGTATCTGGAGATGGTGATGGTGCACTTAATTTTCCATGTAGTAAGTAGAGTAAGTAGTAAAGAACAAACCTGTCAACGCAGGAGACGTAAGAGTTGTGGGGTTGATTCCTGGGTCAAAAAGGTCCCCTGGAGGAGGAAATGGCAACCCATTCCAGTATTCTTGCCTGGAGAATGCTATAGACACAGGAGCTTGAGAGGCTGCAGTCCACAGGGTTGGACAGAATCAGACATAACTGAAGCGACTTAGCACGCACATATGAGGGACTTTACAAAACAATTTAAAACATTTTAATATGTTTATACTCTAGGTGTTCAAAAAGTGTTTGTTGACTGAATAAGCAACCTTGACTGTGATCCTAGATGATGGGTACTGTATAAATCAACTGATACCTTTTATTGGCATGGTATATTTGGAATTACTATCATAAATAGACCACTGGATTATACAAAGGGCTTCCCTGATAGTTCAGCTGATAAAGAATCCACCTGCAATGCAGGAGAACCTGGTTCAATTCCTGGGTTGGGAAGTTCCCCTGGAGAATGGATAGGCTACCCACTCCAGTATTCTTGGGCTTCCCTGGCAGCTCAGTGGGTAAAGAATCCACCTGCAATACGGGAGACCTGGGTTCATCCCTGGGTCAGGAAGATCCTCTGGAGGAGAGCATGGCAACCCATTCTAGTATTCTTGCCTGGAGAATCTCCATGAACAGAGAAGCCTGGTGGGCTACAGTCTGTGGGGTCACAAAGAGTCAGACACAACTGAGCAACTGAACAATAACAACAAAGTTTATACAAACTAAGAGTTTACCAGATAAAGATGTCTTTGTTTTCATTCTATGAAAGAACAGATTTTAGGAGGAGACTATAATCTTCACAGGAGCATAATCTCTCTCTTTGCTCAAAATTTTATCCTACACCTAGCCAAAAATATAGCTAGTCCTCAATAGATATTTGTTGGGTAAATGCTGAGTATCAATTTGTTTCTTGACCTCTTTAATCTTAAATCAAAAATATTCTTGAAAGATCCTCCCCTAAAACAAGCCAAGTATCTTAAAATGTCTGTTTTGGGAATTAAATCATTTTTAAATATTCTAAAGACACAAGAAACTTTTGGAAAAAGTTAAAAGAGAAGTTGTATAATAGAAAAGTCAAAATAAAATGCAAATTTTATTTGTTAAATATTTTAGAATCACTATGCTGGAAAAAGTGCCAACTACATTATCCATTTCATTAAGTTGTGTAGTTTTCACCATAAGATTCCTCTTTTGTTATGTGTCCCTAGAGAGGAGAACAAACTATAATAATGTAGATATTATAATAGTGTGGTGAAGATGATGAAACAGTCAGAATTGTATAACGCCTATTCCTAGAAAAATCTGAGGAACATCTATACCCTGCCATCAGTTGAAAAATTTTCAAGGGATAAAACTATGATAGAAGATTATGGATCAAGTGTCTCACATCATTGCTCTAAGTAGCAATTCTCATAAAACAGCTGAAAGCATATGCTTGAAATGGAAAAGCATCACTGGCTACCACCAGCAATATTAAGCTGAATGTGCTGTTTGAATGTCGGAGCGAGTTCACGGAGACATACAAACTCTGTTTCTGCTGTGGAGCTTACCGACTTCAAGTTGTTACATAATTTAAAGTAATCTAAAAGCAAATGCTCTCTCATTTCATAGACTAACCCAATCATTATAACACGTATTGCATTGCATATTATTCACTTCAGTTCAGTTCAGTCGCTCAGTCATGTCCAACTCTTTGTGACCCCATGGACTGCAGCATGCCAGGCCTCCCTGTTCATCACCAACTCCTGGAGTTTACTCAAACTCACGTCCATTGAGTCGGTGATGCCATCCAACCCTCTCATCCTCTGTTGACCCCTTCTCCTCCCACCTTCAATCTTTCCCAAAACCAGGGTCTTTTCAAATGAGTCAGCTCTTCCCATCAGGTGGCCAAAGTATTGGAGTTTCAGCTTCAGCATCAGTCCTTCCATTGAATAATCAGGACTGATTTCCTCTAGGATGGACTGGTTGGATCTCCTTGCAGTCCAAAGGACTCTCAAGAGTCTTCTCCAACACCACAGTTCAAAAGCATCGATTCTTTGGTGCTCAGCTTTATTTATAGTCCAACTCTCACATCCATAGATGACTACTGGAAAAACCATAGCCTTGACTGGACTGACCTTTGTTGGCAAAGTAATGTCTCTGCTTTTTAATGTGCTGTCTAGGTTTGTCATACCTTTTCTTCCAAGGCGTGAGGGTCTTTTAATTTCGTGACTGCAGTTACCATCTGCAGTGATTTTGGAGCCCAAAAAATCGCGAACAAAAACACAAGTTGTCGGCAAGGGACTGATATGGCAAACTCAAAATATTAGTGAGATATGATAGTCTATGAAGCTATTGAGATTGATCTGAAGTCTCTATATGGCCTCAACTATTCCTTTTCTATACTGTGTTGATTTCAAATGATCTAACTCATCTACTCTCTATCATTGTTCAGTATTTAGACCAAACATATTTCCTTGGCAACTTTCACGATGTTTTGAAATCCCTAAACTAGGTGAGTCAATGAAAATATGACAAATTTATCACTATTTGGCCTTTATCCAAACCCTTCTAGTCTGTTCTGCTTAAGTCTGGCCTGCTGTGTTGGCAGATAATGAACTCAGAAAACACCTTCACATGTGCATATGGCTTCCATTAACTCAGTTCCTAAATGGCGCCTTTATATTTATCTTAAGATAAAAAAGATATTACAGATATAAGCCCAGTAAAATTTCCTTCTTTAAATTAAATAAAGGAAAATTAAAAGGAAAAGAATCTGTTAAAATATTTGGTTCTATGTATGGTCATCAAATAGAGAAGGAAATGGCAACGCACTCCAGTATTCTTGCCTGGAGAATTCCATGGACAGAGGAGCCTGGCAGGCTGCAGTCCATGGAGTCACAAAGAGTCGGACACGACTGAGTGATTTTCACTTATGTTCATCAAAATCTATGGTCAATTTGCTTTTAGTCAAATTTACATACAGATATAGATATAGACACAGGTAAATGCACACACACACATTCTGATCAATGTTTAAGATATTAGGAACATCAAAATATATTTGTGTCAGCTTCTGTAGGCTTCCTATCACCTTGGATATGCAGTGCTGTATCATTCCATATTGTATAAATTAATGCACTATTTATATTACTACAAAGTTATTATGGAATAAAACGCAAATTTTGCACACACTTCCTACCACTCAGAAATACTCTAAAAAAATCTTAAGGTGCTGACTAATCAATGAATTAGGTTTTAAGGTCAAGTATTTTGAACTTGCTGCTACAAGCCAGGTTCTTTCTTCAATATCCAGACATTCATTTCACCTGCCTTTAAAAATGCTTTAAGATATATAAGACAGGTTCACTTATCAAATGACATGGCACAAAACTAAAATCCCACATAACAGAATGATAATCATTCATGTATATCATCAGAATTACAAATGAAAAGATTAATATATCACAGGAAGATCAGTACCTCATTACAGACAAACCAAATTACTCTCAAACTAACCCAAATAAGTGACTAGAAGTATAAATATAACTCAAGTAAATGTATTACATAGCAGAAAAATATGACACAGCCAAGTAAAATGAAGACTCAGTGTTTGGTATAAGGGAATAAATTATTCATGATAATTCAAAATAGATCAGTTAATACTAAAATACTTGCCAGAATTTAATAACTAACTTGTACAGTGATCACCATACATGTGTTAGCCCTCTTCTAACCACTTTGCATCTATCAACTTACTTCAGCCTCATGTTAATCCTTTTACTTACCTACTATTATTATCCCATTTTACAGAGAAGAGAAACTAGGTCCAAAACGTAGTGACCTTTGTAAAGACCCACAGCTGAGCTGGGCTATAAATTCAATAAGTGTTGGACCAGAATCTGGGTCCTAATCTTTATACTGTTCATCCTCTCTCTATATCAGCAAGAAAAATCTACCATCATAGTAAAATATACTACTAACCCAGTTGTATGTTCCAGATATTTGTTTAAATTATTTTAATAATTACACTCACATCAAGATTCTTCTAATGTCTTACACATGGTGTTATGTTTAATCTGTGTGTTAACCCTTTATTAAACAGTCACACATAAAGTCAACAGTGATTTATGATTCAACTTCTATACTTAAGGAAGCAAAGAGACACACACAACTGTATGACCTGACTAAGGTCATTATGAAATGGCATTAGGAACAGAACTCAAATCTCCTGGTAACCAATCCATATGTCCGCATGATTTTTCTCTGCGAGCAGTTAACAGAGACCTTCAGCGTCCTTCTGATATTCCACTGGCTGATTTAGGATTGTCTTATTTGTCCCACGAGGTTTGTCATAAATAAATTGAAAAGATATGTGTGTAGGTATAAAAGATCACAATGTAGCTATGAGGAGCATCACTGTTTTCATTATTGTTGTTAAGAAAGAAAACAGGGCTGTTTACAAAAAGGGAGTCTCTCTTACCTTGTTAATTTGCAGTGATGCTGCAGTGCAAAGAACAGGGTTATTTTCCTGAACATTTTAATATGAGAAAATAGTGTTAACAACCCACACAAGTGTTTTGGCTTAGTGCCTTCAACAAGCCCCTCTTCAAGCTCAGCAGTAATTGATGCATACATACCGGTACGTCCTGATACACTCCTTTCAATATACCTCAACATTTTTAAACAATAGCTTTGTGTTTTTGTAAATATCCTTAATTCTACCTATCTGATCTAAGGTGAAACTTAAGGAAGTTTCAGCTGTGTCAGCTCTTCTTGCTGTGAGCATTGACACTGGCTCAAAGGAAACCACAAAGCCATATGCGGTAAGATGTCTCTTCTTCACCCAGCTGCATCTTCTTGGAAAATGGAAAAAGCAACACAAATGTTTTACACATCACTGGGCACGTCTACAGGCCTTCCCAAGTGGCTCAGTGGTAAAGAATCTGCCTGCCAACGCCGGAGACATGGGTTCGACCTCTGGGTTGGTAAGGACCTCTGGGTTGGTAAGATCCCCTGCAGAAGAAAATGGCAACCCACTCCAGTATTCTTGCCTGAGAAATCCCATGGGCAGAGGAACCTGGCGGGCTACAGTCCACAGGGTCACAGAAGAGTCAGACATGACTTAGCGACCAAACACCACCACCACCAATTCTACATCTGGTCTCAATGAGGGACTTAGTAGGGAAAACATTAGTAAAATTATATACATATTTGCTGAAGTCTTGCACCATTAATCGAATTCAAATAGGAAACAAAGGCAACTGCGTCTTATCTCTGGTAGCTAATTATCCACCATTTGTGATAATCCCATTCATCTTTCTCGTGGCTTATCTTCCTGTCTCTCTCCTCCATGGGCCACATGTCAAGTTGCTGCTCCCTTACGTGAGTCAGACTCCCTTTGCTGATTTGTGTTCGATGGAGTTTTTCTTTGCTCACTTCACGCTCACTGTACACACGAAAAGACACACCTGCAGAGAGGCCGTGAGCAGTCAGTGACTGCTGCAGAGACTTAGCTGGTGCAGATGAACCTCGGAAGCTCCACATAAACCTGATAAATTGATGGTGAGACACTTGCTTTGGAGACTGAAACACTTAACAAAAATAAATCATCTCATGGTAATATAGAAAAAAAACAACTTTAATTCATTTATCATCAATTACTGTCACTACAATTCAATGAATAAAAATGTTCACTTCTAGATGAAAGCTTAACAGCTGGATATGTGCGAGTAAGACTTCCCAGGTGGTGCAGTGGTAACGCACCCACCTGCCAACGCAGGATGCTCAAGAGACTTAGGTTGAATCCCTAGGCTGGGAAGATCCCCTGGAGAAGGGCCCCACAACCCACTCCAGCATTCTTGCTTAGGAATTCCAAGGGGCAGAGGAGCCTGGTGGGCTACAGTCCTTGGGGTGACAAAGAGTTGGACACGACTGAGATCTCAACACACACACACACACACTCGCATGCTCCAGTAGTGTTCATGTGACTATTACATATTTTTAATGCTATATACACACACAGAATGTAAATGATTTAATGTAATATATATAAGGAGCTTCACCTTACTCATTTTTAGGCACTCAGCAGCTAAGATGTTTTCACATGTGCTTCTCAGACTCTACCTAGCCCCACTGCTCCCCAAACACACCGTTTTTCCTAGATGTGGCCTCCACCTTCTCAGGACACATCACAAATCAACTTGATTCTTGTCAACCGATTAGCAAATGATTCTTGCCAACCAATTGGGAATCCTCCCATCTCCCGATCAAGTCCAGGCAATGAGAAGGACACTTGTATCTGTGAAGGGAACTCAAAACAGATTTCACTAAATCTATCATGGATATGCAGAGACATCTGCAAAATGGAATGGAAAATGGAATGTTTTCCTCTACATCTTAATGGTCTGCCATTACACACAAGGACAGTACTTTCTGTAAGATTTAATATCAAGCCGAACTTGTTTAAATTCAAGAGTGATAGCACATGGACCAGAAAAATTAAAGCTAACTTTCTTTCCCTTCTTGTAACTCTAATAAATGCCTTAGAAGAAGAGGATTCGCTCTGCAGTGTTTAATTAGTAGATTCATGCCAATTGCTTATATTGAGCTATTGGAGCGTTGACTTCAGAATACTTTAAAAAAAATCTCTCTGCCTATTTGAGTAATATGAAGTTTGTTACTGGTCTTCATTTAACAAATGCACATAGGAAAGAATAAGGTTGAAGTAAATTTATGAAATCAATGCCATGGAGGAATTAATGGGATTTATTATTTCACAGGAATTTTAATTGAAATATAATTGATTTTTTATTGAAATACAGTTGATTTACAATGCTATGTGAATTTCTGCTGTCCTGCAAAATGATTCAGTTATATCTACATCTGTCTATCTATCATCTATATGGGCTTCCCAGGTGACACTAGTGTTCACCTGCCAATACAGGAGTCATAAAAGACTCAGGTTCAATCCTTCAGTCAGGAAGATCCCCTGGAGGAGGGCATGGCAGCCCACTCCAGTAGCCTAGCCTGTAGAGCCCCACTGGCAGAGGAACCTGGAGGGTTATGATCCTTAAGATCACAAAGAGTCAGACATGACTGAAGCAACTTAGCACCACACACACATACGTATTTACATGTTCTTTATTTATATTCCTTTTGTTTATGGTTTATCATGAGATATGGAATCTAGTGCCCTGTGCTATACGTCTAACCTTGCTGTTTACCCATCCTACATGTCATAGTTGGCATCTCCTAACCCCAAGCTCGCAATCCACCCCATCCCCGCCCTCCCTCTCCTCGTGCAACCACAAGTCTGTTCTCTAGGGCTTCCGCGGGAATTTTTTGATGCATATATCAGAGGATTGATTTTTAGCTCTTGGCTTATAAACACTGTAACATAAAAGAACATGCAGACATGGTGTTGATTCTTTCACAAGGTAAATATGGCAGGCAAACAAGTCTATGAATCATCCTGGAAATCTTGTAAAAAGAGACTTCCTTTTTCTTTAAATATCCTAGCTGACTTGCAGTTCATTTTCAGAAAGCATGTAAAAACTTCTGAGTTGTGTTCCCCTCACAAGTACAAATTTTGAAATACAGGCCAATTAACTGCAAGCTTCTACTGCAACTTGATAATGAGAGGTCAGGAGGAAAGAGAAGGTTCGAGAAGGATTCATTGGAATTAGCCTATCTTACCAAAATGGTGCACTTCCCAGGTGGTGCTAGTGGCAAAGAACCCAGCTGCCAATGCAGGAGACATAAGAGATGCAGGCTGGATCCCTGGGTTGGGAAGATTCCCTGGAGAAGGAAATGGCAACCCAATCCAGTATTCTTGCCTGGAGAATCCCATAGACAGAGGAGTCTGGCAGGCTACTGTCCATGGGATCACAAAGAGTCAGACACGACTAAAGTGACTTAGCACACACACCACAATGGTGTATATCCTTTTCCCTAAGGAAAGGGCACCACCTTTCACAAAGTTAATTATCCTTAACAGTGTGTATCTATATGGAAAGAAAAGGAAGATTAAAAGTTGGTTAGTACCTGAAATCTACTAACTCTGTATTACCAGGCTTGTGATCTTTCCCCAAGCACTTTGCAATCAATGCTACTGTGAATACTCTTGTTGGTGGTGGCACTATTGTTATTATTATCAGCATTACTTCCTTTTTTTAGACAGCAAATCAAAGTGATGACAGAGAATTTTAAACCCTCAAACTCTGAAAATGTACTTAATTGTTCTCATTGTATTGAATTCATTCCCCAAAGGAGATACAACATAGCCCTAAAACAGCAATGGAAAACAACAAAAAATGAAAATAAAAAAGCGAGGGAAAATGTGTTTGTTAACAGGGTTGCATTCACAGCCTTGTTTATGCTCCTGATGAGTGTGAGATCAAATTTGCGCTCATGTTTACTGACCTTGAGGTCGCTGGGATGGGGAAATGAGGACTGAACGGAACAGAATCCCACAGAGGAAGGAAGCCTGCAGGCCATCCTGACTCACAAAATTGGCTGCGGTGGGAAGGAGAATTAGCAAGGCCTGTGATGACAAAAGTGAATGCTGATGCAAGGAAATGCAGACAGCCACTGAGTCCTAAAATTAAGTCTAGAAGAGCTTCATTAGTTCTTAATAAGATGTGACAGAAGGGAACATTATCCATATACATTAATGAAGTAAAGTTTGAGAGTTGAATAAAGGTGATGAAATGTGTGCAGATGCTGGAAATGACTGGAGATTTTGACTCTTAGAGACTCAAAGTGAAAGCATTATCCAAAAGGATTCTGAAATATTTGCAGTACCATAGCCAAGGTTGATATATTTGTCAACCGATTCAGAGAATAACTTCATGATAAGGCTGCCGAACCGTTCAAAATCGTTGAAAATCCTCTTTCATAGAGTTTGCAAGGATGTGAAACTTGGCTACCCATAACATATAGAGGGGGAGTGTCTGGCTTCCTTGGTCTCTGAGTCAGGAGGAAGGGATATCAGCCTTGAAGAACTTCCCTTGCTTGGTGTCGGGCACTGTGTTTCATTCTGGAGATATACTTCAAAACAAAATATCATATGCCATCAAGCAGCTTCCCGGGTGTCAGGCTTCCGCCTGCCAATGCTGGAGACGCAGAAGACAGAGGTTTGATCCCTGGGTTGGGGAGATCTCCTTGAGGAGGAAATGGCAACCCACTCCAGTATTCTTGCCTGGAGAACCCAATGGACGGAGGAGCCTGGTGGGCTACAGTCCATGGTGTCTCAGAGCCAGACACGACTGAACACACACACACACGAGGGAAAATAGTGTGATAGGATTAACTGGGAAAACATTCACCTGTAAGCAGGCTACAAGAGCCCAGCAATGCCTTAAGCCAGCACCCAATGTGACTAGAGATCAGGGGTCTGTGTGTGGCCTTCCACTTCCAGCCCCTTGTCCGGTGAGGACATGGGTCTGTGATTCAGTCCTACCTGAAGGGCCCTAAGGAGGTCTCAGCAGAAAGGTTTCCTTATTCACCGTAAGTGAATAAGGAAGAAAACACCCCTCTTCGTCATAGGATGCCACCCTGTCTGCCCCAGAGGCTGCATCCGTCTTGCAGCCAGACCAGAGGCTGAAGGGTCAGCGTGGCAGAGACACAAGGACAAACAAGCAAAAGCCCTGAGACCTGAGGCGGTTGCCAAACTGTGCTGACTCTGACGCTGCCCTGTTTCAGGGCCGGGGAGAACTAGAGAAGATCGTGTCAGTATTGATGAAGCCCCTGACGGATCCAGGGACTGGCCACGGGACCCAGAGCCCAGCTCAGCCCACGCCCTGGAGCCGCACAGGCCCGGCGAACGTGCTGAGTCAACCAGGGTCTAAAATCCATCCCCAGGCAAGGCTGTCAGAACCCCCCTGAAGCCGCAGGAGCTTGTCAGGTGCCCACACTTGGTCGAATCCTAATGAACCCCAACAATTCACAGCGCCCAGTGTGTGTCATCCAGCCAGAGTGAGAGTGTGGCCTGAGGCGAAGTTGAATACAGAAAATGCAGAATATTTATCATTTAATGTTTATATCATGACTTTCTTTCTACCATCTCAAGTGCAAGTTATGGAAATCGATATTTGGGGCCTCAGAGTTTGATGTTAATATGGTAAATCCTATGGAGCTATAAAAGATGCTCGTGATGAAAGATAACTATGTATGTGCTCAGTCACTCAGTTGTGTCTGACTCTTGGCGGCCCCATGGACTGTAGCCTGCTAAGCTCCTCTGTCCATGGGATTCTCCAGGCAAGAATACAGGAGTGAGTTGCCATTTCCTCCTCCAGAGGATCCTCCCGACCCAGGGATATACATACAACTGATTCACTTCATTGTACAGCAGAAAGTAACACAACGGTGTAAAGTAACTGCTGCTGCTGCTAAGTCGCTTCAGTCACGTCCGACTCTAGCCCACCAGGCTCCCCGGTCCCTGGGATTCTCCAGGCAAGAACACTGGAGTGGGTTGCTATTTCCTTCTCCAATGCATGAAAGTGAAAAGTGAAAGTGAAGTCGCTCAGTCGTGTTCGACTCTTAGCGACCCCATGGACTGCAGCCTACCAGGCTCCTCCATCCATGGGATTTTCCAGGGGAGAGTACTGGAGTGGGTTGCCATTGCCTTCTCCATGTAAAGCAACTATACCTCAAGAAAAAAAAATATGAAATCTTATTCACAGCTGAAAAAAATAACAAGTAACACCTATTTCTATATGTAGCAGTATTCTAAGCTCATCACATTTCTTAATACCTCTGAGTATATATTATCATTATTATTATTTTATTCTGATTTATAGATGTTAAAACTGAGTGACAGAGAGGTTAAGTAACTTGACCAAGGTCACACAGCTAGTAATAGATGAAGTGGTAGTTCAAATTCAGGTCATCTGGATCTAGAGTATGTATGATTAAGGGCTCTACCATCTCCCCTAAAAAAATCCAAACAATAAAAGAACAAGCATATGATTGAACAGCATAATTAATATTCCAGAAAAAAAGATTGACTTAAACTCTCTCTTTCCGAACATCTGTAAATGACCAAGTGCTGTATAGCTTTTGGACATATGATGCTGATCATATTAAGTCGGAAACATGCCTGAGTATAATTATGATGAGAAGTGCAATGGACAACACCAAAGGGAACTCCTCACGTTTGTGAAAGGTGCTGTCTAACTTCATTGTGTAGGTAAAGCATCTCCTACTGACATCATCACACATAGAGGAGCGCTGTCTCCCATGGAACATTCCTCAGCAGGCACCAGGCTCTGGGCTGGATGGAGCTGGAGCTTGCCATGTTTGCTGTCATGCAGACGTTGTCTCAGTATGGATTCTGAAAAATACACTTTTGAATTTAGGATTCCAAAAGAACACTGTAGCCACTGAAGGGTCAGCCATCAACTTGTTTGGAAAATACGCTGAAAATGGCAGCTGGGAATGCTCATCCGTCAGAGCCCAGGGATGGTCATCCAGGAGAACAGAGCGGCGCTGCCCAGGCTGTGACTGCACCTGCCGTGGACCCAATGTCTTGTTATCGGGGGGTCTCTGCCACTTACAGCATCAAACCCTGAATCCGAATGATGACAGAAGCCCACTTTCTTTTCAAACATTCTTAGGCTATGAAAGGTGCTTCCCAGGTGACGCTAGTGATAAAGAACCCACCTGCCAATGCAAGAGATGTAAGAGACGCAAGTTCAATTCTTGGGTCAGGAAGGTCCCCTGGAGAAGAGCATGGCAACCCACTGCAGTGTTCTTGCCTGGAGAATTCCACGGACAGAGGAGCCTGGTGGGCTATACATATAGCCCCTCCTTCTTGAAACCTCTCCCACCTCCCATCCCATTGCAGCCCTCTAGGTTGTCACAGAGCCTGGGTTTGGGTTCCAGAGCCATACAGAACCTTCCCTCTGGCTACCTGTTCTTCATGTGGTTGGGCATATGCATTTGGGCTACTCTCCCCACTCTTCCCACCCTCTCCTTCCCGCCCTGTGGCCACAGTCTGTTCTCTACCTCTGCATCTCCACTGTGGGTCATCCCACTGTATTCCAACTAAAATGACAAGGCATCAAAGACCCTCAAGCAGGACAGTGAAATGAGCTGATTCAAAATTTAAAGCATCATTTCTGCATCGTATTTTGTAATGTTTGTTCTCATCAGAACTGCAGGAGAAAACCCATTGCTGCCTCTATTTGACACATGAGGAAACTGAGGCTCAGAGAGGGTGGTGTCTTCTCTGTGAAATTCAACAAGTCAGAGTGAGAGAACTGAGTCTGAGTCCTCTCATCCTGGGTTTCCATACTTTCTCTTTACCGAGGTTGCCTCCTCCACGTCTGCCTGTAACCAACGTGCAACAAAACCAAATGTCAGATAGGAATGTTTTCTTTAAATGTCCACATATCTTAAATTATTTCAGATTATATTTGTGGCATTAGGTGGAGCGGACGAGAAATAAAAGCATGGCCAAAAATGTACTTCAAGATTTACTCTGCAATAAGAATAAAGAAATGGTTTGAAATAAAAAGATTTAATCAAATTGACTGAAATAAATTGCATGAGACCAGGCTAAGGAGGCTATATTTAAACACTTTGCTGTAAGCTGTTGCTCCCCGTTTCTCTCGATGGATGAAGACATCTGTCTGAGCTCCCACCCCCACAGCCTGCAGCCTTCTTCTGGGGCCACTTCTGGTCCAGGGCGGCCATCCCCACCCAGCCGCCACGCCACCCATTACGCCCCCCTCATGTTCTGCATATTACCTCCAGCATCTACCACAGTCCCTAACACAAAGAAAAACATGCAATAAGTATTTTATGACTAATGTCATCTCTCTAAACGCATGAAAGACACAAGGATCTAAGCAGCCAACCTATTGAGACAGAGATAGCAGTAGGTAGGATATTGTCCAGAAAAAAAGAAATAATTGAGGAAATAAATATTAGAGAAGGATTCCCTGTTGGTTCAGTGGTTAAGGCTCCAGGCTTCCACTGCAGGGGCCACAGGTTTGATCCCTGGTTGAGGAACTAAGATTCCGAATGCCATTCAGCATGGCCAGAAAAGAAAATAGAGAAGAACTTAATACATTTTCAGAATTAAGATTTTAAGAGTTTAAGGAATCTTATAATTAAGAAAGAAAGAAACCTTCATTTCCAGTAGCATGGCTATCTAGATATACCTTGACCATCCTTTGGCTAAAAACCAAGTCAGAACACCTAAACAAAGTGAGAGTAGGACTCTGTGGAGGTAGACACGGCCTGGAAACCCAGCCTCCCCTTGAAGATATCCACAGCACTGAATACCTTTCAACTTTGGGTTCAGCAGCCTGTGGGTTGTGGGGTCAGGGGCCAAGCCAAGGTTTCTTTGGGGTAGGGGGTGATAGAAGATCTCCCTGCAAGTAAAGCGAAGGTCTGAAGAGGTCAGTCTTGACTGGGAGAAGACTGTAAGAACACAGGTCTCTCTTGAACCTTGACAGAGTGGAAACGAGAGACTCAAAAAGAATTAGAACTCAGACACATATACATCTTACCATGAATAACACGGGTAACTGACGAGAATCTCCTGTATAACACACAGACCTCCACTCCGTGACCTGTGGGGACAAAGGGAGGATATGTGTCCACGTGCACGTGTGACTGAGTCACTTCGCTTAACACAGCATTGCTAAGCAACTAAGCTTCAGTAAATAAGAAAAAAAGACCCGAACAGCCCCACAGTCACTATCAGATCCTTTTCAAAGATTTTCCTCCAAAAAAACACCAAGAGATCACTACAAGCTTCATCAGGTATTCAAGGATCAAATGCCTCTTGCATAAACCATTTCAGTTCCAGAAAAAGACTCCACAGGTGTGGTCAGTATGACTTTAGAATACCGAGCCTGACAGGCTCAAGGCAAGAAGGAAAATGAAAGTCCAGCCTCGCTCGTGAACACTAATACAAAACCTGAAATGAGACTGCAAACCAAGTCCAACAATGTATGAAAAGGGTAAGACAGCAGGAAAGTTTTAATAGAAAAGTTAACAGTCAAATCAATTAAGAAATTGTATCACATGAACATATCAAAGGACTTAAATTCCATGATCATCTCATTAGATGCAGAAAAAGTGTTTGATAAAATTTAATAGCCTTTCATAATGAAAATTTATACAAAATCAGAAAAGAAAAAAATGACTCTCAAGGTAATAATCCTCCAACAAAAATATATAGCAGGTTTCATGCTTAATGATTCAGCGATTATGATCAGGAACAAGTCAAGAATCTCCTCCTGATAGCAGCGCTGTTCAACCTTGTCCTGAAGCATATTGCCTGCGTGGTGAGATAAGAAAAGAAGATGAAAATATAAATAACTGAAAGAAAAATTATCACTGTTACATATGTATAGATTATTAGAATTAATATTAGATGCTAGCTATGTAATTGCTATTTAGCTTAGTGCATAATCTAATTTTTAAATTGTAAATAGACAGTAATTTGAAACAGTTGTCTGGGTGTGGTGCTTGATCAGTTACAAAGTCATGTCCGACTCTTTGTGACCCCATGGACTGTAGCCCCCCAGGCTCCTCTGCCCACGGGATTCTCCAGGCAAGAATACTGGAGTGGGGTGCCATTTCCTCCTCCAGGGGATCTTCCCAGCCCAGGGATCAAGCCCAAGTCTCTTGTGCCTACTGCATTCTTCACTACTGGGCCACCAGGGAAGCCCACAAGTATTAATAGCTTCTCTTTTATTTAATCCAAATAACAAAAGTCCTGCAAATCACTCTATTTGTTCCCATTGTTATAGATGCTGCAGCTCGTGCGTCCCCAGGGACCAGGGCTGGAGGAAGAACCCGCTCAGACACTCCAGCTTCAAGGCTTCTGCTTGTGGGCAGCCCCTCCGAGGGCTCAGATATGAACTAAGTACACAGCTCACCTGATGCTGAAGCACAACAGTGAAAGCAAATGAGTGCCACGCTTCATCGGACTTTCCATGTTCTTTTCATTTAAACCGGTTCTATCCAAGACAATGTTAACTGGGGGGAAGCAGAGAGAAATTTCCAGCGTTTTGATTGTTTTTTAAAACACACCTGGATGGCTGATTCAGTTCATCCACAAAGGGGAATGTAATTGGCCTTCCTTCTCTCTCTAGAAAGACATCATCAACAGAGATGTGTCAAGAGACTGGGAAAGAAAATACACAAACCTGCAACAAAGACATAAAATGTTCAAAGATTCAACAAATGAAGCAAATCATCTCTGACTATCCAGTATTCCAAGTAGGTTGCATAATTTGTTTTGTTCAATCGGACCTTTAAGCTAAGTCTCTTTAAAATGGCTTAATGCCGTATCCTCCACCCCAACATCACCAGCCTCACATCCTCCCGCATTTACTCGCCTCTTCAATAAGCATCGGGTCACTGTTCCTTCTCTTCGGAGGACGTTCTTGTCTCATCATGGAGTGAGCACTTTTTCAGAACTAATTACTCTATTTGTCAATAGCTCAGGAAGTATGACCTTAAACTATTACTTTAGGTAGCTGTTTTTGAAAATCCATAGGCCAATAAAGAAAGTCTTAAGAAAAGCTTAAGAAAGTCTGTGCTATTTGAGGCAGTATTCTAACCATCCTGGTTTATCTGTTTATACTGAAAAGCCTGACTGGGACCGGAGGCCCCTGCTGGGGGCTCTCAGAGCTTGCCAACACCTCTTCAGCAAGGTCAAATGAGTCATGGAGACAGGAAGGCTTTGTTTCGCCCCAGTAGTCCTGATTGTCAGGGGAAGACACTCAATTTAGAATCAGAAAACCTGGAATTCAAGTCAGGCTCTCTTGCTTAGGAGCTTAGAAAATTACCCAGAATTTCTGTTTCATACGTGTAAGCATGGGGATCAAAATATCTATCTAACAAGGTTTCCTGAGATTTAAGTGATGCATTTTACCCGAGTGCCCACTGAAATGGAAAAGTTATCTAGGAAATATTAATATAAGGCATCACCAGGGCAAGACAGTAGCCCAGATGAGTGGAAGAGAAAACAGAAAGGCATTACCTTTGACCTATACAGTGGTCGTGCGTGCTAAGGCGCTTCAGTCCTGTCCGACTCTTTGGTACCCCATGGACTGTAGCCCACCAGGCTCCTCTGTCCATGGGATTCTCCAGGTAAGAATACTGGAGTGGGTTGCCATTTTCTCCCCCAGAGGATCTTCCCAACCCAGGGATCGAAACTTAATCTTCTGTGTCTCCTGCATTGGCAGGCGGGTTCTTTTTACCACTGAGCCACCTGGGAAGCCCATACAGTGGTCAAGAAACTGTACAAACAACACAAACAAAAGCTGAAGTTTCAAACATGGCTCATCAAGAAATTGTAGCCCTGCTTAATTACAGATGTGTAGGATTTGCAAGGGTGTTCCAGTGAGCAAGAAAATCCAGGCGCCACCTGTCAACTTCATCCAAGAGAGATCAGGCAGGCTCAGTGTGATCCTGACAAAAACAGCCAAGTGGGAACCCCAGTTCGCCAAGCTACATTCAGCTGTTTTGTACAGTGGAGGCGGGGTAGTGGTTTAGATAAGAGGTTATCTCAGACAGGGTAATAATACTAAGCTGATTTGGGTCCACATTAAATGTGCATTTAAAAAAATTATAAGCAATTTAAAATCTCCGGATTTCACAGCAGCAGAAAGAACTGACCCTGTGCCGTAGCTGTTGGTAAGTGGCAAGGCCCTTTTCTGTATCTGGAGGAAGCAAGCAAGCGGATGACTGCTGCTGTGATCACTAACGTGTGTGCAACACATGCTTAGATTTTGATGGGGAACAAACGACGACCTCTCTATTTCTTCAGGTGCTGAGAAGGAAATGAACTTCTTTTAATTGAAAATTTTATTGAGATCATTATGTGTTTACATGCAGTAAAAGAAGTCATATAAAAGAGATTCTGTCTACATTTTATGCATTTCCCCCATATCAACATTTTGCTAAAAAGAAAAAAAAAAGCTAGACTACTGTTAAAACTGAGATATTTACACTGATAAAATTTACCACTTCTATTCTGATTTCCTGAGTTTACTTGAACGTACAGTGTGGGGATGTGTGTGTTAAGTTCTGTTCAATTTTAACATCTGTGCAGGTTTCTGTATTTACCACCAGAATCAAGATACAAAATATTCTATTACTCCAAGGAGCTCTCCTATTGATTTTTTTTAATATATATAACCACACTGATCACCCACCTTCAGTCTAATCCTTGGTAACTACTAATTTTACCATCATTTCTAAAATTTTGTCATCTCAAGAATGTGATTTATTTAAGTGGAATGTAACCTTTGAGACTGAATTTTCACACAGCACGCTTTCCTGAAGGTTCATCCAAGTTGTTATCTTTTTTGGAAGGGTGGGGTGGTAATAGCCGTTTTAACAGGTGATATTTGTGAGGTGATATCTCATGATGGCTTTGAATTGCGTTTCTTTGATGATTAATAATGTTGAGCACCATTTTGCACACTGCTGGCCATCTGTATGTTTTCTTTGGGGAATAGACATTCTTTGGGGAATGTCTATTCAGATCCCCTGCCCCCTTTTGATTGGATTGCTTTCTATTTTGCTATTGAATTTTATGAGTTCTTTGTATGTTTTGGCTATTAACCCCTTAACAGATAAATAATTTGCAAATATTTTCTCCCTTCTCCCAGGTTGCCTTCTCATTTTGCTGATGATTTCCTTGTGGTATTGTATTTTTAATTTTTATTTTCATGTGTTCAGTGCCAATATATTGAAATATGATTAATTTTTTTCTCTTGATCTTACACCTTGCAACCTTAATAAACTTCCTTATTAGTTCCAAGGTTTCATTTTTGTAGAGTCCTTGGAATTTTCTACATAGACAATCGTGTTCTATGTAAATAAAGATTTGTCTCTCTCAAGTATTTGGTTATGTGACATTAGATGGAAAAAGAAAAAGTAGAAAACTTTTATACTGAGTACAGACTGATGAGATGAGAGAATAAGAAAAAATCAACAGTTTTCATTAATAGCTGTTCTGTGAAATGCTAGAATTTTTATATGCCTAAAATTAACAAGAGAGGGGAGGATTTTTATAATTTTAACATCACAGTGTATCTCTAAGTGACATAAGATAAGATCCAGGGTTTAATTCTTGTACATGGAGTTACATGCTACTCATGATAATAGCTATAGCATCTTAATAATTTCCATTTAGCCCCTACTATAAGCCAAGAAGGGTTCGATCCCTGGGTATTGTTACCTGGAGAATCCCACAGACAGAGAAGCCTGGTGGGTTATGGTCCATGGAGTTACGAAAAGTCAAACGCAACTAAGGGACTAAGCACTTCACTCTACACACATGCCAAGAGCTCATAAGCACAACTCAGTCAATTTTCATTAAAGATCATATCATACTTGTTGTCTCTAATCCTTATTTTTCTCTTTAAAAATTGAAATATAACTGATAGTATTTTGTTATTAATAGTTTCAGGTGTACAGCAAAGCGATATATATATATATATATATATATATATATATATACATATATATTCCTTTTCAGATTCTTTTCCATTGTAGGTTTTTATTAACAAAGGTGTTATGCAATAAGTCCTTGTTGCTTATCAATCCTCACTTTTCTCCTTATTGGGCTCACCCTTGCCACACTACTGGGATAATTCCTACAGTAGTTAGCAGCGATGTGCATGTATAATATTCAAGGCACATTTTTCTCTGCAGTGCCCATCTGCTGCGTTGGTATTGATGTCTTTCTGGAATGTTCTCCCTTCCGTGGCTCATGGTCTCCTCCTAACCAGTGTCTATACCTTGGTCTCCTGGCAGGTTCTTCGAAGGTCCTTGCTTCTTTGCTGGTGGCATTTCTAAGGGCCCTGCTGTTTCTCCACTACCTCTGTCTATATTCCAGACTCTGTGGACAATCCTATGTTAACCTCATGGTTTCATCTTCTTTGCTGGTGTGGGCCTATGATGTGACCAAGTTCTGTCTCCTCCAACTACTGTTGGTTCAAAATGCAGTCCCCTCCCTGGGTCTAATCATGTACCTTCCTCTAAACTCAAACCTGAAAGCAACTCAATATTGCCATCAGGATTAACTGTAGAGTCTTTGTGACAATCATTGCTTTGACTTTATTTTTCCATTGTCCATGCTCTGGACCATGTTCTGGCCACAGCTGGGCCTGCTGAAAAGTGACTTCCAGAAGAACAAAACTGACTCTAATGAAAAATGCATTGTTGAGAAGCAGAAATACCTTGAATAGAAAATTACTTTGTTTCCCAATGTGGACAAGATAAGCTTAATGGTCTCTGAAAACACCAAATAAAGAGGAAAATAATTGCTTCATCTTGTTGAGGGTAGTGAGCTCTGAAATTGGATAAAATAAAACAAAGGAATCAGCTTGTTTTACCATCATTGTCATGCTGAAAATTAGCAAAAGAACACTGACAAAGGAATGGAACACTCATAACCCAAGGAAGTCAACCTATTCATTTCAGACATAAATATTCTTTTACCTTCATTGATTAAAAATAATATTTTAAGAAATTAAATTCTAATATACCTGTAAACTAGCATATTACATTGAATTATTAGTTATACCATAACTAGAATAACATATGAATTCATAATCATATGACCAAATGAAAGATGAGACAAAATTTTTGTAAATATTGCCTTAATAATTGCAATTACATCCATAGAAATTAACAGATTTAATTATAGTGAACATGGGATAAATTATTTGAAATATTACATTTAAACTGTAGGTCTTCTTGAAAGCAAATCAGTTTACTGCTGACACTGACAAAGAAAAATGCTTTATTTATATAGTTTGAGATAGTTTTGAAACTTTAATATCAGTAGTTAATATATTTACCAAATAGTGAAAGTAAAGAAACTGGAAGCAAAGATGGGCAATTTAAAAAAATCATCATCATCAAAATAACTTCCAAATCTCTACAGAGTAAAAAGAAAAGTTGATTAACTCATTATTACAGGATTAATATTTCATTGACTAAACATTATGTTCTTTTCTTAAAGCAGGAGAAGTTCAAATTGCATTATTTTCATTTGTTTTACATCCCCGTCTTTCAAACAAGCTCAAAAGCACTTTCTGGGAAGGAAGTCTGTCTTCTCTTTATCTTTATAACCCAACCACACTCCCTGCAATAATATCTAGCACAAAGCTTCAGGCGCTGAATATCTCACTCAGTCGTAAAAGCTGAAATTACAGTTTGCTTTGTGTTTTGTGAGTTTGATACCGAGGAAAACCTCCTGAGTTTAGCTCAAATAAACCCTTAAAAAATTTAATGAGAACAAATTAGTTTTACAAATGCACATACAGATTGAACATAAAATCAACTGTCTTTGGGGACATCATTTCCACAGACACATAATTAATTATAGCCATGAAATACAATATAAATAATGCACATTCACATTTTTCACATTTTGAAATGAAAGTACAGACATATTTGACTCATTCTACCTGACAAGCCAGCGCCATCCAAATCAAATTGAAGCTTTTTTATTATGGAGCAATCAAGTCTCTAATTAGGACTGGCATTTCACCCATCATTCTCCTATCATAACCACTGCAGCTTGTGCTTCTGACAGCCTGGAAAAAGCTGGATGGGAAAAATAACAGGGATAAAAATGACTTAAAAAAAAAAAGAACTATGGTAAGAATGTGATTAAAACAAAAACTTCTAAAAATTAAATATATTTCAAGAGACAAACATATATGGTTAACTACAAACAATTTGAATTTTTTAAAAGGGGATTTTTGTATGTCCCTTAACCCAACACAATATTAACAGCCAGCAATCTGCTTTAATTATTATTTTATGAAATATGGCCCAATTTTTATTTCCCAGACTCGTCCTCTCTTCCACACTTTGCCTGGCTCTGCCATTTACCCCCAAACCTCTTAATTTATGTGGTTTGTTTTTGTGTGTGTGTGCCTGAATTCAGCACACCAACACTGAGATCATTCTGCTCTCTATTTACAATAGCCAGGACATGGAAACAATTAAAAGTTCACCAACAGAGGAATGGATAAAGAAGATCTGACATATGTATATAACAAGATATTAGTCATAAAAGAGGATGAAATAATACCATTTGCAGCAACATGGATGAACCTAGAGATTGTCATACATGGAATCTAAAAATGGGGGTTACAAATGAATTTATTTACAAAACAGAAGTAGAGTCACAGATGCAGAAAACAAATTTATGGTTACCGGGGATAAGGGAGGGGTAAATTGGGAAACTGTGATTGACATATACATGCTACTATATGTGAAATAGATAACTAACAATAACCTACGGTATATCACAGGGAACTCTACTTAATACTCTGTAACAGCCTATATGGGGAAAGAATGTAAAAAGGAGGAGACATGGCTGATTCACTTACTGTACAGCAGAAATTAGCACAACATTAATTTTATTTTAAAGTTAGTATTGTTAATGCAGACTTACATTTGGGGAATTATATTTGCTCTGTGTGTGTGTGTGTGTGTGTGTGTGTGTGAGTCTTTCAGTTGTGTCCGAGTCTTTGTGACCCCATGGACTGTAGCCTGCCAGGCTCCTCTGTCCAGGGGATTCTCCAGGCACAAATAGTGGAATGGGTTGCCATTCCCTCCTCCAGAGGATCTTCCCGACCCAGAGATCAAACCCTGGTCTCTTGCCTCACAGGCAGATTCTTTACTGGCTATGCGACTCATGAAAAACTATTTAAATAGAAAAAACAAATAAATGGTACCATCTTCTTTCTACAAGGTTGACCCTGAGACTGTAAGTGAAAGTGAAAGTGTTAGTCGTTTAGTCATGCCCAACTCTCTGTGACCCCATGGACTGTAGCCCACCAGGCTCCTCTGTCCATGGGATTCTCCAGGCGACACTGGAGTGGGTCACCACTGAGACTGTAAACTCACCTGTAATCCATCCACTCAGTTGCCAGGGGGATATTTCACCCCTGTATTCTCCTCTAGCCACATGTGCTGACACCACCCTGCTCCATGTCCTTGTCACTAGTCCCTGGACTGGCAATGGCTCCCTACCAAGGGCTGACCCACCCTCCTCCAGTCTCAGTGGAAAGTCAGTCAGTGAAGTTCCTCTCTCAATACTGTTGATTCTTCCTTGTGCCCTGAGGAAGTGCTTCCAAGGACCACGCTGTGCAGAAAACAAAGCTAAGAGGTTTCATGGAAAGTTAAGGAAGGGTGGGTTCTGGGCGCAAATATTTCAGGAGGCTGTCATAACAGATAGTCCACTTTGTTGCAGACTTTTAGAGTTTTTATTGTGAGAATGAGCCCTGGCAATCTCCTAGGAGGAAAAAGTAATGCTCAGTGTTTCCTAAATTTTATATGACCACCAAATCCTTTTCTTTCTTTCTTTCTTTTTTTGAATACACTTACTAGTGTCTAGAGGAATATAGTTGGGATATGTTGGTTTATAAGATTTACTCTAAAGTTTCATAATTTAAAAATTTTCTCTTGAGTCACATGTGATTAGAATTTGAGGTAGGTTGAGAAGAAAAGAAGGGTTTCAACAGAAAAAGTCAGGGGAAGGAGTGTTACAGAGATAAAGTAAGGACTTAGACCTGGAGAAGTATAGCTGCTAGAAAGACATATTGATTGTCAGAAAGGGGCATTCGGGGCCTTTGTGCCTACTTTTTAGATTATAGATTTTTTCTTTTCTTTTTTTTTTTTTTTTTTTTTGATCACAGAAAATTGGAACAGGTAAATACAGCTGATTCTTCCAAGCTGACTTGTGGGCATCAGCTCCTTTGAAGTAGTTCTTCATTAATACTTCAAGTACACACTTTGAAATAATTCAAGCAAACATGGGATTTTAGCCTTAGAATGACTTGGAAACTTATTTCATAACACAAAATACATTGATACAGCCACTTTGATAGGTCAAAATACCAAGCAGTGGGCAGAACTGGCACCCCTCTGCCTCCACTCTGATCCTTGTCTGTCTTCCTGCCATCCTGACTCCTGTCCTAGGAGTGCACAGGATGCTGGAGGTCATGTTAGGTTGAGAATGCTTCCCACATTACTTGGTACAGGAGAGATCTAAACTAATCAAATTCCATTTTGAGTTTATTTTTGTGTATGGTGTTAGAAAGTGTTCTAGTTTCATTCTTTTACAAGTGGTTGACCAGTTTTCCCAGCACCACTTGTTAAAGAGATTGTCTTTTCTCCATTGTATATTCTTGCCTCCTTTATCAAAGATAAGGTGTCCATAGGTGTATGGATTTATCTCTTGGCTTTCTATTTTGTTCCACTGATCTATATTTCTGTCTTTGTGCCAGTACCACACTGTCTTGATGACTGTGGCTTTGTAGTAGAGACTGAAGTCAGGCAGGTTGATTCCTCCAGTTCCATTCTTCTTTCTCAAGATTGCTTCGGCTATTTGAGGTTTTTTGTATTTCCACACAAATTGTGAAATTATTTGTTCTAGTTCTCTGAAAAATACCGTTGGTAGCTTGATAGGGATTGCAGTGAATCTATAGATTGCTTTGGGTAGTATACTCATTTTCACTGTATTGATTCTTTCAATCCATGAACATGGTATATTTCTCCATCTATTCATGTCCTCTTTGATTTCTTTCATCAGTGTTTTATAGTTTTCTATATATAGGTCTTTTGTTTCTTTAGGTAGATTTATTCCTAAGTACTATATTCTTTTTGTTGCAACAGTGAATGGAATTGTTTCCTTAATTTCTCTTTCTGTTTTCTCATTGTTGGTGTATAGGAATGCGAGGGATTTCTGTGTGTTAATTTCATATCCTGCAACTTTATATATTCATTGATTAGCTCTAGTAATTTTCTGGTGGAGTCTTTATGGTTTTCTATGTAGAGGATCATGTCATCTGCAAACAATGAGAGTTTTACTTCTTCTTTTCCAATCTGGATTCCTTTTATTTCTTTTTCTGCTCTGATTGCTGTGGCTAAAACTTCCAAAACTATATTGAATAGTAGTGGTGAGCATGGGCACCCTTGTCGTGTTCCTGGCTTTAGGGGAAATGTTTTCAACTTATGCAAACTAGTACAGCCACTATGGAGAACAGTGTGGAGATTCCTTAAAAAACTGGAAATAGAACTGCCATATGACCCAGCAATACTGCTGCTGGGCATACACACTGAGGAAACCAGAATTGAAAGAGACATGTGTACACCAATGTTCATCACAGCACTGTTTATAGTAGCCAGGACATGGAAACAACCCAGATGTCCATCAGTAGATGAATGGATAAGAAAGCTGTGGTACATATACACAATGGAATATTACTCAGCCATTAAAAAGAATACACTTGAATCAGTTCTAATTAGGTGGATGAAACTGGAGCCTATTATACAGAGTGAAGTAAGCCAGAAAGAAAAACACCAATACAGTACACTAACACATATATATGGAATTTAGAGAGATGGTAATGATAACCCTGTATGCAAGACAGCAAGAGAGGCACAGATGTATTGAACAGTCTTTTGGACTCTGTGGGAGAGGGCAGGAGTGGGATGATATGGGAGAATGGCATTGAAACATGTAAACTATTATATGTGAAATGAATCGCCAGACCAGATTTGATGCATGAGACAGGGTGCTCAGGGCTGGTGCACTGGGATGACCCAGCTGGATGGGATGGGGAGGGAGGAGGGAGGGGGGTTCAGGATGGGGAACACATGTACACCCATGGCAGATTCAAGTCAATGTATGGAAAAACCAATACAATGTTGTAAAGTAAAATTAATTAATTAATTAAAAATAAATAAATAAACTAGTCAAATTCACAGAAACAGAGTAGAATGGTGGTTGCTAGGGGCTCAGGGGAGGGGATATGGAGAGTTTTGACAGCTGTGGTCCTGATATGCAAGATGACTAAGCTCCAGAGTCTGCCCTACAGCATGGCACCTGTAGCCAGTGGTGCTGGACTGTGTAATTAACATCTGGTGAAGAGGGCAGATCTCATGGCAAATGTTCCAGCTGCAATAAAATAGCATAACATTGAAAAGCTGGAGTTATTTTTGTATTGTATATTTTGTCTCCTTCCAAATGACAGAACCACTTGCACCAAATTCACCATCTCAAAGCAATGGCTTCAGGATGTTGGAGACTCTGTTCTCGCATCTCCAGCTTCATCCTGGGCAATGAAATAGACTACCACGTCCTAGGCAGTCTTGCTAGCTCATTCTTGTATTCCCTCATTTAATCTTCTCAACAACTTTATCATACCAATGAGGACTGAAGCAGAGGGTTGTTTAGCTTGCCTGAGGTCTTGTATGATGCCAACAGTGTCGTTGAGGCTGAACCAAACTGGCCGAGGGCAGAGCTCACACCCTTCACCCATGTGCCCCATGAAAGAATTGAGTGAATCATTCCACATATCTGAGCCTCACCTTCTACCAATAAAATAAGACTCATTTTGCCCACACAGGCATCGTTTTTATAAACATTTTTATAAATGCTTTCAGGATGCTGTCAACACAGATAGTAGTAATAATGACAGATAGAACCAGACATAGGAACTGGCAGCCTTGGTGATGTGGCTATGGGTCAGCACCATTTGGACCCCTACTCACGCCCATGGACATGTGTCCAGTGAGCTGAGGGTCATGTCGGCAGCCAATCCAGCTTATTCATTCTTCCACGGTTTCCTAAGAGGTAGAATTGTCTAACTGGATTCCCACAGCAGCTGATTAGTTCTACTTCTGGAAAAACAGAAATAGAATCGATATCTTTGCCTCTAACATAGAGACTCGTTTAATGTAGCCATTCTCTGTGCCCTTCATCACTCTTTGTGTTTCTGGCTGAACAGCTGCTGGACATCATGGTCTCAAACTTGTTAAATTCGATTTAATTAGAGCAAGAGAAACACTTGAGGCAGAGAGGAATCAGTGAGGACGGCAGGAGAAAATTCCCTGCTGTGCAGGACTCACAAATTCTAAGAAATCCTTAAGGTCAAGTGCAGCCTTCGGAGCGAGAGGAGGCCTCTAATTTCAACAATTCAATTGGCAATGCTTTGATTTTGTTGGGGGAAGGAACACGGGGTCCTAGTTCACCTGACCATCGAGGTCTCTGACATTTTGGGACACCTCTCTGAGGGGACACTCCTTGTAAAGATCCCTCTCTCCAGTTTGTTTGTTTTTTTTTCTCCCTCCAAACCATAAAAGTGAACCTAATACTCTGAGAGAAGTAAATAATGTGTTTGCCTACATAGCAGATATATATCTGCATATTTAGACTGTTCTTGTTTTTGTTGTTTAGTCACTAAGTCATATCCAGCTCTCTTGTGACCCCATGGACTGTAGCCCAACAAGCTTCTCTGTCCATGGGATTCTCCAGGCAAGAATCATGGGATGGGTTGCCATTCCCTTCTCCAGGGGACCTACCCCACCCAGGGATTGAACCCACATCTCCTGCATTGGCAGGCAGATTCTTTACCACTGAGCCACCAGGGAAGCCCTTAGAATGTTATCCTTGCCCATAAATATTTGGAGAATTAAAGGAAAGCAAACATTTAGGGTAATAGCTAGATTAAAACCAGACACACATCCGAGCAAGGTCAACATGGTCGTGTCTCTACCAGGCCATTTGTTTAATGGCCAAGTGATGGCTGAGGAAGCTCTCCACTTGCCTTTCTTTTCTACCCACGGGGACAAGTCAGCTTCGCCACCACTTCCAGATGCCTGATGGTGTTTGCAGAATGGCTAAGAGTCATCAGTGAGGAAAGCCCCGGGACACCACGGCACGGGTTGTGACAGCACTCAGCTGCAAACCACAGGGCTGTTACCCCGCCAGTGGCTCAAATGCGGCTGCGGCAAACCCAGCAAGGGCTGACATTTATGCCTACCAAGTCTCCGAACGCCTGAGCTTTTAACCTTGCTTATTCAAAGGCCCAAATGTCTTTTTGATGAGGTGGTGAGGGAGTAGTCTTGATTTCATTTAGCCATGATTAAGGCCTTTGGCAAAATGCACACATTAGCACACAGAGCGCTGATGGGGAAGATGGAATTACATGACGTCTTCATAGCTGTTGTAGTTTTAAACGCCTGATGGTGTCTATTTTTCTCCATAAGCCTTTGTAAGCTTCATTACTTTAGTCCCTTTATTATTGCCTGGCATACAAGACTAAATCTAGCTTTCTGGGACTCACTGAGTCTTATTTTAAACACCCTCTCACTAGAAGGCATGCATTTCTGTTATACAGGCACATATACCCACTAGAGTTAAACTGCAGGTTCTATTTGAAATAATTAGACAAATAAAATGAAAAATAAAAGTAAACAACAACACTGATATCTTTTTTGGGCTTCTATCACAAAGTACCTTAGACTGGCAGGCTTATAAACAACAGACAGCTATAATTTCCTATGGTTCTGAAGCCTGGAAGGCCAAGATTCAGGGGTCGGCATGGTCAAGTTCTGATGAGAACCCTTGCAGGTTGCAGACTGCCACCCCCTCCTCATGTCTTCACCTGCTGGAGGGCCAAGAGAGGAAGTGAACTCTCTAGGGACTGTTGTAAGGGCATTAATTCCATTCAGGAGGCCTCCATCCTCACTGCCACATCTAACCCTAGTGCCTCACCTCCTAACCACACTCCATCTGAGGACAGGGTCCCAACATATGAATCTGACATGGACATAAACATCCAGTCCATAACAATTGTACAATATGTATTCATACAAGTCAGTAACAATCAAATAATTTGGTGTTCATACAAATCCATAACAATCATGCAACAACAATCAACACAACAAACATGTTGTGTTCACACAAGTCTGTAACAATCATACAACGTGGTGTTCATATAAGTCTAAAACAATCATAACATGGTGTTCATACAAGTCTGTAACAAACAATATGGTGTTCATACAAGTCTGTAACAACCAAACAATATGGTGTTCATACAAGTTCATAACAATCAAACAACATGGTATTCATACAAGTATGTAACAATCATACAATACAGTGTTCATACATGTCCATAACAATCATACCATGTGTGTTCATACAAGTCTGTAACAATCATACTAAATCTGGGATTGCCAGATATAATCACAACAGACATCAAGATGCTCTGTAGTGTGACTTCATTCTCTGATTTACAGGATGGTCAGGGCAAGTGGACAGAATCTGATTCAGGTACAAGCCATGTGGTGAGGAAGGGAGGAAATGCACTGATTGCAGAAAATCTGAAATGAGTGATTGAGCTGACTAAAATCTGTCTGCTTTTAAGTTCACCATGAACTGGCAGTTCTAAACAAGGTCAGTGATGAACTATACATCCCTGGAGAAAAGGGGGAGATATTTTGTTGATGTAAGTTCTCAGTGATTGCTGTGGTTACTAGAGAATTTTAATATATATATGCAAGCTAAAAATTTACACATTTTTATTCCTCTTCTTTAATAAACATCATGGTTTCCATGAAAGTTAAACCAAGGGATTCCCCATTTCACAGTCTTCCTGTGAGACTGGTAGAATCAAATAATTTTCTTTGGACTATGTTCATGTGTTCTCTGTCCTTGCTCTACATAATGCTACAAAAAGCAGTACCAAAAAACAAAACACAATAACACAGTGATGGTAACCTTAGAGACTGAGTAGAGTTACTTCCACTTTCTCATCCTATGTGACCACTTAGAGAGCTTCATTTGTGTTTAAATTTTTAGTGCTGTGAAATAGAGTTTTCAGTGTGAAGTGTAATATTTTTGTTTCACAAGTGCAAATTTTAGTACAAGCATAAAACATTCAGAAAACATGTCACTGGATTTAAATATTGCCTTTATCACCAAAAGTAAGTCTCCTTTTATAACTGTTCATCTTTTTTTTAAAAAAAAGTAAACCAAGAAAATGAGATGATTCATCAGTGGCAAGATTTACCGGCTATACAAATTGTTGTGCAGAGAAATACCTGTTAGGGATCTGTTCAGGGTGTCAAGTGCACGAGGAATGCCATTGTCTTCAACGTTTTTCAAAGTATTGAGTTTGACAAGGTGAATTTCTTTCACTGCAGGGAAAACCTTAGGCTCTATTCTAGCTAAGACTGATTGTGATGAATTAAACTAAAGGTGTGGGGAGGCTTTGTGCTAATGAAATTTGACACTACATATCCAAACTGATTTCTGCAAACAAGATGTGTCTCCGTGGCAGGAAGCCCTCTTGGCAATGAGGCCATGTGTGTGATCTGGGAAGTGGATATCTTGTCTCTTGTCTTCTATCTAAAACACTCTTGCAGTCCAGCACCTGCTGGGCTCAATTAAGCACCACAGGGGCTTAGTGAAGGTGGCCAATGATGCATGGAACTTTCTAGGCCATGTGCAAACTGCTTAATTTCCCAGCTTCCTGACCTCTGTGTGTAAAATGGGGAGGCTGTCTGTCCCTGCCATGCTTACAACCTCAGGAAGATTTCATAAAGATATTTCTCTAAAATGATTTCAGACCCTTAAAACCAGACATGTATTTGCCTAAGTCTCAGACTGCATGGCTAAAGAAAAATAGTTTCTCAGGCAGGTGTGAATGTCAAAGAAACAGGATTCCTCACTCTTTTGGTTTCCCAGATAATTTGGATGACTTGCATGCAGTACAAGAAGATTTTATTTCTGGAGAGACTGAGAGTTTAAATGAATTTTTTATCTCAAGAGATGAAAACACATGCAAACACATTTCACCCTTGATCTGTTCATCTAGTGGCACACTCTTTCTAAGGAGTAGTCTCATTGCTTCAGCTGCCAACTGTTTGCTGGTGACTTAAATCTTTATCTCAAACCCAGACCCATCCATAGAATTTTCAATGTATACACATACCCACACATACACACACATACACACACACACAGAGGTTTGTAGAACAGCTCTTCCTGGCTATCTGTGGCCACTCAAATCAGCCAAAACTATTTTCTTGCTTTCCTCTGTATTAATTCTTCAAGCATTTTGGTCCTGGGTTTCTAAAACCAGCCAAGCATCCCCTAGAGACAGAGTCCAGAGTGACACCAGAGAAATTTTTCTCCTTCCTTTGTAAGTCTTACAACTTTCAAGCATCAGGATGCGATGTCTCCAGGTCCTTTCACCCCTCCCCCTTCCTCCGGCATTGTCCTCAATCCACATTCAGTAATATCTCACCTGGATCACTGCAGCGACTCAGTATCAGTCTTCTCACTTTATATCCTGTGCTCCTCAAATTCAAGTCAAGAAGACTTAGGGGATTTGCCTGGTGGTACGGTGTTAAGATTCTGTGCTTCCATTGCAGGGGGACGTGGGTTCCATCCCTGATCGGGGAAGTTCCACGGGCCATGTGATGTGATCGGGGGAGAAAAAGACTCGAGAATGATCTGTCTGCCCTGAAATCTAATTATGACATTCTCCTGATTCACACTGTCACTACTCCTTGTCCAAAGTGATGCTTCTAGGGAGAGGCACACTGCTTGTATGGAAACGTGCATGTGGATTGTAGGTTGTCACAAGGAGGGGGGCAGAAGGTGATGATACTTAGCAATGAAGCCAGAGGTTCCAGACGTTTTGCTCCACATGAGATATTTTGCCCAGAAACACAAAGTACTTGTACAGTTTTACTATATGCTGATTTTTCCCAGAATGCGTCTATCTTGCACTTTGCTTTATTCTGAAACATAGCAAGTGTTATTTAACATTTTAGAAAACCACATCACTGCAATGTCTCCTGGTATTTGAGTCATCAACATGATACTTATATTTCTGTCTGCATTCAGAGCTGTCATGCATACCACTATTCTATGTTTAATTTAAGCACCTCACGGTGTCATCATGTTTCCTAATGAGAGTATATTCAAATGTTTACATACCTATATATATGGTGTGCATCTGCTCAGTTGTGTCTGACTCTTTATGACCTCATAGACTGTGGCCTTCCAGGCTCCTCTGTTCATTGAATTTTCCAGGAAAGAATACTGGAAGGGGTTGCCATTCCCTCCTCCAGGGGATCTTCCTGACCCAAGGATTTAACTGGCATCTCTGCTTTACTACTGAATCACCTGGGAAGCCCATGTGAATATTTATTATTATATTATAAATAAGTTTTCTTTTGCATTTCTTTCATATTATAGTAAAAGCATTAGCTTGATTTTTTAAAGTTAACATTATAGAAAGGTTATAGGATCTTCAGATTTCAAGATAGCAAAAAGAGCATCATTAAACACCTGCTGTAAGTAGTGGGCAGTGTGTCTGGTAGGAATAAGAGGCTCTGTCTCACTTAGGAAGGCACACACAGCCCCCATGACCAGCCAGCTACCTATTTCTCCAGGTTCACCTCCCACCAACACCAGCCTGTCTTGCTTGCTTCATTGTTAAGTCTGGTAATCCTAGCTGCTAATAATTCTCCAGTCCACAATATTTTCTCTCACCACGTGCCTTAATGGTTGCTTTCTGTTGCCTACAGAACTCTTCTCCATTGTCCCACTGGCTGCCTTCACTCCACCTTTGAGACGTGTTCTGTTGGGAGCCTGTGCATGGCGGGGCGACTGTGCATCGTCAGATGTTCCAGGTTGTACGTGCTTCTTTCCCCAAGATACTGTGAGCCGTTGAGAGCGGTGTCTCTGTGCTACTCATCCTAGGATCACGGGTGCTCACAGAGTGACACAGATCGCAGCCACCCATGTGCTGAACACATAATGGATATGCACATGGAGGCAGGAGTAAATAAGTGAGGAAATGTGAGCTGCTATGAAGGACAGCAGTGAAGAGTCTCTCACACAACAGCAGAATGGATGCAGCCATCTCCTCCGCAGTGGTCCAACTGACAAGACCCAGCTCCATCCTTGCAGAAGCAAGGCTGAAAGAAGGCAAGGACACGGTATACGGATTCAGAGCAAGTGGAACACCCAAGCAGGAACCCTCACTTCAGCTTTCTCTTTGTTCTGCAGCCTGAAACTACTGAAATAAAACATTTATGTCTGCAAACCATCCCATAGCCATCGTCTAAGCCGTACTTGACAATCAGTGTCAAGACAGACACACTCAAGCCAGGCTTGTGAAATGAATGGGCTGTATTAGCACTGAAGTGAGCCTCTCGCGGCAGCTGGAAGACTGTTCTATTTCAAATGTGCGTCATCGTGACTCCACACTGATGTATACAAGATGAACAGCCAAGGAAAGAACCGAGGAAGAGAAAGGACAGAGACACCAAGAGTGAGGAGCAGCGCGGGTGACTGTGAGGTCCCTAAATACAAGCCGTGCAAGCATCACCCCCTGCACAGCGGTAAGAACCCAGATCTCTCTCTCTTGTTCTCACATGCAAAACGTTGTGCAAGCTGGTAGCCGTTAACTACACACATGACATGAACGTTCATCAGGTCAGACAGTTAATAAAAACCTATATACCTCGTTGCCCTTTGGTTGTTATTTCACATTTAGAGCGTCAACCCTAAAAAGCCAAAATTTAACTTCAGTGGTCAATTACCTACGAGCTCATCCACAAACAACAACAACAACAAAAAAATCAACCCTTGACTCAAAGAAGCAATATAGAAATCTGAGTACTGATTAGGAAAAAAAAAAAAATAGAAGGTTGCCACTACCAAGAAAACACCTAAGAATAGATTTTTTTTTCCCCAATAGTGGATAAATAATATTAACTTCATAATGAAAAAATCTAGTTGAGTGTTATATTGAGTGTCACATAGATCAGACTATACCACCAACAGGCAGAAGTTTCTCCTTTTAACTTAGCATTTAAACATAGACTAGAGAATGGGAATTACATGTATTAATGACTAGTTAATCTTTAGATTAGTATGGATTATACATCATGCATCAAACTTCCTTTCACATAGTATGAACACACAGGTAGCCAGAGAAATCACTATTTTTGGTGTAAGATCAAATTAGTAAATATTGACCTTAATTTCCCATAAAACACAGGTATGAAAGAGAGGACAAGAGATTTGACTAAGAACACAAAGACAAGGACAAAAAGAAAAATCATACTAACTTTTTACCCTTTTTACCCTGGTTTGAGAACACAATAAACATTTAGGAATATTAATTAATAAGAGTCATTTGGCCTAAAATTAATTCAAATATAAGGTCATGAAAAAGAAGTTTTCTAATTTAAAACAAGTTTTGAAAATTAAAATTAACCAGTCCAAAGAGTTTCTGAAATACTCTTAAAAATCAATGCAAAAAAAAAAAAAAAATCAAACAAAGCTAAATTATCTTTTCAGTATTTTGCAATTAAATGTAGGAATTCTGTCATTATATATTTTAAAACATTCCAAATAAGAAAGAACTATGATTTTTTTTTTAGGGAATTTTTCTAATAAGCTATAGTCAGATTGATCTGGATAATGTGTTTCCAAGGTAGGCATTAACCAGAACGAGAGAGGAGAAAAGATAGCGGAAGAGCCAGGAAATCCACCAGAACTCTCATAGTAGAGCCTGCTAAGCTCCCTGCTTCACTGGTGTCAGAGCCCGAGGGCTAAGGAAAGATGGAGACAAACAGTTGGATATTCTCTCCTGGGTACCTAGAATAATGAGCAAAATTATATCCCCCAAATTCATATGTTGAAGTTGTAATCCCTCTCCCAGTCCCTTAGAATATCATTGTGTTTGGAGACATGGCCTTTAAAGAGGAAATGAAGATAAAATTAGGTCATTAAGGTAGGCCCTGAACCAACAAGACTGGTGTCTTTGATTTAAAAAAAAAGAAAAAGGCTTTGAGGGACTCCCTGGTGGTCCAGTGGTTAAGACGCCCTGCTGCCAATGCCGGGGGCACAGGTAAACCCCTGGATGGGGAATTAAGATCCCGGATGCGGCACAGCCAAAAGATTAAACAAACAGAAGGAAAAAAGTTAATGAATAGATAAATAAGAGGCTTTGAAAATACAGACACACTTGCATGCAGACACCAGACCATGTGAGAAGACAGTAAGAGGTCAAAAATCCACAGCCCAAGAGGAGAAGCCTCAGGAGACATCACCCCTGTCAACACCTGGGTTCTGGAACCCCAGACCCCAGAACTGGAAGAAAATACATTTCTGTTGTCTAAGACCCCTGGTCTGTGGTATTTGTTATTGCAGCACTAGCTGAATAATATACTGAGTTTGACAAAAGTTCAATCAGTTCAGATATTAACAAAACTCATGATTCAATGGTTCCTTTAGACTCCTGGTACGCAGAGTGGCACGGCCAAAGTGAAAGTGTGAATGAATCATCAAGGAGGAATGTGTACAAATAATGTAATCTCTTTTCATTGTTAAATCATTTAGTATCGTTAAAACTAACGTAACACTGAAGTTTTATTATAAACAATGTATATAAGTTGGCATAATGTGCAATATTATTAGCTGTGACTCAGTATATTTATAGCATGATGATTCATTTTTAAAATTTCTAGAAATGCCAGAACCTCAAGAAGGCATGAAAATTTTACATCCACATCTTTCTCTTCATACATATTCACTTCCAGATTCTCTCTGCTCTCTGAAACCTACTCCACAATGTCAAAATTCTAACAGATCCTTGCCCAGCTCAGGGATAAAATGTCCAAGGATCAGGGCTGACCCAGAGAAAAGAAGGACCATAATTATCATCATGCTGCAGACAGCAAAAGGCACTTCATGGGCACTCTGATGGTAAATGTTTAAAATTTACAACAACCCCTCAAAGAAAACATAGACCCCAACACACAATGGTTGAAATGTTACTATTTTATAGGTATGGCCTAAAATAAGATACATTGCTAAACTTTATTTCACTCATTTCTTTTTTTTTTTAACTTATTTACACAGGGCTGATGTTGAAAATTGGTTTTCAGATTCTGGTTGATGGAGATGAGATTCGTCAGGAAGGGAGAAGAGTGGAGACGCTTATGGAAGAATGAAGATTTCACGATTCTAAATCAGAAAATGACGGTGGGAAGGAAAAGGAGGTGGCTTATCAGAAGAGCATGGAAAGCATCCTGGGGAAGTTACCCGGGAACAGACAGGGCCAGACGTCCTGGAGATGAGTGAGTGCACGCGGCAGAGGGGCCCCGGGAGGGGTGTTGTTGGAGAGACCAGGTCCTCAGATCAGCACCCGGCACTCAGCTGATGGAAACCCGCCTCGGCTTCCCTTGGATATCACACTGCACTCTTTTCTACTGACATCTAGTGGGGCTTCCTGGTGGCTCAGTGGTGAAGAACCCGCCTGCCAATGCAGGAGACTCGTGTTTGATCCCTGCATCAGGAAGATCCCCTGGAGAAGGACATAGCAACCCACCTTGTATTCTTGCCTGGAGAATCCCATGGACAGAGGAGACTGGCTGACTACAGCCCATGGGGTTGCAAAGAGTTGGACACAACTTAGCAACTAAACAAAGTGCGGGTGTGCGTGCTAAGTTGCTTCAGTCATGGGGACTTAACTATTAGCCCCAAACGGATCAGCTCTTTACTGCCCAGCCGAGGGGAAACACACTTGTATTGCAAAACATGGCCCCATCTTCCCACATCCTTCCCGCATGTCTTATGAAAAAAGGCGATGTCATCCTAGGTGCCCCTTTGGCTTACTGGGGGAAGTTGTCCACACATGCACTGGGGGAAGGTGAGAACTGAGAAGGTCAGCAGTCCCTTGGTGAAACGGGTAATGGCACTGGCTTTCTAATCTTGCAGCTAGAGTTCATTCACACTGTGGGTGTGTCAACATAATTTCCAGTTTGCCAAACACAAGCACGGTTCCTTTCAGGAGCAGCCTCCAAAGCCCAGAGAGCAGACGCTTCTGCCAGTTCTCTATTGAACCACTGCTGAAACATTAGCAGACACAACCCCAAAGTCACGGTCGCTCAGAAGGTGAACCTGCTTCTCCCCTGTTCTGCTTCTCTCACTCTCTCCAGGGCCGGTCACTGCCCTGGATGCTGTCTCATATTTCTATTCTTTCTGACACTCAGCCTAACGCCCACTGCATAAGTGATGTTCCATAAACGTTTGCTGAATCTAGTCGTCTAGTAGGCAAACCCAATTTCAAAATGCTGACCTTGCACAAGTTTCCATTCAACAGATACAAGGTGAGTATGAATGCAGACCAGGAGCCTAAAGCAAATGTCTGACTCTTTAAACCGAATGAGGCCATTTTAGCCTTGCAGAAAACTGCCTTGAGTCCCTATACCAGTGTATCTTTTGCAGGGAACGCTCTCTGCTTTTTACTTCAAAAACTAGCTGTCAGTCTAGCGGATACTCGCCCAAGTAACTGAGCTACAGCGTCCCCACATTAACCTTATTTAGGACAGCAGACAGTTAATTCCACATGTGGACTCTGAGCTACAGAACAGGGTGTTTCAACCTTGGCACTACTGAAATTTGGGCTCGAATAATTCTTGATGGGGGAAACTTTCCAGTGCACCGCAGGGCATTGAACAGCATCCGTGGCCTGACGTCTATACACTAAATACCAGAAGCAGTACTCACCACTCAAATTCTGACAGTCAAAGCTATCTCCAGACATGGCCAAGTGTCCCCTGGGTAATGAAACTGCCCCCTAACTGAGAACCAGTGGGCTTCCCAGGAGGCACTATCAGTAAAGAAGCCATCTGTCAATGCAGGAGACACAAGAGACATGGGTTTGATCCCTGGGTCGGGAAGAGTCCCCCTGGAGGAGCACATGGCAACCCACTCCCATATTCTTGCCTGGAGAATCCCACGGTCAGGGGAGCCTGGCAAGCTACAGCTCTGGGTCACAAAGTGTTGGATACAACTGAAGCAACTCAGCATGCATGCACACAGTAGAGAAAGATAAGGTATAAAAAGAAGGTATTTCCTCACAGCGTGATCAGAAAAAAATGTCTTGAAGTTGGGTGAAAGATGGAGGGTCACTAAGAAGGGACACTGTCATACAGATACTCCACTTTGTAAAATAATTCTATCAAAGCCAATGATAAGACTGGAAAAATAGTGGCATCATATGTCTGGGTGGAGCAGTCGAGCAGTTGGTGACTTTGACCCACTCTGGAGCGAAGTATGGAGTGAAGTTAAACATCCCAGAAAGTGCTGACTCACTTGGCCTCACCAAGAGTCCCCGAGCTTGAGGAAACAAGCAAAAAAAAAAAGCGCTAACACTCAAGCACTTTGAAATCATCATAAAATTGGATTAGCACAGTTCACACAGCCATGCTTTGTGATTTAAATGCACTTCAAGTTTCAAAGACTTAAATTGCACAGTCGATTTATTTATAGTACTTTATTTATAGAACGGAAACCAAAACATTGCAAATTCTGCTTCTAGTTCATGATTTTAAATCAGTCCCAGTTTCAAAATCTGGGCAAAAATCTCAGGTTACCACTGCCAGAGTTTAGAAAGCTTTTGAATGCTCTGTGGACACCTTTTTATAGTACACATTGTCTCACTTTCTCTTTGGAACTACTAGAACTGAGGAAGACATTCCCCCACCTTCCTACCAGTCTCTGGACCACTGCTTGAGGGCCTGGCCTTGCCAATTGGAAAATCTTTCTTCATCCTCTTCCCCCACCCATTGTTGTTCAGTCACCTGGTGGTGTCTGACTCCTTGTGACCCCATGGGCTGGAGCTCACAGGCTCCTCTGTCCATGGGATTCTCCAGGCAAGAATACTGGAGTGGGTTGCCATGCTCTCCTCCAGGGGATCTTCCTGACCTAGGGAATCAAACCCATGTGTCTCACATTGCAGGCAGATTCTTAATCATCTGAGCCACCGGGAAAGCCCTTACCTGTTTTCTAGTGAAGACACTGGGGGGCCCCACAAGCTCTACCCTTGTGTAATACCCTCCCCTTTGAGACTCGTGACTTGCTTCTCACCAACACAAAACACTAGTGTGACAGGGAATGTGTGACTTGCATCCGACCAGGAGATTCTCTTTCTTCCTGGACGTGTTGGGGGGTCCACAGGGCAAGAACCAGAGGGCAGCTTCTAGGGGCTGAAGGGGGTTCCAGCCAACACCGGTCAGGAAACTGGGGTGCTCAGTCATTAGCTGGCAGAAAACAAGACGCTGCCAACACTCTGCTACAAAGCAGGATTAAGCATGTGTCACTTTCTGCTAAGGTAATCCCCCAGCTGAGCCTCAGATGAGACCAGCCCTCTCTGGTCCACACCTTGACTGCAATTCTGTGAGACCTGCAAGCAGAAGCCCCAGTCAAGCCGTGCCTGGACCCCTGACCCACAACAGATTGCTTCAAGTCACTCGTTTTATGGTAAAATATGATACTGTGATAGAAAACTTCAGTTTTGGTTTTTTTTTTCTTTAAATATTGGTGTGTCTCAAGGTTCTGTGAGAGGTTTGTTGCCTTTTTTCACTCTATACAACCCTCCTTGACTGGCTTATTTGATTGCATTTCATCTACCCAAAAGCTCATGATTTCTGAATTTTGGTTTCTAGCCAAAAATCTCCCCCTTGGGCATCAGACAGATGTAGCTATCTGATACACTCCCCAGAGGCAGCTCAGCTTCACTTTGCCCAAAACCATGCTCATCCCCGGCCCCTCCCAGCTCCTGTCTTCCGTAGTTCAGTCGGTGGTCTTATGATAAAACTAAAGTAGAGAACCGGGACTCATTCTGGTCCCTTCCCACTCTTTCCCCCAGTTATAGTTCCTGCCAATCTTCCCAGTTAGGGTTTTCCAACTCTCTTCCCCTCATTTCCACTCCCACCATCCATTTTTTAAAATTAATTTAGTTTAAATTGAAGGATAACTGCTTTACAATGTTCTGTTGGTTTCTGCCATGCATCAACACGAATCAGCCATAGGTATACACGTGCCCCCTCCCTCTTGGACCTCCCTCCCACCCCCTCCCCATCCCACGCCTCCAGGTTACCACAGAGCCCAGTCTGAGCTCCCTGGGTCACAGGGTGTGGTTGCTTTACAATGCTGTGTTGGTTTCTGTTGAACAAGAACAGAATCACCCGTAAGTGGACACGTGTCTCCTCTCCCCTGCACCCACCTCCCATCCCCTCTGCCCGTCCTCCAGGTTACCACGGAGCATGGAGCTGAGTGCCCTCTGCTGCATGGCAGCCCCCACCAGCTGTCCTTTTCACACGTGGCAGTGTGCCCACGTCAACACTCCTCTCCCGATTCACCACACCCTCCTCAGCTTCCCTGCTGTGTCGACGGACATTTAACTCGTTTTCATATCTTGTCTCCCTGCAGTGAACACGGGAGAACAGAGAGCTCTTGAGATTCTTATTTTGTTTCCCTTGGATACACACTCAGGTGGGATTTCTGGATCATATGGTAGTTCTATTTTCAACTTTCTGAGGAACTTCAATATTTTCCATGGTGGTTTTACCAATTTCCATTCCCATCAACAGTGCATTGGGCTCCCTTTTCTCCTTATCCTTGAGAATACTTGTTATTGCTGGTTTTTTCCTAATAGCCATTCCAACAGGTGAGATGATATCTCTTTATGGTTAGGAAGCAGTATTTTTCACTGAAATTAAAGTTCTTATGTACATTAGTAAGCATATTCTGGGTCTCTTTATATTGTTTTGATTCCATTTTTTTAGATGGTTACAAATAGAGCATTAAACTTCATGCCAGACACTGTCAAGGAATTGCAGGAGGAAATTATAATAGATGAAAAATCTTACAGCATGAAAGCATTCACGGTCTTAATGATATTTGCTCATTCTTCTAATCCAAGTGAGCAAAAGAAAAGGAAATTATAAAATGAATTTCCTATCATTGTCCAATATTTGATCACTTTTGATCATCACACATAAAAATACCTTCTAGTCATAAGAGAAGGATAAAAGTAAAAATGGTCTCATGGAAAGGACAATTGCTCTTCTAAGTTTTTCCTGAAGAATCACAGTGCTTCCATTTCTTTCACCTTTCCATTGAAGTGTTAGAATAAAAAGCAGGACAATGAGCAAGTAACCTTTCACTGCCTTTCAAGTCTCCTCTACGCTCCCTCTGTCACTCTTCACATAATGACCAGATATACTCTAGAGACCACGGGGGATGGCAAAGTGGGAAAAGTAGTTTAGAAGAAAAGTAAAGCTAATGCTTTGGTCTGAAGCAGTAACGTGAAAGCCAGTGCAATTTAGATGGCAAAATTGTTCAGAATCTAAAAATACTCTTCTGGAAATTAAAGAAATTGTAAGGATTATACACTCCTAAGTGTTAGTTCAATGAATTCACTTTTGAAAATCATTTTCAAAACCTTTATAAGTTCTGCTTAAATGGGTTTTGAAGTGTTATATTATGGACCCAAAGAACACTTTATGAATTCAGTTTCAAGAATCAACCCCTAGAAAATTAAGAATGGGTTTAAGGAATAATTTTAAACCTCTCAGAAATGTACAGACTCCAGCTTCAGGACAAAAGGAAAACCAATATAATGGACATGATTTCTGTGGGAAAAACTCTAAGAAATAAAGATTTTAAGAGGCAGTTTTGTCCTTTAGCTTTTGTGTCTGTAGGAGGCAAAATTCATATTGGACTCAAGCAGGTGGGTAGCAAATTTGGTCTATGACTTATATGAAAAGTAGCAGAAAACAATTCTAGGAAAAAAATATTTTGTTGGCCAGACTTTCAGCGCTGTAAAAAAGGAATAAAGACAGAAGCCCAGAAAAACTTGAGTTAAATCCCTTCTAACTCGGTATATATATGGTGTGCTGAGCCGCTTCAGTTGTGTCCAACTCTGTGTGATCTTATGGACTGCAGCCCGTCAGGCCCTTCTGTCCCTGGGACTCTCCAGGCAAGAATACTAGAGTGGGTTGCCATTTCATTCTCCAGTATATATATATATATGTATGTATGTGTATTTATATATATATACATATATATATATATATATATATATATATATATCTTCAGTTTAGGAATAACATATCAAGATAGGTTAACACTATGTCTAATTGTATTTGTGTAATTTTATTTCACCAAAGCTGATTCTAAATGTCACCTTATTTTTACAGATAACAACATCAATACATTGTGTTCTTTGATGTCTACAAAATTTTATTTTGGTCACTTTCTTTAATTAAAGCTTTTTGCCATTATTCATTATCACACTATATCACACAGGAATTCCTTTTTTTGTTTTGTTTGAAATTGATCACTTCTTTTGCTATTAAGAGAAACCCTCTTTTAGGAGGTTTTGGCGTCAAAGTATAAGAGATAGACAACCAGGGTGAGATAGAGTTACATATGTGAAAGGAGGTGTGTATGAGTGTGGGGAGGTGTGTGCATGTGTGTTTCAGCACTTACACACACTCTCCTTTCCTGTCCCAAGGTGAGCTCATCTTTTCTGGTTATTTCCTCCTTACTCACAAGCAGCCAGCTTGCTCTCTCATTTGGCAGTAGCTGGAGATAATGAAGAAGCCAGCAATGAGACACACTCAGTTATTTCAGGTAATGCCCCATGTTTACTTGGGGATGTTGTGTGAGCTTAGTCACTCAGTCATGTCCGACTCTGTGTGACCCCGTGGACTGTAACCCACCAGGCTCCTCAGTCCATGGGATTCTCTAGGCCAGAATACTGGAGTGGGTTGCCATGCCCTTCTCCAGCGGATCTTCCCAACCCAGGGTGGAACCCAGGTCTCCCGCATTGCAGGCAAATTCTTTACCATCTGAGCCACCAGGGAAGCCCAGGAATACTGGAGTGGGTAGCCTCTGGAGGCACATAAATGATTAACAGGATAAAGTCGCATGGGAGGGAGGTGTGCTGGCGAGTAGGGTCCAGGAAGCCGAGGACCAGGCGAGTGACCGGCCCTTGAGGGCATTTGTGCTCCCACCCCGGGTGGGGTCCAGCCTGGCCTGTGCAGCCAGAGGTCTGGTCGGCACAGGAACGGCCATTAAACAGCTCAAAGTGAGGCTGCTTGTGGGGAAGCTGTCAATTAAAATTCTCCCAAAATAATTTCGCAGAACAGACATAAATGCAAATCAGCCTCTCCCCGCAGCTATTAGGCAGTTTCCCGCCCACTTCTGCGCGCTGCTGTTCCGGAGCTCAGAGGCAGAGGGCGGCCGCGCAGGATTATGTAAGGCTAATTGTGTGGCGGCTCTAATTCCCGAAGTTTCTACCTCCATCCCGCAGACTTATTCCAGCCCGTGCGAAAGCAATAAAGTGGCCCCTAAACAATGAGGTGATGAGATGGCTTCTTAATGAAATGAAACAGAATAAAACGGGCTTTCACTTGCTTTTCCAGCTTTCTCCAAAGTTGGACCTATAATTCAAGAAGCTTCATACTGCAGCCGCCAGGAGGTCACGTCATTAGGCGACATTGGCATCACTTGGACTGCGGCCGCCTGTTCCATGTGGGTTCACAGCCTCCAGGCTCTGTCCTCCATCCTGTGCCTGAGGCCCTAAGCATCTGCTCTGTGTAGCTGAAGAACATCCTCACCCTTGCAAATACCCAGGGCAGACTGCTGGGATCGCTAAGTACCTCACACCCTGTACATTTGACCCTGAGTTCCTTGAAGAGTTTCATGTAACTAGTTTACAACAGTGAACAATGCTGCCATGAACTAGTGATGGAACAAGAGGAGCAAAACCCAACTGATTTGTCTACAAACATTTCAAGATGTTGATGAAGATACTGATGCCAACTAGGTAATCAAATTTTTTGTAAGATAAAATTATATAAGATAAAAGCTAGCTTCCTTCCCAAATGGCTAAAAACTTGAACGCTTACTTCAAAAGTTAGGTAGAAATCCAGCCAATGTGGAATGCACATATTCACCCTTTTGTAAAAAGCACGAGAGATCCTGCCTGAACAAGGCAGACAAGATCCTTAGTGGATCATGAGTTCAAATGTTGGTGGCAGGAAGACAGCCAGCCAGCACAGGAGAAGAAGGATACAGGGAGCTGTGTGCCCCTGAAACAGAGAGAGGAAATGTCCCGAGAATGAAGGACAGGGAGCTGCCCCGGACTGCAGCATGACAGAGCAGAGGACACGCAGACACCGGCAGTTTCAGTGGCCGCGGGAAGGAGCGCCCGGGTTATGACAGCCGTCTAAGTCCTCTTACACATCACGTGTGTTTAAAAACTTTCAGGAGCACAGGACCTCGGATCCACTTCTATCATCACACGTCTTAGATGGACCAGGAAAAGGGGGTTCAGAGAGAATGTTGGCAGATGGGTCAGGTGGAGCGGGGCTGTCTCTGTCTAAATGAGAGCCACTGAAGCCTGCAGGGAGCTTCCAGGGGCTCCTCAAGGAAGCTGGTGGTCCTGAGAGGGAGGGGGATGAAGAGAGAAAGGAAAGCTAGTGTCTGTTTGCTCATTTCACAAGTTTAGATGCAAGGAGATCAGGACCAGGCTTGATCACCAGACAGTCAGAACCCTGAAGGTGCACGCTAGCCCCCATAGTGTATGTCTGTCTACAGCACCTCCCGTCCATGACTTAATAAGTAACTCTGAGGGCCAAAACCCGGCCGTAAAGCAGGTACAGTCAGGAAACGCATTTTTTCATTGTACTCATGTGAAAAGTACTGCAGCCTATTCCTGGATCCTCCTTAAAGCAAACAATGGCAAGAGCAGAAGCCATTTTTAACTTTCTATTTAGATTTGTTTTTTATAGACTCCCAAGAGGCTGCAAAGAACTGCACAGGGAGGTCCCCTGCACCCTTTCCCCAGCCACCCACAACATGAGCATCTTGAATAACGGGAGTAGCATTCCAAACGCAAGAAGTGGCATCAGTACAATCCACAGCACTTACTCAGATTTTCTCGTCAGTACATGAACTCGTGTGTGTGTGCGTGTGTGTGTGTGCATGGAATTTTATCATATATATATAACCCTATGTGGGTTTCCCAGGTGGCACTAGTGGTAAAGAACCCACCTGCCAATGCAGGAGACTAAGAGATGTGGGTTTGATCCCTGGGTCAGGAAGATGCCCTGGAGGAGGGCATGGCAATCTACTCCAGTATTCTTGCCTGGAGAATCCCATGGACAGTGGAGCCTGGTGGGCTACAGTCCATGGGGTCACAAAGAGTCAGAAGTGACTGAAGCGACAGCACGCACAGCCTTGCGTGACCATCATTTTCCCTGGTCCACGCAAGACACCCTCCCTCTGTCCCTTTATAGTCACACCAGCCCCCTCCCCCGCCGCCCCAACTCCTGGCAACCAGTCATTGACTCTCCATCCCCAAAATTATTTTATCCCATGAATGTTACATCACTGAAGTCACGCAGTAGGTATCCTTTTGAAATTGGCGTTTTCCATTCAGCATAATTTCACTAACATTTCATCCAAGTGATAATCAACAGTTTATTATGGGAGCGCTGCTGTCCATTAACCATTTACCCACTGGATGCTTGGGAGTTTTCCAGTCGTTGGCTACTATGAATAAAGCTGATGCAGGCATCTCTGTACAGTTTCCTGCTTGATAACAAGCCTTCGTTTTCCTGTGATAAATGTCCCAAGGTGCCATTAGTAGGTCGTATGTGAACTCAATTATTCATTCTTAAAGGAGCTGCTAATGCAGAAACCACTTTTAATGCCATCTCACGAGACAGAAGCTGATTCTATGGTGCTGCCATTTTCTTTTCTCTGCCCCCTACGTGTTTATTTTCCAGCATCCATAATCCTAAATAAATTACCCTTCCTCACTTCTGCATTGACGATTCCAAAAGTCTACTAATCATTTCCTACCTCTCCTTTTTTCTGATTCCAATGGTCTGAAGGGATGATCTGGACACAGATTTCAAGGGGAAGAGTGATAGAAAGTTGTCAGTCCCTAAGGCGGCTTTAGTGAGCTTTTTCATTTTCAGCTTTTCATTTTTCAGACCTAAACATGTAAAAATAATCCGAGTTCCAATAGATCCAAAAACTCTACCAATTTCTTTTCAGACAACACTGTACATAACCATAGCATGATTATCAAAACCAGAAAATTAGCAATGGTACAAAACTATTAAAGCACAATTTTTCAGATTTTGCTAATCATGGATAGATGTCCTTCTCCTGGTCCACAGTGTTCATTAGCAACCTCAATCTCACCGTAATTCCATCCCAAACCTCTACACTCTGAACTGGATCACTCAGAGCTTCTTCTAACTGTTTGGCAAAGAATATTTTCTCATCGCTTTTCTATTTTGTAGTACTCCTTCCTTCTGGAACAATCTTCTTCTCCTACTTACTATGCCACATATATATGATAAAATATTATTCAGCTGTGAGAAAGAAAGAAATCATGTCACATGTGACATGGATGGACCTTGAGAGCATTTTGCTAAGTGAAACAAATCAAACAGAGAAAGACAAATATTATATGACTTTCTTACATGTGGAATCTGAAAAGGCCAAGTTCATAGAAATAGAGTAGGGTGATGGTTGCCTGATTCTGGGGCAGGTGGTGGGGGGCGAGGAATGGGGAGATGTTGGTCAAAGTGTGCAAGCCTCCAGTTGTAAGATGAAGGCTTCCTTGGTGGTCCAGAGGTTAAGACTCTGCACTTCCACTGCAGAAGTTGCAAGTTCGACCCCTGGCTGACGAAGTCCTCATGCCATGAAGAGCAGCCAAGAAAAGAAAAAAATAGATGAATAAGTTCTGGGGATCTAATGTACAACATGGTAACTATAGTTAAAATACTGTATTATACACTTGAAATTTGCTAGGAGAGTAGATGTTGAATACTCACAGCACACCAAAAATAAACAACTATGTAAGGTGATGGAGGTGTTAACTACCCCTATACAGGTTTAGACTCAGAGACTATGTGCTATGCTTAGTAGCTCAGTCATGGCTGACTCTTTGCAATGCTTTGGACTAAAGCCTGTCAGGCTACTCTGTTCATGGGATTTTTCAGGCAAGAATACTGGAATAGGTTGCCATTTCCTCCTCCAGGGAATAATGCTGACCAGAAATCAAACCCAGATCTCCTGTGTCTTCTGCATTGCAGGTAGATTCTTTATCCACTGAGCCACTTGGGAAACCCAAAAGTAGTAATCAATTCACAGTATGTAAGCATATCAAGTCACTTTGTTGTATACCTTAAAGTCACATCACATTATATGTAAATTATATTTCAATAAACCTGGAGGGATTCAGAATTCAAAGTTGTCTGCAACAGAAACAAAGATTAGAAAAAACACATGAATTGGAGAAAAAACATATACAGCAAACTTTGAAGATGCAGAACCAAAAAAAGGAAAGGATTTCAATGATACTCTTTTCGGATGCATAGGATTTAATCAAATCAAATACATAACTCAAATTCATTTTACCTGATTCTCTTTAGTTATTTTTAAAATATGGTTATTATAAAATGCAAATGTATATATATGTAGCTCAAAACACATCTTGCTAGATTATTACCTGTCTGGATATATATGCTTTTCTTAACCAATTTGTGCCCTGCACCCAGAAAGATTTCTGAATATTTAACATATATCGAAGAAGGAAAGGAGGGAAAGGAGAAAGAAAGGATAGAAGGAAGGAAGAAGGGAGGGTAGGCGGATGCAGTTAGGGATGATTCCGCATATATAACATTTAAATTGTCAGTGCAAAATAAAGGATTCCTCCCTTTTCTCTACCTTTCTGCCACAACTGAATTGACAGGGGGTTGATTTATTCAGGAAACGGAACATTAAGATGCTGATACTTTCGCACGGTATCGCCAGCAAAATTAAGAAATGACTCCTTTCATGAAAGACTCAGCAAAGTGCATTACAGAGCTGGGTTGTGAAAATCTACTGAAGGCTTTCCGTCCTTGGGGCGATGCTTTCCTCGCAGGTGAGCAGACCGCTATTTGGAGACGGCGCATGCGCTGCCCAGCACGGAGCCCCTCCCTGCCCGGCAGGAGGGGACCTAGCAAGTTTCTTAAACGCCAGAGGTGGGCTTCCTTCAGTTGTCAACGCGTCTTCTGGGTTATTTTTAAAGAATAATGAACCAAGATGACTCACCCACAGCCCTGCAGGAAAGGAACAAACCTAAGTGGTAGTTAATGTATGGTTTGCAGCGTCGACTTTTTAAGAAAAATCAACCCACCCTGCTTCTCTGCTCGCTTGGAAGACGTTTCTTCTTCCTCCATCATCAAGTCTAGTGAAGGACGCAGCCCTGTCAAACCATCAACAGGACAGAGTCAAGATGTAGGGGACACACAAAACTTTCTCTCTTTTTTTAAGGTACGGGTTCTTTTATTACCCAAGTGTTGCTCAGTTTTTCAGAAACACACGTTTTTACATAAAATATGATATTTCTTACATTATCTTTTTCTCTTTGCTACCTTTTCTTCTGTGGAACTGTAATTGAAAGAAAACAGTGACATTTGCATGATTTGGCGGGTTGTTGCAAATAATTAACAAATAATGAATTCATATGAAAAACAGAAGCATTGTCTTTGAGTAAATAATAAATATGGAATACCATCCAAACTTTTATTGCTTTTACATTCTCATGCATGCATGCGTGCTAAATTGCTTCAGTCGTGTCCAACTCTGTGCAACCCTACAGATTGTAGCCCACCAGGCGCCTCTGCCCATGGGGATTCTCCAGGCAAGAATACTGGAAAGGGTTACCATGCCTTCCTCCAGAGTATCTTCCCAACCCAAGCATCGAACTGGAGTCTTCTGCAGCTCCTACATTGCAGGTAGATTCTCTACTGGTGAGCCACTACAGAAGTCCAAGAGCAATCTTACATCCACTTAAAGAAGTGGATTTATTACCCAGGTATTTTCACTATATTTTTGTTTCCAAAATCTCTATCATATGACAGACTAGGATAAAAAGATAAGCAAATTGCTTTCCAAAAACATGAGCAGGTTCTGTAGCCCATCAGGCTCCTCTGTCCATGGAGTTCTCCAGGCAAGAATACTGGAGTGGAGAGCCATTTCCTTCTCCAGGGAATCTTCCTGACCCAGGGATCAAACCCAGATCTCCTGCATTCCAGGCAAGTTCTTTATTGTTTGAGCCACCAGGGAAGCCCAGCTTGTAAACTAAACTCACTTACATGTCAAACCTTTTCCAATCCTCTCAACACCATCTTTCAAGTGAACAATAAAAAGCCAAATAGCAAAACCAGCGATGATCCAATGGATGTTGGCAATTTGATCTCTGGTTCCTCCACCGTTTCTAAATCCAGCTTGAACATCTGGAAGTTCACGGTTCACGTACTGTTGAAGCCTAGCTTGGAGAATTTTGAGCATTACTTTGCTAGCATGTGAGATGAGGGCAATTGTGCAGTAGTTTGAGCATTCTTTGGCATTGCCTTTCTTTGGGATTGGAATGAAAACTGACCTTTTCCAGTCCTGTGGCCACTGCTGAGTTTTCTGAATTTGCTGGCATATTGAGTGCACCACTTTCACAGCATCATCTTTTACAATTTGAAATAGCTCAACTGGAATCCATCACATCCACTAGCTTTGTTCGTAGTGATGCTTCCTAAGACCCACTTCCCTTCACATTCCAGGATGTCTGGCTCTAGGTCAGTGATCACACCACTGTGGTTATCTGGGTCATGAAGATCTTTTTAGTATAGTTCTTCTGTGTATTCTTGCCACCTCTTCTTAATATCTTCTGCTTCTGTTAGGTCCATACTATTTCTGTGCTTAATTGTGCCCATCTTTGCAAGAAATGTCCCCTTGGTATCTCTAATTTTCTTGAAGAGATCTCTAGTCTTTCCCTTTCTGTTGTTTTTCTCTATTTTTTTCCCCCTCTACTTCTACTTTCTTAAAGAGATGGGAATACCAGACCACCTGACCTGCTTGGTAAGAAATGTGTATGCAGGTCAAGAAGCAACAGTTAGAACCGGACATGCAACAACATGTCTGATTCCAAATATGACTGGTTCCAAATCAGGAAAGGAGTACATCGAAGCTGTATATTCTCACCCTGCTTATTTAACTTATATACGGTTTTTCCAGTGGTCATGTATGGATGTGAGAGTTGGACTGTGAAGAAAGCTGAGCACTGAGGAATTGATGCTTTTGAACTATGGTGTTGGAGAAGACTCTTGAGAGTCCCTTGGACTGCAAGGAGATCCAACCAGTCCATCCTACAGGAGATCAGTCCTCGGTATTCATTGGAAGGACTGATGCTGAGGCTGAAACTCCATTACTTTGGCCACCTGATGCAAGGAACTGACTCATTGGACAAGACCCTGATGCTGGGAAAGATTGAAGACAGGAAGAGAAGGGGATGAAAGAGGATGAGATGGTTGCATGGCATCATCGACTTGATGGACATGAGTTTGAGTAAGCCCCAGGAGTTGGTGATGGACACGGAAGCCTGGCGTCCTGCAAAGGGTCGCAAAGAGTCAGACACAGCTGAGCGACTGAACTGAGCTGAGCAAAACCAGGAAGGAGAGAGGGACAGTCTACAAAAGAACATCCTCAGTTCAATAAAAGGCTCTGATTTTTCATCCGGCCAACACTTCCCAGGACTTTATTAAATCACATACTTATGTGGTTATGCAACTCCAGGGCCAAGTAGAGTTCCAAGGATGCTACAAAGGAGCTACCTGACTAAATCAGCTGAAAAATGACAGAGACAGAAATCCAAGCGAGTTTCAAAGTCCATGTTTCCACCCTGAAGAGCCTGATACGGTGCTGTGTTTGTGAAACTACCAGCAATTTCCAGGCCATGTTCAGCAGTCATCACCAAAGAAACCCATTACTGTCATTTGCCACTCCTCCTTAAGGGAAATGTGGGCCCAATTCCTCTTCTGTAGGAGCATTTAGATGAGCCCAATTTTTTTTTCTTTTTAATTGGAGGATAATTATTTTACGATGTTGTGCTGGTTTCTGCCACACATCAACATTAATCAGCCATAGGTATACTCTTAAACCTCCCTCCCATCTCCCACCCCATCCCACCCCTCTAGGTTGTCACAGAGCACAGGGTTTGAGCTCCCGGTGTCATTCGGCCAATTCCCACTGGCTATGTATTTTACATATGGCAGTGTACATGTTTCTAGGCTACTCTCCCAGTTTGTCCCACCTTCTCTTGCCGTATGTCCATGAGTCTGTTCACTATGGCTATAGAAGAGCCCACTTTTTTTAGAGTTGCGCCTCTCACTAGAGTGATGCTTCCATGGTGGCTCAGACTGTAAAGAATCCACCTGCAATGTGGCAGATCTGGGTTCAATACCTGGAGAAGGAAATGACTCCAGTCTTCTTGCCTGGAAAACTCCATGGGCAGAGGAGCCTGAGCTACAGTCCATAGGGTCACAAAGAGTCAGACATGACTGAGCAGCTAACACTTTCACTTACTAGAGTAGAGCAAAAATCTTATGCTGTGTTGCTTGAGGCTATGTGTTTTTCAACCCAAAAGCTTTTCCAATCCTGATCACAAACACTATATTTGAGCTTACTACCCATCGGAACGCCCCAGTTCATTTTATATACCATTAGTGGTTTCATTCCTTGACTTTAAAATCCTCTTCCCAGTATCTTCAAATAGCAGAGCAATATTTTGGATAACAGCAATAATCCCTGACCACAAATAACTGTGAGCAAATCTTCTGAAACCAGAGAGGATGCAGGAATGTTTCCATCTTCTTGCAGAAAGGAAAATAAATGGTTAAATGCAAAGCGGGAGGAAGCCAAGCAGCAATTGACGGGAAGTTGTTACATGGAGGTTTTTCACTCAGTGGTGAAATGCTTGAGTTTTCTGTATATCAAAAAAACCAAAAGATTATTTTACACTGTGAAGAAAACAGGAACAAAGGCAGAGAGGCTGCTACGAACTTTCACCACGTTGGCCATGGCTTCTTGGATGTATAGGGTGTAAATGCACAGAGAAGTATATAGAATTGCAAGTGTCTTCGGTCAACATGAAAAAGTTATTATTATAAGTGACTCAAGATAAGACCAACCCACAGCCTGTCTTATCCTCTCCTGCATTCAAGCCACAGAAAGTGGCTGAACCAGGTCCAAACCCTGCAGGACTTACCAGGCTGACATGCTGCCCTTGGTGGTCAGACCTGCACCGACCCTGGCTCTCAGCTTCTCCTGTACAACCCTGAAGACCTAGAGCTGATGTCTGCGGTCAGGCTTCCTTTCAGTTCTATCAATAATGTCTGGTCAGATTTGTCACATCTGCTCAGAGACATATAGCCCTGATTTAAACCTTCGGTGATGAAACAGAGCCACAGAACCAAAGCAAGACGCCAAAAGCTAAATACACCTCTAGGAAAAGTCAAAACACATATTTACTACTTCAGTCTTCATCTACACCCCAACTCTTCTGCCAGAAATATAAGACTAGCAAAGAGTCTCAAGACCAGATTAGCTTACTTCACTTTCTGAGATTGTGACAGTCGGAGAGAATTGAAACTGCTGTTCTAGACCCTTAGTTACAGAATTCTTTCTCCATGTGTCAGTATAGACTCTGATTAACCAGTCCCTCTATTCCGTATCTGAAGACTTGATAACCAGACCACAGAGAAAGTCTTTTTATTCATTTTGTCCCAGTTAAGAAAGTACTGAGTTTCCCTAAATCAGTGGTTTTATTAGCAGTGGAATCCTTTCTTTAAATGATAGTTTATAATGTGATCCTTTTTCAGAATCTTTTTTGTGGACCAGAAAGCCCTTTACTTTGATGGGAGTTAACTCTGATGGAGAAAGGACCAGGGGTAAAGGCACCCCCTGACTGTCCTTCCACTGCCCACCTGATGCTTTCTCTGTAGAAGCTCAGCAGAGGCAAAGTTTGAGATCAGTGACCTGAATAAGAAGAAGGGCATCTCTGAACAAGCACTTTGATCTGATGGCAAAAGTCCCAGTGACTGCACTTTACTTCGACACTGGGCCACCAGCTGCCACACCACACGACAACACCTACTTCCTCAGGTTAGCCTGCAGTGATGCTAAACCTCTAAACAACCTTAGAATCACAGGTCAAAGGTTGTGACCTCAGAGGAAGAAAATAATCCGTCATATTTGCTTATATTCATGGAGCTTATATCTTGCTATATCTTGCTTATTACAACCATCGAACCTTCTGTTTCTTCACGGTTGGGTCAGTGCCCATTCATCAACACTTCTCAACAATTCACAGTGTGTAGCATAAAGGAGGCTAAATTTTTATCAGGTTGCTCTGAATTAAAGGACTTTCCTGGTGGTTCAGACGGTAAAGCATCTGCCTACAGTGTGGAAGACCCATGTTCAATCCCTGGGTTGGGAAGATCTCCTGGAGAAGGAAATGGCAACCCACTCCAATACTCTTGCCTGGAAAATGGATGGAAGAACCTGGTAGGCTACAGTCGTGGGGTCACAAAGAGTCAGACACAACTGAGCAACTTCACTTTTCACTTTCTAAATTAAATGTTTCCTAAAAACAAGCAAATAAACAGAAAAGTGTCTTAAATTTGGAGCTTCCCCATGCCCCCTTCAACTTATTACTGGGAGAACAGCATGGAACCCCAGTTTTCCACCAAGGAAAGTCTGCTCAGTGTTCCGTTGCCCTTTAATTCACTGGTGAAAATGAACAGAATTCTGCCCCTGTGTTAAGAGCTGCAGAAACACTAGATGAACGTCTTTAGCGCTTGGAGCATCTGGTGTCCCAGGACGTCTCGTCTGGTCAGCATTTGGTTTGTCCTTCTGTCTGTCTCCATGTAAAAACAGAGCAGGCACTTGCTTAACTTGCAGAATTTACAGCTACTTCTCTGTAATGCGTTCCTTTGCCATTAAAGGGTTTAGAGTCTGATTTTCCTGACAAGCTTCTTTTCATCAATAGACTGTGTGAAGCGAAGCAGCAGCAGGAAAACAAGAGAGAAGCATGAGGGAAGAGCAATTATTTCCATCTCCTAGCAAAGGCATTGCGTAAAGTGGAACTCATGAAGCCAAATGCGCTGTCTCCTCCACAAACAGCACACTCACTCCTGAGCTGGTGGCGACAGGTCAAGAAGATCGCAGCCACAAACCTGCCAGATTACAGAGGAAAGTGTGGGAAGCGCCTACTCATTCTAGGGGTGGACCCTTGTGCTGGTGAATGAAAGAGCTGGAGGAGAACATTCTGGAAACTTCCAAGCTACTTTCAGCACAATAAATCTGGGGGCTAGCATAAACAGTGTCTGGGGGTTCTAGGGTTAGCAGTCCAATCCTCACGCAAATGTTGGAATGTTATCTTCTCTAAAAAGATCATTGCATCTAATACAATGTTATTAATTAAACTCATGAAGACCAGGTTTTAAGCTTCCAAATAAAGAAACTTTCTTGAGTGCGTAGAGTCCAAAGAAGGGTCTCCCACATTTATCACACCTAAGAATGACACAGAGGCTCCTCTGGTGGCCCTAGTGGTTAAGAACCCGCCTGCCAACGCAGGAGACCTGAGAGACAGCAGGTTTGATCCCTGGATCTGGAGGATCTCCTGGAGGAGGGCATGGCAACCCACTCCAGTATTCTTGCCTGGAGAACCCCGTGGACAGAAGATTGGCAGGCTACCGTCCACAGGGTCACAACATGATTGAAGGTCTGGACATGATTGAAGCGACATTAGCAGGCACATGAGAATGGTGGAAGTACTAATATCTGAACTCCCAGGCCCAGTAAATGCGAATACGGATTCCGGCCGAAGTCCAGGGAAAGAGCCGCGTCACTGAGCTGGGAGAAGTCTCCATCCCTGGGAGTCTCCCCAATGCCGACCACAGCACGGACCCAGGAGGTCTGTGTAAAGAACTGGGCCTTCCAGGAAAACATAAAATTAATCTCCCTTGACATATGGCTTAACCCGCAAGTGCAGGAGAGGAGTGGGGAATAGACACGCCCCTCTTTCATTCCGCCGTGTGTGACGTCATAGCAGGCCCCCCTTCAGCCCTCATTCGCGCCTGTGACTTTCCCCTGGGGTCAAACCTCAATCCCAGTGCAGTTCCTAGACCCTGTCGGCCTCATCTGCCCTCCCCTCCTCCTGATCTCTAAGCTCCAGCCACGCTGGCCTCCTGTCCACGGACCATCTGAGCATCCGCACACACTGTTGGCTCCGGCCCCTGCCCCGGCGCATCCACGCACCTTCCCGCCCACTGCCAGCCTAAAGCGGGGCCTCTGCTGTCCTCTCCTGCGCGCTCTGCTTTCCTCCGGCAGCTTCTCAGGCTCCGAGTCTGTGTTTAGTGGCTGCCCCACTCGTACTGTGTAAACCTCTCGAGACCAAGGACTGTGTGGATTTCATCCCTGTATTGCCCGGTCTAGAATCATGCGTGGCAAACGTTGGTACTTATCCCGTTGTTCTTTTCTTAGTGTTCAGTGAGTTCCTGAATGAGTTACATAGCATGAATAGAAGGGAAAGGAAATGTAGTCACGACAAGACCAGTGCAGAGCAGAGTGAGCCAGGGGGACAGGGGAGGTCTAGGGGACGCTTCCCACGGAGAGGAGGCAGAAAGACGAGTGAAGGAGAAGCTGTCGGCAGGGAGAGAATAGCCTTGGGTAGAGACAGGATCAGGGTGGGGCAAGGTCCGTCTTACACACACACACCTGAGTGTGGAAACCTGCTGTCCTCTGTCCGCTCTTTGACTTGATGACTTCTAGTGGCCAACAGGGCTTGGTGTCCCCTTGCCTCAACTAGACTTTGGACAGGCTTCTCGTCATCCAGCCCTGTCCTCTCTTCCCTGAGAGCATCTGCTCTAGGCATTGCCATTGCCCCTTTGAGATACGCAATTTTTTTGAAAAGCTCCTTGCTGGTTTTACCACCTAGGACTTTCTTTCTCTCGGACCTGGGAGCCACGCCTGGGAAGTGGGGTCTTCAAGGAAGAGACTCCCCATCTCTCCGTTTGTCCAAGAGGTAAAACCGCGTTCTGTCCTGAAGCTATGAGAAAGTTGACTTTGCCTTTGGGGAAGGCCAGTGAACAAACACAGTGGCTGAGGACCCCACTCCCACCCCAGATCTTAAAATCAGCCTGGCCCATGTTTCCATGGACCTCAGGCTGAGCTCTGGGCCCTGGCCTCTGTCGCAACAGCCAAGAGTAAAGTCTTCTTTACGAGCCTCAGTGTGTCTGGTGCAATGTTGCTTTGATGCTATAAAAGGAGCTTGAGACACCCTCCATAATTTCTTAAAACAAAAAGGAGCATTTACATTACAAAATGAACTGTGTTTGGTTTTTATGAAACAAGAAGGAAAGGGAAACCCTTTACATTAAAATAGCATCTGATTTTTTTTTTCTAAATAAATGAAGCCTATTTTTAGATGTGTATATGCTTCTAGAACGGTTCCAGGTTTGTGAAGTGAAGAGACAGAATTGTAAGCTGGTTCCTGAGTTTTACTTGGATTCTGCAGGACACAGATTTGCCAGATCCTGTGAGGAAGTGGGTGCATTCTGGATGATTTAAGATTCGGGTCCACACCAATGGTACTTTGGTGGCCCCGATGTAGCGTTTCCAACAGGCCACTGAGGTACCAATGAAGACACATTTAAGGATGAAAACAAAAGTCCATCCACAAAACAAATAAACTAGAACCAGCACTTAAACTGAGTTCATCTGTTATAATCAGAGGAATTTGCACTAAATCCAAAGTGAATCAAAATGGATGAAGAAAAGAATAAAATCAGTGGCAAACACTGTCTTTCCCACCAATGATGTGAGCTCTGCCTATGGGGAGGACAGAGGGGCTGTGACCCCCTAAGCCCCGCTCCCCCCCGATGACCAGCCCAGAGTCCACGCCAGCCCTGCCCAGGAGGCCAGGCAGCCCCACTCCTGCCTGCAAGCCCAGCTTCTTAGGCACATAACCATTGCCCTCATGCCCAGCCTTGCCTCTAATTAGCTGGTAATAAGAGTTAATGAATAGCATTAATTATTTAAAATTTTTTTATAGTTTCTAACTAATATAACAATGTGTGAAACTAAGAACTGTAACTATTGGAAACCAGATAGCAAAAAGGTGTTTGGTGGTGGTGGTTTAGTCGCTAAGTCATGTCCGAGTCTTTGCAACCCTATGGACTGTAGCCCACCAAACTTCTCTGTCCATAGGATTTTCCAGGCAAGAATACTGGAGTGTGTTGCCCTTCCCTTTTCCAGGGAAATCTTCCCAACCCAAGGATCAAACTCATGTCTCCTGCACTGTAGATTCTTTACTGACCGAGCCCCCAGGGAAGCCGAACAGAAATGCCTTTATACATATAGAAATTGATAATATGTGATAACAAGGATGAGGAGAAAGAGAATAAGGAGAGGAAGAAAAATATTTGAGAGCTTACAATCTATAAAATATACTGTGCTAACCATTTTATGTAGTCATTAATCCTCCCAACAATCCTATAGAATTTATTAAGAATAAACCCTTAGAATATCAGCAATCAACAATTAGAACATATAACAGTAAAATAATTTATAATAGCAACTTACAAAATAAAATACCTCTGGACAAGCGTAACAAAAAAATAAATTAGGAATTAGGAAATTTCACTTAAAAAGATAAAACTTTCCTGAGGGACTAAAGAATATTTAAATAAAAGAGACCCACACTGCAACACTTAATGAGAAGGCAGCATACTGGAAGGATAAATATTCTTCTAAAACTTAATTTCGACATTAACTTTAATACCAATCAAAATCTTAATGTAAGTTTTGGAGAATATCACAGAATGATTATTAAGACAGTATGAAAAAGCACACCTGTCAAGAAGAGCAAAGAAAATTTTAAAAATTAGAATCAGGAGTGTTCTAAATGTTATACATGTTAAACGTTAGATAATGCTATTTTTCACATTACAGTTATTAAGTACAAAGCCGCAGATTGATAAATATAAAAGAAATAACTCAGAAAGAGAATTAATGTAAATATATTGATTTCTTAAAAATTGACAGACACTTACTGTGCATAGCTCTGTACCCAGCACTGTGCTGGTCCTGGGGGTACATCAGAACATGAAGGAGATACGGTTCCTGGCCTCATGACTTGCTCAGTCTAGCAGTGAAGATAGACAGAAAACAAGAAAATAATAGCATGTAATTTTACATTTTCAGTGCATGAGGTAAAGAAAAGAACAGGTGAGAGAAAGCCAAAGTAAAGAGCTGGAGAAAGCATTTCCAGGTTCAGTGGGGAAGCGGAGGCTGCAGGATGGAGACAGGGCTGTGTTGGGGGGAAGCGGCCAGGCACAGCTGGGGGAGGGGGCAGTGAGGTGCCCTCGGGGAGGAAGAGAGAGCCCCGCCTGAGATGAATCTACTCCCGGAGCAGAAACAGAGACACAGACATAGAGGACAAGCGTGGAGACACCAGTGGGAAAGCGGATGAAACTGGGAGGTTGGGATTGACGTACATGCACTGCTCCGTATAAAACAGGCATCTAAGGAGAACCTAGCGCACAGCACGGGAGAAAGGAAGAAGGGAAGATGTGTCTGTGGGATATATTACGTTAGCCCGAAAAGTGCATTCCCATGTACATTAGGTGCAGACAAATACTGTTTGATGACACTTATTCAAGGTACCTAGAACAGTCAAGAAGATACACTGGTAGGTGCCAGGGCCCTGGGGTTGTAAGGTGGAGAAGGGGGCCAGGGACTCAGTGTTTATTGGGGACAGAGTTTCAGTTCAGGAAAGTGAAAAATTCCGGAGAAGGATGATGCTGAGAGTTTTACAACAATGTGACTGTTTTGCCACTGAACTGTACCATGAAATATGGCTAAAATGAAAGAAAGAAAGTGAAGTCGTTCAGTAGTGTCCAACTCTTTGCGACCCCATGGACTGTATCCTGCCAGCCTCCTCTGTCCATGAGATTCTCCAGGCCAGAATACTGGAGTGGGTTGCCATTTCCTTCTCCAGAGGACCTTCCCGACCCAAGGATCGAACCCAGGTCTCCCACACTGCAGGCAGACTCTTTACCGTCTGAGCCACCAGGCAATCCCATGGTTAAAATAGTAATGTTTTATACTGTGTGCCTTTTACCAAAATAGAAACAAATTTTTACAAAGAGCAAAAGAAAGAGACAGACTTAGAGAATGAACTTATGGTTGCCTGTACACAGTGCTATGTGTAAAATGGATAATCAACAAGGATGACTGTATAACGAAAGAAAGCAAGCCCTGCCGTGAGGACACACTGCAGACTCAGTGGCTTAAAACAGTACATGTTTATCCCGCAGTTCTGTTAAAAGTCTAAGTCGGGTCTCACTGGGCTAATATTGCATGTCAGTAGGGCTGCCTTCCCTCCTGGAGGCAGGAGGGAGGCACCTTTTCCCGTCTCAGAGGCCACCTGCACTCCTTGGCTTGTGGCCCCCCAGCACATGCAGAAACAGCAGTGGAGGGGTGAGCCTGGTCTTGCATCACTCTGAGTCCTCTGCCCCTCTTCCAAAACTGATAAGCAATTTTAATTCCACCGGCAGCTTTAATTCCCTCTTGCCATGTAAAGTAACGCATCCACAGATTCCAGGGATGTCTTTGGGGAGGTTATTTTGCCAACTACAGCCCTAAATGTCATTATATCTTTGAGGGGGATTCGGTATCATTTTTTTTCCTCTTCTTCTCCTAGAGGGTTGAAGTGCTGTGCTGTTTTCTTTTCCTTTTAAATATTATTATACATGTCCTGCATTATAGAGAAAAGTAAATTACTAGATAAAGGCAACAATCTGTTTGCAAGGAAGAAAGAGGAATGGGCTTTGGGGAGGTAAACAGATGTCACTACATGCTCTCCTTACAAAAATCTGTTTAGGATCCTCTCTTTTGGTAATGATTAGCTTGTTTTGTTTTTTGTTTTTTTTTTTTAAACAGGACATCACACACACAAACACACACACACACACACACACACACACACACGCCCAGCCTACTTCCTCTTTTGAAGTGGCTTCAGTCTCAGACATTTATTTCTAAGGAAGAAAAATGAATAAATGAAATTGCTGGCAGAAAGAATGCCACATCCCTCCAAGTGTTTTAACACAACTGGCAACAGTTGGGAGCTGGACTGCAGCCAGGAACTAGAGGTAAATAAGAAAGCTACTTGATTGCTACTCACTGAGGCCTCTGAACATCTGCCCCAGCAACTTCAGAGCCACCTCAGACAGAACTTCCACTCCCTGGAGCCCCCGCTAAGACACAGACAATACATGAGCCAAAAAAGGAACAGCATTTGCCCCACATGCCAGCTTGGGCATGGCTTATGGTGCCATGTGAGAAGTCAGTAACACCTACCCAAGATGAATCAGTTCCACAGTGCATGGGGCAAGGTGGCCCGGGAAGAAACTTTGATCCAACACTAGCTTCAGTTTTCTCGAATTTCTATACAAAGACCCTCTCTGAGTTCTCCAACTCCTAGACTCAGTTCTTGGAATGAAGACATGGGATTCAATTTAGATTCTTTCCAGTTTCAAATCTATCATAATAACCAAGGAACTGATCTATTTAGGGTGTCAGTTCTCCCTCTTGGTGCATTTTGGTTAGTTTTGGTTTAACTAACCAACTAACTTGGTTAATTAATGCAACTAACTTGGTGCATTTTGGTTTAACTCTCCCTTCATGGTCATCCAAGCCAGAGAGAGGTCTCAGAAGCAGTGAGCACTTATCAGCTATGGAGTCCCAGCTGTGTGCCTGCCTCTTGTATGCAATATATTTAATTCTCCCAGTAGCTCCTCAAATTAAGTCAAAACCAGGTCAATGATGTTAGAGATGGAGCAGAAGACGAGTTTTTCAGAAATATTTAGACTTCCTGCCCCACCACACCGTCATGCCCCTGTATTTATGACAGCGTGAATTGGCAGTGTTCCCTTCTGATTAAGCACAGGCTTCTTCTCAGACTTAACTTCATAGTGACTCTCTTTTGCATTCCCATCATCTCTTTAGTATGGGAACATCCTCCCTACAGAAGCAGAGTACAAAGAATTATTGTGGACCAACTCTGGCAGGACTACACAGGAAAAATGGCAAAACACATTTTTAGTTTAATAAAATTTATTTTGAAAAAGTGTATATTTTATGCATGTTTTAAAATACAGCTTTTATCTACCAAGTGGATGTATTTTGGAGAATAACTGGCTAATCCAACTGTAATACATGAATTAAAATGAAAAATCACTTATATGACTATAGACATTCCAAGCAAAATCCATATTTTCCATTTCATGGCTATCTCAAAACTGACACACCATCAAGATGTTTGACTTGGTTGGTGAATAACCAGAAATGATTTTACCAAGAAAAAAAAAAAAGAGCAAAACCAAGATGTGTCTAATTTTGTGTACAGAACAGCCGTTTATCTGCATGTCTCCTGTGTTTAAAAATGGCTGAGTTCAAGCTCAGTCATTTCAGCATCAATATGTACCTACCACCCAAACCCTATTTGTGGGCAGCAAATCTGTCTTAGTGTTGTATTTGATCCTCTGTGAGAAAAACAGTGGAGATGATTATCTTCCTCATATCAGACTAGAATTTTATTTTCCAAAAGGTAATAAGACTAGCCTGAGGTCTCAGAGAATTTAGCCAAATGTTAATAAACAGAGAGTAGCCATCTGAAAATGCATTCATAGCTAACACTTAGCATCACTAAGCACTTGCTGTGAGCTGGATACTGTCCTAATGAGAAAGTAGAGCATGCATATATGAACTCACAGAATTCTCACCGCTGTCCTAGGGTTAGGGTACTGCTGTCTTCACTTTACCATTGGGGAAACCACTGCTGGAACACAGGGGAGGTTGGATAGAAAGAAGTTACTTGTCCATTACAATCCACTGTGAGAAGTGCCAGCAGAGGACCTCACCCCTTTGGTAATTCTCAAGAAATCACAGAGGACAGAAGAGCTGATAGTCACTGGCAATGGTAAATGGATCACTGCGGACGAAAGAATGCAACCCAGAAACCCCAAGTCCAGAAGATGGATGCTGGCACCCGGCCAGGCTTCACAGTGCTTTTTAATTGATTGTTATAAAGGTGAAAAGATGGTTACTAACCATTTTTAAATGGTTTACTACACTGAAAGATATGGATAAGGTCCAAGAAATCACATGAATTGATTTCATCGAGACATTTGGCCACGTTCTTTATGATATTATTTTGAATCTTACAAGACTTGGTTTGGAAAAAATTTGAGTGGATTTCAATCTAACTGGAACAAAGACTGGTTCCAAATAGGGAAAGGTGTACATCAAGGCTGTATATTGTCACCCTGCTTATTTAACTTACATGCAGAGTACATCATGAGAAATGCTGGGCTGGAGGAAGCACAAGCTGGAATCAAGATTGCTGGGAGAAATATCAATAACCTCAGATATGCAGATGACGCCACCCTTATGGAAGAAAGTGAAGAACAACTAAAGAGCCTCTTGATGAGAAACAGAGAGTGAAAAAGCTGGCTTAAAGCTCAACATTCAGAAAACTAAGATCATGGTATCTGGTCCCATCACTTCATGGCAAGTAGATGGGGAGACAGTGGAAACAGTGACAGACTTTATTTTGAGGGGCTCCAAAATCACTGCAGATGGTGATTGCAGCCATGAAATTAAAAGACCCTTACTCCTTGGAAGAAAAGTTATGACCGACCTAGACAGCGTATTAAAAAGCAGAGACAAGTGCTCAGGGCTGGTGCACTGGAAAGACCCAGAGGGATGGGATGGGGAGGGAGGCAGGAGGGGGGATCGAGATGGGGAACACATGTAAATCCATGGCTGATTCATGTCAATGTATGGCAAAAACCACTATAACATTGTAAAGTAATTAGCCTCCAACTAATAAAAATAAATGGAAAAAAAATTAAAAGCAGAGACATTACTTTTGAACTGTGGTGTTGGAGAAGACTCTTGAGAGTCCATTGGACTGCAAGGAGATCCAACCAGTCCATCCTAAAGGAAATCAGTCCTGGGTGTTCATTGGAAGGACTGATGCTGAAGCTGAAACTCCAATACTTTAGCCACCTGATGCGAAGAGCTGACTCATTTGAAAAGACCCTGATGCTGGAAAAGATTGAAGGTGAGAGGAGGAGACAACAGAGGATGAGATGCTTGGATGGCATCACCAACTCAATGGACATGAGTTTGAGTAAACTCCGGGAGTTGGTGATGGACAGGGAGGCCTGGCGTGCTGCAGTCCATGGGGTTGCAAAGAGTTGGACATGACTGAGAGACTGAACTGAACTGAACTATCTGGCTGAATAAATAAAGGTAAAAAACATCATTCTTGTCTATCAGAAGGGGAAACTTCATGGAGAAATTGCTGGTTGGATAAGACACAGGAATCATCATTATCAAATTTGTAGCTGACACAGGCTTAGATAGATAGCCAGGGCCTCAAATGACACAAACAAGATTCAAAACAATCTTGATAGACATGAAGGATGGACCAAAACCATCAACATGACATTTGACAGGGATATTTAAACTCTTACTTACACAGGTAGGGGGGATTTGACTAAACATCAATTTTAGTTAGGAAAAAACTGTGTGTTTTGCTTTAATCTACTGTAAATCTCAAAATGAATAAACAGTGTGCCACAGCAACTGAAACGTGCTTTAATACGAGAGTAACAGCTAAGAAAACGGGGGTAGCAGGATCCTGGTCTGCTCCACGCTGTTTATATCCCATCTGCATCATTCTGTTCAGCTTCAGATTCTTTATTTTCAGAGGAACATAGACTTGCTCAAAAGAAGGCAATCTTTTTGAAAGTTCCCTGGAAACCACCCCACTCAAGAATAGTAAGTGGCAATAGGGTGTGTCTTCAAATGTTAGAAGGATTCCTGACAGAGGATGAAAGAAAGAGCTTTTAAAATTCAATTCTGATTTTCTCACTCTCCTGCTTAAAACCCTTCCAGTTAGCCACCTCTCAGAGTAATTTTACATTTCTTTCCTTGTCTTACAAAAGCCCTTCTGATGTAGCCTCACCAGCATCTACATTCTGTTCTCTTACCTGCTTCTCCATTCCCCAGCCCCTGTCCTGAAACTGCTCAGCCACCAACCCCAATTCATTCTAGGCTCCAGACATGCTGAAATTCAGTCCATTTCTCAAGAAACCATTCCCTTGCTTTCAGGCTTCTTGTCTTGCTCTGCTTGGAACACTCTTCCTCATCTTTTTTTTTTTTTAAAAACTGGACTAAAGTATGTGCCTGCTTGATGACTTCCGCTAAGAAGTTAAAACTGGTCCTCCATCCTCCTACACATGATGAGGCGAGGCTGGCGCCTCTCCCGTGTTCTTGGAACGTGCGGCCCCTCCACATGAATTGGTCAGTCTCTCAGCTGTGTCTGAGTCTTTGCGACCCCATGGACTGCAGTATGCCAGGACTCCCTGTCCATCACCAACTCCTTGAGTTTGCTCAAGCTCACGTCCACTGAGTCGGTGATGCCATCCAACCATCTCATCCTCTGTTGCCCCCTTCTCCTGCCCTCAATCTTTCCCAGCGTCAGGGTCTTTTCCAAGGAGTCAGCTCTTCGCATCAGGTGGCCAACGTATTGGAGCTTCAGCTTCAGCATGAGTCCTTCCAATGAATATTCAGGACTGATTTCCTGTAGGATGGACTGGTTGGATCTCCTTGCAGTCCAAGGGACTCTTAAGAGTCTTTTCCAACACACCACAGTTCAAAAGCATCAATTCTTCAGGTCTCAGCCTTCTTTATGGTCCAACTCTCACATCTGTACATGCCTACCGGCAAAACTATTGCTTTAACTATACAGACCTTTGTTGGCAAGGTGATGTCTCTGCTTTTTAATATGTTGTCTAGATTTGTCATAGCTATTCTTGCAAGAAGCAACTGTCTTTTAATTTCCATCTCCCAGGATAGAGTTTTTTTTTGATTACTTATTTTTAATTGAGGGATAATTATTGATAATACTGTGTCAGCCTCTGCCGGGCATCAGCATGAATCGCCATAGGTATACATTTGTCCTCTCCCCTCCTGAACCTCCCTCCCACCTCCCAGCCCATCTCACCCCTCGAGGTTATCACAAGGCACCAGATCTGAGCTCCCTGCATCACACAGCAGATTGTGCCTGGCTGATTGATAGGTTTCAATGCTGTTCTCTCAGTGCCTCCCACCCCCTCCCTCCCCCGCTGCGCCCACAAGCCTGTTCTCTCTGTCTGCATCTCCATCGCTGCCCTGCAGACAGGTTCATCAGGACCACGTCTCTAGATCAAGACAGAGCCTTTTGGTTGCTCAGATGGTAAAGAATCTGCCTGCAATGAAGGGAACCTGAGTTCAATCCCTGGGTCAGGAAGACCCCCTGGAGATGAGAATGGCTACCCACTCCAGTAATCTTGCCTGGAGAATTCCATGGATGGAGGAGCTTGGCAGGCTATAATGCATGGGGTCGCAGGGTCAGACATGACTGAATGGCTAACACAGAACTTTTTATACTGATTTTCAGTCTTCTGAAACCCCCTCACACACTGGGCCCCAGAAGTTCCATACAAGCAGAGGTCCAACGCTCCCTCCTTCATCATTCTATCCCCAGGACCTGTGCAGCCAAAGAATTAAACAACAGATAATCTATTTTTCAGGAGAGGGAAAATTTAAGAACAATGTAGGAAAGTTGCACAAAATTTTTTTTGCTCCAATTCAGAAGGCATTTCCTTTGTTCTCAGCCTTGACCTCCTGAATTGAGACACCCTGCCACGCTCTGACCTTGGGGACTCAGTTCTCTCAGGGGCTCACCCCACCCACATCAGCAAGGAAAACTTGTGTGACCCCCTGGACCTGCCTCAGACAGGCTTCTGCTCTTCTGTTGCTTCCTACACTGCAAATAACTTGTGAAATAACAAAAGAATTTTTATTTTATTTCTGAGGCAAGTCCTTAGAAAAATATGTGTTGTCTCTGAATGAATGGCATTTCACATTCTGAATCTAAATGCATCTTCAGATATTGGAGCTTAAAAGGATTAGTAAACCCATTTACAATATGCTATATTTAGTATGGCAAATATAAAAGAATTTTATTTGGTAAGAACTAATAGTTTCTTCAAAAATAAACACTTCTACTTTGTAAGAACCTTGGAGGAGTAACAAAGTATACTAATTAAGTGTGTGGGTCTGAGAATCTTATTCAGACCTTTATTATTACCCACTGAAGTCAGAAACCAATGGAAATTACCTACATGAAGCAATAGTTTATTGGCAATCTCTTAGTCTGTATTAACATAATAATGGCTATGCATTTTCTTTAAACTTTGTGCTCCCCAAGATACGTGAGGTAGAATATAACTTAGTCCCTCATGTAGGTATTCTCTTCCAAAATTACCTTGTAAAAAGATGTGTGTAAGCATGGGTGCATGCTAAGTCACTTCAATCATGTCTGACTCTTTGTGATCCTATGGACTGTAGCCAGGACAGGCTTCACTGTCCATGGGATTCTCTAGGCAAGAACACTGGAGTGGGTTGCCATCCCCTCCTCCAGGGGATCTTCCTGACCCAGGGATTGAAACCATGTCTCTTACATCTCCTGTATTGGTAGCAAATTCTTTACCACTAGCACCACCTGGGAAACCCATGTATGTGCATAGTTTGCTTACATTAATGGGAATTTAAAATTTCCATTTAATTGAAAAAATAGTAGAATTAACTTTGTGTTTTGTCTTTCTACCTGCTTGAAGCACAAAATACTGATTTTGAATCAGATCCCAAAGGCAACTGGGGGAAACACATTTAAGAGATTCCATTTGGGGTGAGTCTGCAGGACACAGACCTCTTAGCACTGTAATTTTTGTGTCCTGACTCTAATGCCCCCTCACTGGCTGCTAGCCAACCTCCCTTCAGAGGTCACAGGGGGGCAGGGATTGAGAAGCACTGACGAGCTTAAGAGGAAGAGAAGATAATTACCAAATATCCAGTGCATTGTATAGAAACCTAGTGAAGTCTAATAATAAAACATGCAGACTAAAAATGCGGGATCATCTTTAGAGTAAATTGTATCCCAAATAACACAGGGGAAGCGAATCACTCTGTCTGCCTCTAATCACTGCACAATATGAATTTTTTTATTCTCCTGAGAGTTCATGATTAATTTTTTTTCTGAAAAGAGCATTTTCTGAACGAATTCCATTAATAAATTTCTGTGCTAGGTTAGTCTTAACAATCAGGTCCACACTTATTTTCTGAGAGTCTTCACCTGTTAATGTGGGAAACCCTTGTGGTATCCCTATTTAGCTGTGCTGTCCTTAGAACCAACGGTCACTTGATAATGATCTGCTTTCGATTTGCGTTCAAACTGTGTGGGGTCCCTAAAAGTGCTGCTGTTGGTTTTATTGAAAACAATCACACACCTACAGGAGCTTTGGAAGTTATTCTAATGTCTCTTCTCAATGTAAGAGCGTCTATTTCTCATACATCCAAATGATACTCAGGAGACATCCCTGGTGGTCCAGTAGCTAAGATTCCTAGCTCCCAGTGCTGAGGGCCAGGGTTCGATCCCTGGTGGGGGAACTAGATCCTACATGACACAATTAAGAGACTGCACTCCACGCTAAAGGTCCCAAACACGGCAAGGAAGATCCTGTGTGCTGACCTGTCACAGCCAAATAAATACAAATATTAAAGAAAAACAAAAAATGCTCAAAAGGTTAAGGAAGATATTCTCTGCTAAAAGGGTGGGATCTTGCTCCTGTCCAACGTACTGACAAATGGGCTTCAAAGGGTTCAGCTTAAATTGTGACCATCGTGAAAAATAAGCACAGACAGGGTAACACTTGCAAAAGTGCACTTCAAATGACGCACACACATGGCCCCCCCTAACTCTACTGTTCTTGCCTCAAGCCCCAGTGCACAGTATAATGCACAGTATAAGACCACGTGAAACATTTTTTTCCCTTAAGAGTGCCCACTGTGGATGCTATACAGTTATTCAAGTGTAAAAATTAATTTAGGGTATAAAAATTCATTTTGCAGAATTTCTTTATGGAACAAGATACAAACTACATAATAAAGATATCAATTTTATTAATTTTATTTATGCTTGTTCACTATTACTAATCAAAAACTATCATATTTGTCTTGATTGTTCTCATTATTCAGTAGAGTTGGTTTTATTGTTACTTCTCTTGAGTCTTTCCAGACCTCAGATTTGGTCCCTGATGATGAAAATTTGTTGTGTCTCTAAATGCTGGAAAAAACATGACAGTGTTTTGAGGGTCATCCCAGAAGTCCTCCTACATGTCACGTTCTGAACTAAAACATCTCCAGACGAAGGCTCCTAAGGAGATCACTTTTGAAAGAGCATTGCTTAGCTTGATGTGCAATTATAGGAGATCATTTGCCCACATATATAAAAGAAAATAGGTTCTAATATTGAGGGAGATTAGACAGAACTTCTAGAATTACTTTCGCTACTCAACATAGCTTATACCACATCCCTTAGGGGTTTGTCTCATAACAGTGTGGAGAGTTGGATCCGAACCACATGGTAGCATTTCATTATTTTTGAGACCAATATCTAAGAAATGATACGGTACTAAGCAGACTGTTACAGCTCAGGAATTTTTTTTCTGATACAATATTACATTATTTTAGTTCAAACAAGAGTGGTGAGAAAAGCAAACCTACAAAAGTTAGCGAGAACCAGTGAAAGCTTTCTTTTTTCATGTGTGTGTGTGCATTAGTTGCTAAGTCATGTCTGACTCTTTCTGACCCCATGGACTGTAGCCTACCAGGCTCCTCTGTCCATGGGATTCTCCAGGTAAGAATACTCAAGTGCGTTGCCATTTCCTTCTCCAGAGGATCTTCCTGACCCAGGGACTGAACCCTGGTCTCCTGCATTGCAGGCAGATTCTTTACCATCTGAGCCACCAGGGAAGCCTTTTTCTCATAACTGAGCTTTTAGTCTCTTTTACTTTTTCAAATCATCTTACCTAGAAAATGATTCTCTGCCTTTTATTACCAATATCTTTTTTTCTCATCTGAAGTGATAAAATATTAGATTGGAAGTGAAGGAGAAAGTAGGTTTCAGGAAAAAATGTTGGAAGATACCAGTAGAGAGAAACATTTTTTTCCCATGCGAGAAAGAAGGAAAGAGCAAGTGCTGACACTGATGATTGAGGGGTCTGTGGGCCTGAGGGTGGTGAAGCCCGTCTGCGCCCGAGGCCTGGCTCCCCATCCAGTGCCGTTTGATTCAGAGCCTGCAGGTTGCGGCGCGTGCTCCTGGCAGCCCGCCGACCCTGCGGAACTAAGTTGGGCATCGTCCCTGCTCCGCCACTCAGCCAGCTTCCGGTCCCAGCTGCTGTTGCCTTGGCTCCTTTTGCAAGCCTTGGCAGTCACAGCCCGAACTATTTTTATATACCATGCCATTTTTCATGCATTTGTTTTTGAGAAAAAGTGCATACCTAGTGCTGAAGTGTGATCTGGCCAATAAATCATACGGAATACGTGTGGGAACTTGGCTGGTGGACCCTTGGAAGGGTACTAAGGAGCCACGGAACTAACAGAATAGGCGTTTGGTTGGGATTCAATTAACTTTCTAGGCACAGAGTGAATCTTCTGATAATCTGGAAAATAATGGGCTAAGAGTGACAAGAAGAAAAGGGGAAGAGGAGGAAGGACAGAAGGGGGAAACGTCAGTAAAGGAGGAAGAGTAAGGCCATGTGATTCCTCTTCCATTCTCAACAGTCTTATCTGCTGGGTGGGGGTGCTGGGTGTGAACTGCATCTGCCCTTGGTGTTGAGGTCAAGGTCACAGGCCAAGCTTCAACTAAGGAAGGCAGTTTTCCTGAGCAAAGGCTGTCTAAAAATCTGAGATCACATTCCAGTAATTACTAGTAATATGTATGTATGTACATGTGTGTGTGATATAAAAGATATTAGAAAATGTGTCCCTTTAGCATTCTATAACTAATGACAATATGCAGGAAGAATAAAGGAGAAATAAACATTTCTCCTTCTCCTTTATTCAAGCAAATAAAACCTGGGAAATTTCATCTCAGCAGACATCACAGGCAAGTTGGAAATCAATGGGCTAAGGAGAATTATTTCATGAAGGACAGCCAAGGACATTCAAAGAAAGTGGAAGAAGGAAATAGTAAAAATATAAATATAAACTGTGAACAAATAATACAAGAGAGATGAACGGCAAGTCAAACCTGGCCTCTTTGAAAACTCAATAAAACAGAAAAAAATTTTAATGGCAATGATAAAGAGAAAAAGAAATTTCAAGTAATCAAAACTGCAAATGAAAAGAAGAATGTTAAAAAAAACAGCACATTGAAAAGATTTTTAAATGATGTTTTGAACAAATGTGTGCCGATGAATATTCAAATTTATATGAAATTGGCCAATTTTTAGCAAAATGCAATTTACCAAAGCTACTTCAAGAAGAATTAGAAAACAAAATAGTTCTAAAATGTGCAATGTCTCTACAAAGAAAAGTATGCACATTATGGAAAAAAAATCAAAGAACATGTAAATGAATAAAGGAACAAAACTAAAAGACTCAATATTCTAAATATAGCAACTTACCCCAAGTTGATCTATATATTTTCTACTATCCCAATAAAAATTCCAACAGGTACTGTGCAGGCAACTGTGTGAGTGTGTAAACTGAAAAACTAGTTTGGAAATTTATCTGGAAATACAAAGTGGCATAATAGCTAAAACAACATGCATATTCTTAAGTGTAAGAAGCCAATCTGAAAAGGCTACATGCTCTATGGTTTCAGCTAAAAATGACAAAAGTATGGAGACAGGAAAAAGATCAGTGGTTACCTGGAGTTTGAGATGGTATGGGATGAATAGGTGGAGAACAAAGAATATTTAGGGCATAAAAATAGTCTGTATATATCATAATATTGGATATATGTCATTAGTCATTATACATTGTCCAGACCTATGTATAAAGGGCTTCCCTGATAGCTCAGTTGGTAAGGAATCAGCCTGCAATGCAGAAGACCCCCGTTTGATTCCTGGGTTGGGAAGAAAGGATAGGCTACCCACTCCAGTATTCTTGAACTTCTCTTGTGGCTCAGCTGGTA